>NC_070605.1:38822303-39139803 GCF_027172205.1 Podarcis raffonei
ATTTGAATCAAATATATTAAACACTGTCTCAACATAGGTATTTGCCTGATCAGTTGGGTTATCAAGACCAAGGAGCCTCTTGCATTCATACATGCTGAGTTGTCCAGACGGGCATTCTTTCATGAATTTTGCATACCAGTGATGGTTTTCCATAGCAACAATCTCCTCAATTGATTCATTGCCACCCATCTTGTTGTAAGATCCTTGTACTTCTCTTTGCTCAAGTCTGCTTCTACACAGGAATCTACCCTCACTATCAATGGCTCTCATCCAACTGGGATACACAAAGAAACTACAAACCCTATAGCTATTGTAAACCTCTTACACATCATTATAGATGTAGGCTGGGTAAAAATAGAAGCCAAGTGGGATTACCTACAGCAATCCATTTTAATATGGGTGGATTTCATCGATAAGTGCACTCCCATCGAGTTATAAAAATAGCAGTAGTCTTCTGTGAGGACTATAAAGAAGGCTGATCGCCAAAAAATTGATGCTTTTGAATTATGGTGCTGGAGGAGACTCTTGAGAGTCCCATGGACTGCAAGAAGCTCAAACCTATCCATTCTGAGGGAAATCAGCCCTGAGTGCTCACTGGAAGGACAGATCCTGAAGCTGAGGCTCCAGTACTTTGGCCACCTCATGAGAAGAGAAGACTCCCTGGAAAAAGACCCTGATGCTGGGAAAGATGGAGGGCACAAGGAGAAGGGGAGGACAGAGGATGAGATGGTTGGACAGTGTTCTCGAAGCTACCAGCATGAGTCTGACCAAACTGCGGGAGGCAGTGGAAGACAGGAGTGCCTGGCATGCTCTGGTCCATGGGGTCATCAAGAGTCGGACACGACTAAACGACTAAACAACAACAACAATTGTCAAAATGGGGCATCATTCAGGCTCAAAGGAAACTGATATTCAATCTACCATTAGATGTCCTATGAAATGTTTTGCGTGGGCAGGGAATAAAATACTGGTTGCCCCAGTGATGGTCTGAAAGTCCCCACTGTAAACAGCGTTCAAAAATTCCCATTGTTCTAGGCGCATTTTGCAACAGGGAATTTCATTAATGCGAGCTGTTTCTGAGCTCAGGGTGCAGTACTGAGCCAAAGATTTCAGATTAAAACTGCCACTGCTGGAAGAAAAGGATTTTTTTTCTGCCTCCCCACTTCCAGCCGTTCTCAGAAGACTAGAGAAGAGACCCTCATAAGAATATTAGGAGGGTGGGCAGGGGAAGTATGGCTTTGTTTTTTGCAGTCTTCAGATGAGGACTAGACCATGTGAAAAATGGACATAAGATTTTAGCTGCAGTTCATTTTCAGTTTTGTATTCTTCTTATAATAAAGCGCACCTAGACACACCATTGCGGCGCCCATAACCTAGGTTTAAGGTGCCATTTAGCTCCTAGCTTTCATATCTCTGTTTCTAACACTGACTGTAAAATGTGCTAGCAACCAGCGGTGCTCTTTGCCTCCCAATAACTGTAGCTCATGTGTTAACAGTATCCCTTCTTCTCCTTAAATGTGCCTAAGTTTGTATCCCATGTGCTGATTCCACCAATATATATTCTGCCCTGAGTAGGGCAGTCCTGGGACCTTGCTTTTGGCCAGGTGAGTAGCTGACAGCCTGTAACCCAGCTGGCAGTGTTCCCCTGGCCAGGGGCTGGATTTCAGTTTGGTGTGATTCAGTGCTTGGGACAATCTGGGCTCTAGGAGAAAGTGGGAGCCCATCAAGATTTGAGACATGCTGGGATGAGTTCTATGTTACACAAAGGACCAAACTCTACCAGCACATCCCTACAAACATGTGTCAAAAGAACTGAGGAAGGGTCTCAGTGGACTTCGCCAACTATCTAATCTAGCATCCCGTTTCCAGAGTGGCCAATTGCAGCGGTGGACTTTGGGCTCTCAAATTTCTGTGTGATGCTAAAATTTGGTGCCCCCTGTCTCTCGTGCTCTACTCTACAGCATTGTGTTGGATCTTAAAAGTGAATACCTTGTACTGAATTCTGCCCTTTATTTCCTTAACTTGCATTGTTGATGGTTTCTTTGCTACTAAGAGGGCAGTTTATTGTGCCACTTCCACATCAGTTCAAACATGGCTCTTATTCAGTTCCCTCTATTTAGGCGGTTTCCTATTCCTTAAAAGATATTAAGCATATAACTTCTTGGAAGAGGATTCATTAATTTGTCAAAGAGGTAATAAGAAAGACGCAGCAGGGCTCCCAATCTTTAAGCTTTATAGCATTAATTTTATCTGATTAATTTGATTATATCTGGATCACAGTTTTCACAACAAAATTCATCGGCCTCGTGCAGAAGTTACACTTATCAGTTATTGAGCTAATAATTATTTTGCTATCAGATTGCCTGATCTATGAGCCACTGCACCACAAAATATCTCTAAGCATGGGGGGTGGGGGTGGCTGCTCACGGTTTTCACAACAAAATTAATTGCTCTCATGCAGACATATTCTTGGTTCATGAGATAGTATCTGTATTCCCCCAGGTTGCCTGATCTATGAGCCACTGTACCAGCAAATATATGTTTTATGTATGGGGATGGATGTGTGTTTGATGTGCCATCAGTGTTATGAATGGTGATGCTGTATGGGCCTCATGATTCAGCAACCTTAGAATCTAGATTATGCTGAAGTAGCTGCATACTTCATTTATGCTGAAACGGCTGCCACTGTTGATGGTGCAGTGCTGTACATTTTGGGATAGTCCATCAATGTTGAGGGGGGGAATCCTGGATCACATTTCTTCTCTGTCCTTCTCCTGTGGTCATAATTCAAACACACACTATTTTACCCTAAAGTAAGTTCCATTGAGGGATGTTGGGGGCGCTGTGGTCTAAACCACAGAGCCTAGGGCTTGCCGATCAGAAGATTCGCTGGTTCGAATCCCCGCGACGGGGTGAGCTCCCGTTGCTCGGTCCCTGCTCCTGCCAACCTAGCAGTTCAAAAGCACATAAAGTGCAAGTAGATAAATAGGTACTCCGGCGGGAAGGTAAACGGTGTTTCTGTGCACTGTTCTGGTTCACCAGAAGCGGCTTAGTCATGCTGGCCACATGACCCGGCAGCTATCTGCGGACAAACGCTGGCTCCCTCGGCCTATAGAGCGAGATGAGCGCCGCAACCCCAGAGTGGTCCACGACTGGACCTAATGGTCAGGGGTACCTTTACCTTTAACTTCCATTCAATACAGTGGGACTAACCTAAGAATATACATTTGAATGCAGCATGAGGGTGTTTATGGGCTTGCACAAGTTTAGCGAGCTTTTTCTTCTCTTTGGAACATTCCCTTTATTCAACACTGCAAACTACATTTAAAATAGGCCCGTGTCTCCAAAAGCAATTTGGAGTGCGTATCGGGCCAGGCATGCAGTTCTCTAAGGTGTGGCCCCTTTCAGCAGAGATGGAAAGCCCATCTTCAAAAATCCTGGCTTGTGCTTCCCTTCTATCAAGAAGAGCTGACTCCATGCTTTGGGGGGGGGCATTGTCCAAGGGCCCTTTTGTGAACCTCCCCATATATCGCCTGGCTCTCTCCAGCCCTTTGCCAGTGTTCCTTTTCTGGTGGGGAGCACTGGTAGTGGCATACAAGAGCAATACTGCAGGCAGCTGAACCGGGAAACTTGCCATTTAAATTCCCCACAAAGCCCTGACATGACACGAGCTCAGGAGCACTGTGGGATATTAAAATAGTGGGCTCCGGACCTAGCTATTTGGTGCCAATTGGAGCAATGCCTCCCTCCATCCCCAGAAAAGGCATTAGTGGCAGATCCTGCTGGGGTCTTGATGGCTGCCTAATATTACTAATAATACAGAGCCTTGGGTGCTAATAAATGCCCCTTTACTCTTCAGCAGATAAGATTTGCTTCGCCTTAAGAGGTGTAGAAAGAGTTCTCCTGAACAACAGGAACAGCTTCACCCTGTCCCTTGATAATCACACCAGTCTATCAGAGGGAAGGGAGAGCCCCTTCTCTCCATTTTCCTACTATCTAATTGTTGCAGCAGTTGAGACCAAAAGGCAAGCAGTTTCGGGGCTAGTTGCATTCCCCAATGAGGGAATGACAGCTGCATTCTCTTCTGAGATGTAAGAAATTTGGTTTTACTCCTGTTCGATTATACAATTTTGAATAGGCCACAGCTCCGTTTCCAAGCAGAAGCTTCCAAATTCAATCCCTGGTATGTCAGATTCATTGGACTCTTGAAGGGAGCACAGGGATGTCTCTTTGCCTGTGGGCCTGCAAATATACCACTGAAGAACAAAAGTGCTCTGAAATTCACGAGAATGTAAGAGCCGACTGGATCAGGCCAGGGCCCTATCTAATCCAGCATCTTGTTTCTCCCAGTGGCCAACCAGATGTCTATGGGACACCCACCAGTAGGACCTAAGCTCAACAACACTCTCCTCTCCTTCAGAGCATACTGCCTCCTACAGTGGAGGTTAAAATATAGTCATCCTAGTTAGTAGAAATTGATAGCCTTTCCTCCATGCCTTAAAAAAGCCCATTGAGCTTCCATATGGCTATTGAAGGCTTTCCCTGGTTGGGGAAAACTTCCCTCTGGTGGACCTCTGCCCTTCATCAGAAGGCTTGGCAGAATGACCTGTCTGTGGTAGCAGCACACCAAGCAGCACTAGGTGGCTGGATTGAGTCAGCTTTTGAGTTTCCCACAATGCCTCAGGGCATAGGCATTGTTGGAGGTTAAAAGTGTGGCTAGATGCAGCCACTGGACGATGCTCATAATGCTAGGTCATATTATTTTTTTAGGAGTCCGGGGCAGGTAACAGCAATAGGCCCCGCACCTGCTCATGGCTGCCAGATGCCAACAACATTCCTTTTTATTTTTCATATACTACAATCTTTGACCAGAGAAAAACCTGTAAACACGGATCTAGGTTTTTAGGTCTGCTAGGTCTAGTTGCTTGCTAGAGATGGGCACCATCCCTATAACTATTCTTTGAGTTGAAAGAACACTAGAGAACACGAATTGTATTATTGCTTCCTTCTATTTCTCTTATCACTTCCTCAACTGTGCACCACTTTCTTCCACCCAAAGTGCAGGTGACGTGACAGCTGTTAGTGCCTCCTTACCACTGCTGTGACTCCAGTCATTTTGCAATGGTTTATGTATGTTCAAGTACTGACCAACTTAAAGTTCTAGGAACACTGTTATACAGTGGTACCTCGCAAGACGAATGCCTCGCAAGACGAAAAACGCGCAAGACGAAAGAGTTTTCCGTTTTTTGAGTCGTTCTGCAAGACGAATTTCCCTATGGGCTTGCTTCGCAAGACGAAACGTCTTGCGAGTTCTTGCGAGTTTGTTTCCTTTTTCTTAAAGCCGCTAAGCCGTTAATAGCCGCTAAGCCGCTAATAGCCGCTAAGCCGCTAATAGCCGCTAAGCCGCTAATAGCCGTGCTTCGCAAGACGAAAAAACCACAAGAGGAAGAGACTCGCGGAACGGATTAATTTCGTCTTGCAAGGCACCACTGTACATGTCATCAAATTAGAACTGTGGTGTGCCCCGAAGAATAGGGGTAGCCAACACTGTTCGAGGGCCTGAGTCATGTATAAACCCAACCACACACCTACGTTTTTGTGGCTTCCCAAGCCTCTCCCAATTTTAGTGATGGACGCAAAAATAATAAGTCCTTTGAAGGATATGCAGTTGCTCCTTTCCCAGTCATCAGGTAGTTCATTCAACAAGTGGAGAGGGGACGATGAGCATTGATCAGCTGAGGAGGTGGGTTGTGCCTGTGTGTGCATGTGAGAATGTGCATGAGTGTGGGGTGGACATGCCCACTCTTGGCCACTGGCAAGTGACTCCCAAAGGGTTGGCTCAAGCTCAAGGGGGTCCATGGGCCCAAAAAGGGGTGATTGCCTTGCCTTAAGTGTATGAGATGTAAACATGGCTTTTAAACACTATGCGTACATGTCACAGGGGACTGGAGCCCATTGCAGCTGCCTGCAGTGTGGACACACTGGGCACAATTCAGGTTCCCTTTGCATTCTTTCCATCTCCCCTCTCATCATGTTTTGCAAAGGAGTTTCCAGGCCTCCTCCTCCTTTCCCATCAGCATCCCTCTGTGATTGGAGAGCTTTGCTCATGGGAAGACATCTGAGGCAAAGGGGTGGGCCTCGTAGCAGGGAACACACAAAGCAGCAGTAGCACATCCCAGAAGGCTTTGGAAGGACACAAAGCGGGGACTGGATCATGCCAATGGTGTATTTGAGATATGCATGCGATGTATCTCTGTCGCTATGGAATACATGCTGGGGGCACACATAAAGATTGGATTTGTCTGAAGCATTGCTAGTCTGTTTTTACTGGAAAAGCATGTATGATTTTCATGAAACCTTTAATGTTTATTGATCAATCCACTAAAAGTTGTACTGTTTTTATCCCATCCTCCTTCCAGGGAGTGTGGAGTGATTTCCTCTTTTTATCCTGACAACACCATGAACTAAGTTCGATGGAAAAGGAATGATGAGTACTCTGGTGAGCTTCCCAGCTGAGTGGATATTTGAACCTGTGTCTCACAAGTCTTAGCCCAACACTCCATCCACCACACTGACTTTCAAATACAGGCTAGATAGCTTTGGGTTCAAATCCACATTAGGCCAACAATTAATCGGGTATCGTCAAGGCAAATCCATACCCTTTTGCCTCAATTTATCGCCGTTAAAATAGAACAATAGCACCGTTGGCTGAAAAACTAAGACAAAATTGAAAAACTACTGTATATTCTAAGTGAACCAGAGTCACTAATAACAACCGATTTTCATTTGCTATCTAATAAATGTATCATTCAACACCATGGTGCAAAATTCCAGAAGAAAAACCCAACACCACTTTTATATTCCACGACAAGCCACATCCATTCTCTATCGCATGGGAATGTTTCCTAGGAATGACTGAACAGAGTTTAAATGATTTGATTAGAAAGGACTTGATGTCTAGCATATTCCCCAGGGAGCCACAGAAATGCAATTGTCAAGTAAGAAGCTGGATTTTCAAAAGAACATGGGCTATAAATTGGCATTTCTTTCATTTCTAAGCATTGCATTCAATGAAACGGTATGATGCCGAGATACATTTCGAAGCGTATTCAAAGTTGTTTAAAGGTGGTTTTTATAGCCAAAGTACCAGCAGTGAGAACAATGCAAATGTAGAAGATAATTATACCTTACCTTATTCATATCAAAAGTATGAAAGACTTGCTCAACATACTTATTGGCTTCTGGAGTGAGTCCTTGTAGACCCAACACTGATTTAAATTCATGTAGACAGAGCTGTCCAGAGGGGCATTCCCTCATAAACTTTGTGTACCAGTGGTGAATTTCCAGAGCATCGATGTCATCCGCAGACCCATTGGCACCCATAATGTCCAACATTCCAAGTATCCTTGTTTGATTTTTTTAGTATATTTTCATCCAAGTGATTTCACTGCCCAGTGGCAATTGCTTTGCTTATAGCTACCATTCAAACACCAACATGTCATATAAGGAACGAGCTACCGTAAACCTCTTTACAGCTTACTGCAGAAATAGGCTATGTATATATAACTTCCTAGACAGATTACCTTCAGTACCCAGTTTAAATACAGAAAGGTTTTCTCAGTGGGTGGCAGTCTCTCCTCAACCAGAATTAAGTAGTACGATGTCTCTGTGTATTTATTTGTACAGTGCATCGTGCAATGATCCCAGCTGTCTTCAGTGTGTGTATAGATGTTGCTGAGTTGTTGTGTTTTAAATATCCTGCGTTGATAGGGGTAGGACCTTTGATGCAACTTCCAAAGCTCTGTTTCTACCAGGCTTTGATATAAGTAGCAATTGGGGGAAAAGTTTTCTTAGTAGGGTATTCTTACCTTACAGCAGGCTTTCTCAACCTGTGGGTCCCCAGATGTTATTGAACTACAACTCCCATCATCCCTAGCTAGCAAGGCCAGAGCTCAGGGATGATGGGAGTTGTAGTCCAACAACACCTGGGGACCCACAGGTTGAGAACCGCTGCCTTAGAGGGTCTCTTCTAGGACTTTGCTATCGCTTTGGTGGCACATTACTTTTCTGTTCTCCTAATCTTTAACGTTCTGAATTTTACCGTGGTCTTTTTTAAAAATAAATAAATTGTAAGCCTTATTACTTTTTATGTTTAATTACACCGCTTTCATTGTTGTTATATTATCTTGTTGGAAACCAACCAACCAAACTCTGTGAACTATTTGGCTGAAGGGCAGTATATAAATGTACAAAATTAACTAAACTGACCTCTTTTGGATACCTCCAGACTGGCATTAATTTGCAGGAGTGATTCAAATGCAGACTGGAGGGCTAGGTTTGTGCATTTGAAGTGGGTTAAAGAGCTGTGTTGTCCCACTTCCCAGGAATTTTTTGCATGTTTGGAAGGTAACTGGGAAATGCATTGAAAAGCGTGTGATGAACAAATGATTAACGGGAAGAGCTGTAAATACCCTATGCATATGGGATGAAAAAAAGAATGAATGCTCATGGTCACATCACTGCCTGGTGAACAAATTGGAACAAATACTCAACAAAGACTGGACATAATCCAACCATGCTGTAATCTTTGTACAAGCAAATCAGGATGAATGTTGAATCAACAGGTTATCGGGAGGAGCCCTGTCTTAAAACAACTATGAGACGTTGTTTAATTGTATGAACTTGGCAGGGTAGCAACTTGCTCACACTGACTTGCTTCTTCGGTGACAAGGGCAGTATCAAACTTCCATGTTTAGGACATGCTATTATGCCAATTGACAGCTGTTTATTCTGGCTTTCCCCAGTTCAGACTTCATTCCCTTTATTGTATTTTCCTTTCCTCTCCTCTCTGATGTGTAAAACAACCGTTTTGCAGCCTCTTAAAAGACTAACCTACTTATTATGGCACAAGATTTCATGAACAAATGGAATCGAGTCCATGAATGTATATGGCACCTATAACTAGGCAACCCATCTGAAAGTTGCTCCTTATGTGTTTTGCCTTTACCGTTTAGATCACGAGTGGGAAACCTTTGGCCTGTCCAGATGTTATTGGACAACTCCCATCAGCTACAGCCAGCATGGCCAAGCTGATGGGCGATGTCTCAGCAACATCTGGAGGGACAAAGGTTTCCCCAGCTCTGGTTTAGATTGTTATCATGAGGACAAGGCAAAGCAGCATAACAAAAGTGCATCAAAAGATCAAGGGTTTACCCCAGGTTACATTCTCCTTGTCATCATATTACTGTGAAGCTAAGTACATAATGTACTTTAAAAGTCCAACTTCCCCACTAAAGATGCATATATAAAAGACTCCTGCATGAGTTTGAGTGGAAGACAGAAGTGCCTGGCGTGCTCTGGTCCATGGAGTCACGAAGAGTCGGACACGACTAAATGACTAAACAACAACAACAACACAGGAAAGTTCCCTGCCTCTAAGATCCCAGTGGCTTCAGGTGTCCTCACTATTTGAAGGTGGAAGATGACCCACACATTTTCAACAGTGGCACTAAGGGTTCAGAATTCCTCTTAGAATAAGTTTATTTTCTCTCTCTCTCTCTCTCCCTCCCCCCCCACTTTATGTTAGTTTTCCAATGCCAAGCAAAGGTGGTGTTGTTTCAGCAGCTGTTTGGAGTTCTCTGGGTATGAACGGCATTGCTCTCCAACTGCTGTATTAGGTTTTTCTTTTTGCTATTTTGCTACTGGACTGTTCTGCTGTTTATAATGACTGGTGGGGTGGGGGCAGGCATTAAATCATAAATGGTCCACTGTCAACTGTCCTCAAGTGCCTTTGGCAGAAAAGGCCAGATCAACATACTTAAATAATGGATAGATTAAAAAGTGATAAAATACAAAACTTGAAGCAATGTTTCTCATTCTCTAAGGTAGTTGAGGCAGGCACACATGGAATTTGGCCGCCGCAAATGGTTTACTTTAAGTCTCTATGCCAGTTGTTTTTTTTCTGGTGACACCATCGACTTGTGATAGAAAACGTATGTAATTCTTCCTTATATTTCCCTAAGTGGGGTTAAGTTTTAAAATGGAGATACAGGCAAAATTGTCTCCTCAGAATTAGGCATCAAGCATCCCTCTTATAGTTCCCCACTGGGAAGTATAAGTTATGAGTTTAAAAAAAGGAAGGTGCCTTTCTGAGAGCGTGACCTCAGGATCCTTTGGTAAACTTCATGCCTGTAGCATGAGCCATGCGGTTTAAACGGACTGTAAGCCTATAAAAGAGATTAAAAACAGATGAATAGTCTCAAATACTATGGCAGAGAGCAGGTGAAATAGACAGCAGCAGCAATTCTGGTTTGATGTCATTGAGAATGAGATCCAAGTTGCAAGACACTGGCATTTTGATGACTTTCAATTTATACTCAATGTGTGTCTTTTCTTGGTGTGTGTTTTTGTGTAGGTACATACACACACAGACACAAACACCGCTAGAGATGCCAATGGCGCATCTAGTCTTGTTCACATGATGGCCAACCAGGTGCATATGGGATGCCAAAATACAGGAACTCAGCACATCAGCCCTCTTCCTGTTTGTGATTCTCAGCCACTGGCATTCAGAGGCATTATGCATCTAAGAAAGCACCAGTATGTTCATCATTAGCATTCTGAATGCATCAGAATGTGCCCAGCATGGCAGGGAAGTATTTGCTGCAACTCCTGGTCTTGGTGCATCCATATTGATTCATGCACACCTACCCTGCAACTTCAAAATTACATAACTTCAATGCTTGGCACGAGAGCATAGTGAATCGGGTGCAGCATCCAAAAGGACCTCATCCTAAGAATCATTTTGCTTGCAATAAATATATATATATTAGGTTAGGATTACTAACATCCAAATCTGCATCTGTTATTGCAGGAGGAAAGCACTCAAACTAATCCCCATGGATTAAATGTTTCAAGTTGTATAAATACACATCAATTAACTTCAATCTGTAACACTTGGCAAGTTGAGCAAACTGCAAATTATCTTCCTTTATTATGCAAGGTGATTTGTATCATGAATACGTTGAAATGAAAAGCTTTAATCCCTGTTGGGGGGGAGGAATAAACCCCCAAAATGCCCACTATTTACATTCATAGAAGTTAACATTTTATGTTTAGTGAGGTTATTATTTCCAAACAAACAGAAATCACTTTTAAAGCAACAACAAATGTTTCAGGGTGTTTTCCCCCCACTACATAATATTCACAAGGACCCATTTGGCTGAACCATGTCCACACATTTGTGTGGCGTGTTCCACTGAAATGAAGAGAAATTACACCGCAGCAGTGCAAGTAGGGCTGGATGCGACACCACCAAAATATGGTAGGCAAAGAACAAAACATACTTAGGATGACACCATCCATATCATTTCCTCTACAAGCTCTGCTGTAATATTTAAGGTTTCAAGGAAGATTGTGTCCTGTGTGGCTTGTTTGCTATCTATTTATATTTTTGGCCATACATTATCAAGTGCTAAGACTCTTCCCAATTTCTTCATGGAACAAAGAAAGTTCAGCTTAATTTTGTGGTGTTAACTGTTCACAAGGACCAATGCTCTCATGTCTGTCTTTCTTTAGAACCTTTTCTAGGATGTTGTCAAAGTCTTCCTGGTTATCTATTTGAAGATGCTGAAACAGAATGCAGCAAAGAGAGACATTATTACAACATTAATAGGCTCCACGGAAAGCTAACCAGAATAAGCAGTCAGTCAGCTCTTTAGGCCCCCAAACTGCACAACACAGGCAACTGTAAGTAACGGAAAAGACAAATTGGAAGGTGCATAGGAGGAAAAGCTATTGGGGGGGAGATGATTTGGAAGGAGTAAATGGTAGTTGGGGAAAGGGCATCTCCCTGCTCATCCCTCCAGTGATAAGTAATCATTGTTTCTTCCCTGGCAGGGCTGTTGGGCTACAGTCCATGACCATTTCAAATGGTGTCGCTCCCAGCCCCCATGAACTTGTGTTTTAGTGTAACTTGCGGCTTGGGTCTCAGCATCACAGCTTTATAAAATTTCTGTAAATATAACCACATAATCTCATTTCCAACAAGATTATCTTCTCATGAAGATAAAATGATTATAAACAAGACAAATGGACAAAGGGTGAAATCAGTTAAGTAGTTAGTGTTAAAGAGAATTTCTAACACTAGTGATTAGAGGAGGACTGGAAAAAAATTATGGAGTATTATTAGCGTTAATTTGATTTTTATCACCTGCCCTTCGCCATAAGGTCCCAGGGTGGGTGACAACCAGGGCTTTTATTCAATTGGAACACAACTGAATTCAGTTCCGACACCTCTCAGGTGGGCACCCTTTCCATTATAAGAGGACAAGGGAGGCGTTCATGGTGAGTTCCAGCACCACTTTTGCTAGAAAAACAGCACTGGTGAGAACAATTTAAAATACAAAATTGGAAACTGTTTAAAACAAATTATAACCACAGTTACAGGGTTGCTCTCTCTCTCTCTCTCTCTCTCTCTCTCTCTCTCTCTCTCTCTCTCTCTCTCTCTCCCTCTCTCCCTCCCTCCCTCCCTCCCTCCCTCAACTGTCAAAGGCCAAAGCTATGGATTCTGGGGACGTGCATTCTCTGTGTATCCTGATTCACAGGGATAAGTGGGATTTCTGCGTTGGACTGCTCAGTTAACAAGGCATCTCAAGTTGGATCATGGACTCCCCGAGCTACGAAATTGCCTATTGGAATCACCTGTCCAAAAAATTCACAACTGCCCCCCCCAAATAAAACCAAGTTGTTGGGGAAACACCTCAAGAGGGTAGGAAGAGGTGAGTTGCTGAGGTGCCCAGCTGAGTTGTTGCAACACTCTGAGATAGGGAGATGGGGCAGCAGCAGCAGCAGCAGCAGCAAGGTGCAAATGGAGCTAAACTGGTGCTCCTGACAGTGCATCAGGTATGTGGTACAGCGCAGCCACGCCATGTGCTGCTGGGACGGGGGCAGATATCTTTCATCTCGACAAGCTTCTAACTGTGGTGAATCGTTTTCCTAGGGTACTGCAATTGCAGTGGCTTGGAGGATCAATTAAAAACCACATTTGTTTTTCACATGGGTCTGTCCACCAACTGGCAACATTAATCCACTCCGGAAGGTCTGCTATGCTTGCAAATTTCTGTGAGAAGGAAGGGGGGGGGGGAGTAGCCATTTTTAGATTCCCTGTTATAGTGAATGAAAGGGGAAGGGAGCTTTGTTTCTAACGGATCTAATTTGGTCCCCAACAATGCGTTGAACTGGCAAGGTACCAAGCATGGCTGCTTTTCAGAGATACAGATATAGATTCAAGTTGAATCTCGTGACTGGCACACACCGCTTAATGGATGAAATGGTGGCTCTGACAGTAAATCTTCTACCACCACAAGTGACCTACAGCATTTCTCTATCCATATTGCGGCCATGTTAGAAATATTAGAATGCATCCTATTTTCTCAGATGTAGCAAAACCAGTTAATCAAACCAAGCACTGGAATAAACTGTCAGCACTTACTGGATGGATGCGCAGTAGTAATTGTGCTACTTTCTCCTGCAGATGCTTAATTCGTCCTTCTGTCGCTTTTATTTGCGTCCCACACAGACTAATCTTTTTTTCAGCAGCTTGTTTGGCTAGAAGCCCATGCTGCCTTATAGACAGGAGTTTTTCAAAAAGTTGTTCATCATATTGCGAAAAATACTGTAACAAATATTGATACCCTTGAAATTTTAGTGTGGACTTTAAAAGCAATTTCCCCTCTTACACTCTAATATACAATTTGTTCGTCCAACTAATCAAAAAGAAGCCCCAAGATATATCCATGTGGTAAATGTATTGTCCACCCCGGTCTCAGAATGCTGCCCAGGGCAGCGAGAGAGTCATTCATTTGTCAATAGCTCTGCCATCCCCTCGGGATGAGAGCTCTGCTCTTGAAATTATAAGCAAATGGAAATATAGGGGGAGTTGCTTAGTGGTGGCTGAGTGGCACTTTATACAAGCATAAAGGTAAAGGGACCCCTGACCAATAGGTCCAGTCGTGGCCGACTCTGGGGTTGCGGCACTCATCTTGCTTTATTGGCCGAGGGAGCCGGCATACAGCTTCCAGGTCATGTGGCCAGCATGACTAAGCCACTTCTGGCAAACCAGAGCAGCACACGGAAACGCTATTTACCTTCCCGGCGGAGTGGTACCTATTTATCAACTTGCACTTTGACGTGCTTTCGAACTAGGTTGGCAGGAGCTGGGACCGAGCAACGGGAGCTCACCCCGTTGCAGGGATTCGAACCGCCGACCTTCTGATCGGCAAGTCCTAGGCTCTGTGGTTTAACCCACAGCGCTACCCGCGTCCCTCTTATACAAGCATAGAGGTACATTATTTATGGTCTTTAAAGAAAGTACATGGCCAAAGATGGAGGATGGTGCTGAATAGGCTTGGTGGGAAGAGGAAAGGGGGCAATTCCAAAAGGATTGCAAGAGACCTTTTTCTGTTTACACCACAGGTAATCATTTTGTGTAGATGGTTACCAGTAGGGTAGTTGTACTGTGGAGTGGTAGCTTCAGTTGCATCGTCTCCATGCATCTATACCAGGGAACAGACAGATAGGTGCACCCCTCAGCCACCCAGATCCAAATTGGTGGTGAAACTGGAATTAACCGCAGGATAGGAGACCATACCATATCAACATTGCCTAACTAACACACCTGTTAGGGGCACAACCCTCAACAGCTATCACTTCCTGGCAATTTAGAACTTGAGTGAACAAGGAAAAAAACCCTTAACACAAATTAAACTGCAAGGGTTTTTGTTTGTTCTTTTTAGACATTCATTTTTAGACTGTTATTTTTAGACATTCATTGAAGATGCCAGCCTCCCATGTGTTGCATTTCTCTTCATAAATCTCACATGCCTGTGACTGATCCAATAGAAAATCATTTCAGAGAATATGAATTGGTCGTATTAAATAGCTTTTACCTGAATTATGTCCACAGGCACAGCCTTATTCCGCTCAGAATCCCTGTTCAGCTATTGGCATAAAGGAAACAAAATGCCTAGACTTAGAAAATGGCAAGAAGGGTGAAAATCTTGTACGGTAAGATGCAAAGCAGTAGCGTGGAACCTGTGCCCCACAGCAGAATTTCATCCAGCTTGAGACATCCAGTGCTCTTTCCCACACTGCCCCATCAGGAAATGATTGACTGGGGCAGGAGCACTGGATGCTCTGCATGGAAAGTGGGTAGGTGTGGGAGCCCAACAGTGTTGGCTTGCCCCCACTTGGCTCCTTCCTTGCCTTCCTCATCTTCTTATCAACATCATATCCTATCTTCCAAGTTGGAATTAAGAAACAGAAGTTCCAAATGCTGAAGAAAATGCAAAATCGGAGCAAGTGTCCTGAAGCTGAACAAATGAGACAGCAACATTATAGTCCCTAAACAACATACTCGGAACAACTTGCGCCGCATACCTGAAATCTGAGTGGTTAAGCGTCCTTGTTCTCTTTAGACTAAATACAAATAGTTCCAGCACATTCCCACAATTTTTATATAATTCAAATGTCCACTCACCTTGAACATAGATAAAATGTCTTCAGGGGTCATAGAAGAAAGATGTTCTCTTGTAAGATTGCATTTGGGTAAAAAGTATAGCAGGATCTCTCTGGAAAAGACAACAATTGCAACATACCAAAACAGATCCTTCCATCATAGGTTAAAAAGGCTGAATCCAATGTGTGGGGAATTTTTAACATTCCTCCCATACTGTTTTCTCACCAACCATAGCAAAAGCTGCCATTTGCTCCTGAAATGAGGGTTTTGGATAGAAAATGATGCACGGAAAAGGAGCTAAACTGCAATTGTTCCATGATCTTGACTACCCCCCCCCCCAACATAGCTGTGCTTTGTTAAAAAAGAGGACCTAACCACATTTCTGAGAGTATTTCATATAATGTGTAATTTGGCCTTGAGTGCAAATGCACACTTTCAAAAATTGGGCTCATTGTTTATCTATCCATAATGCTAGATTATTATCAACTGAGTATTTTTTTTAAGTAAGGATCTTGATGGAATTACTTGTCTGCAAAAAATAATAATGCTGAAAGCCTTAACAGAGTTATTAAAAATATTTTTAAGAATCCATACAAGCAGCTATTCTTGTTGACCATATAATCTATGCCTTAAACTGGTCACTGGAGGACCATTTCAATGTCAATTCCACACAGTAGTGTATATTCATTAAGTATTTCACAGTCCAATAGGCCCATCACTCAGTTGCCTTCTTGATTCATATTTAGCATGAAATTAGGCCTCAAAAGGTCCTTGTTAGGATACAAGGACATCACATTTGGCTGCAAGACTGTACCTTTAGGAATACTTACTTGATGCGAGCTGTCAATGTTTCTACCATTTTGTTTTCAGAAATGCTCTGGGGATCCCCACATGTGTGCAAAACTGCATCATTAGACTCCTGCTCAGCAACAAGAGCTTGCTCTTTGCTGTCGTCTTCTGAGGTCTCCATGGAGTCACTGAACAGACATACCACAAAGATCAATTCAAGGACCATACCCCTCCTCCCAAACAGGGAAAGAACCATAGCTGTGGGGTAGAACACAGGCTTTGCATACTGAATTCCTGGCATGCCATCTCAGTTAAATAGGATTAGAAAGGTTTGGTTGAGAACATGGAGAGAGGCTGCCATTCAGATTAGACAATACTTAGCTAGATGGATGAGTCTAGCCAACAGGAATGTTGTCTGCCTTATTTCAAGACTGGCTGGGGCAACAAGGCCAGATGGGCAAGGTCTAAATACAGTGGTATCTCGGGTTAAGTACTTAATTCGTTCCGGAGGTCCGTTCTTAACCTGAAACAGTTCTTAACCTGAAGCACCACTTTAGCTAATGGGGCCTCCTGCTGCCACTGCGCTGCCACTGCACGATTTCTGTTCTCATCCTGAAGCAAAGTTCTTAACCCGAGGTACTATTTCTGGGTTAGCGGAGTCTGTAACCTGAAGCGCATGTAACCCGAGGTACCACTGTAATAAAATTATTATTACTCAAACTATTGGCCTATCTACCTTTGGCAGTATCTCTCCCAGATTTCTGGCAGCAGTTTTCCCCAACCCTACCCAAAGACAATAGGTTTGAAACTGGGAACTTCTGGGCTCTCTGGCACCGTGTTCCAGCTCCCACCCCTCCCTATTCACAGTGCTTAAGGTGGAATCTACATGCATATAAAAACCGTTCTGAAAATGCTTTTTTAAAAAAGCATTTTTAAAAATACATTGAATTTTCTATAAGGTTCACCATCGCCATCTAGTGTCACATTGCATATTGCACTTAAAACACACTTAAAATGTTTTATTTGCAGCTGTGTAGCTGAGTCCTAAGTCTCTACAGCAGGGCTTAAACTATCTTGGCTCTTTTCATGTCTGCCCATATTTACATTATTTCTATTCCCTATTGTGATGTATAGGGTGGTGCTGTGGGTTAAACCACAGAGCCTAGGACTTGCCGATCAGAAGGTCGGCGGTTCGAATCCCCACGACGGGGTGAGCTCCCGTTGCTCGGTCCCTGCTCCTGCCAACCTAGCAGTTTGAAAGCACCTCAAAGTGCAAGTAGATAAATAGGTACCGCTCCGGCAGGAAGGTAAATGGCGTTTCCGTGCGCTGCTCTGATTCGCCAAAAGCGGCTTAGTCATGCTGGCCACATGACCCAGAAGCTGTACGCCGGCTCCCTTGGCTAGTAAAGCGAGATGAGCGCCGCAACCCCAGAGTCGGTCACGACTGAACCTAATGGTCAGGGGTCCCTTTACCCTTTACCTTTATTGTGATGTATACACTGTAAATAAATTAGAACTCAAAACCTTATCCAGTGAGGATCCTGGTACACTCACCTTTCCAAGTTCGCTGGTGGCAAATGTTTTTTCTCAAAATCAAAACAATTATTTGGGCTGAATGCACTGCCTCCCTTTTCATCACACTCTTCCTGTTTTTCTTCTAAGTGAATTAAAAATATCAGAAGAAATAGCACGCAAGTTAGCTTTAACTGAGTGAGCAAGTCTGGATGCGGGAGCCCCATGCAAGCTGCAGTGAGGTTCCTGAAATGTGCTTGGCTAAATGTTAATGGGGCTGGAGTTCATTCAAGTATGAGTTGGTTCATGAGTTGGGTTTCCAGTAATTTCAAATCCGGCTAGAAATGAACATGTAGGTCAAGTCTGACAAACATGATAGGATTTTTCTAGAAGTCATGTAATACAATTTTGCAGTCCTTACAAGCGCATTCTGAACAACTGACTGCCAACAATAAGGGCACATTGGTGTAACACTGGTGTAGTGCAGAAATCTCTAGGTGGCTGTGCAGACACAAAACCAGTGACATTTTCAGCCTGCGTCAAAGATCTTTTCACAGTGCCTGGCACCACAAAAACAAATACCTCTTCCGACCTTGGCCACATACCAATGGCAGCAACCATGATGCTATTCCCTTATCATCTGTGGTTATGAGTCCTCAAGCACAGCACTGTCTTTAATTCACCTTTAAAGCATTATGTAAGTGGAGATACTGGTGTCAGGGAACTGCCATCTGAGACGCAGGAGGTGAAAGGGCTCACGGAGGGTGAGAGAGACCATTCAGCTGAGGAGGGGACCAGCAGGGGGAGAAGTGGAGTTCCAAGGGAAAGTGAGTCGGAGGGAGGGCTCAGAGACACTTCAAGCGAAAACAGTGGGGAGGTTTCAAGACCTCCTGTAGGGACACCCACTCCTCGCCGGAAACTGTCACGCCGAGAGTCCAGAAGACGCGTTTCCGTTAAGGAGCTTTTATGCTGGAAGAAGTTCCGTAAACGCCCACTGTCCGATTCAACGAGCGACTGATGGAGCCATGCTTAAGGAGCTCCGTCAGAGACAGAGGTTTGTGGACTTAGCCAAACTCTGAGGGACTAGGATTTTACGCACAAGCAGCTCACCATCCCATCACAGCAATCGGACAGTCCCTGAAAGCAGCTTGTGCAGAGAGGCATCATGAGCAACCCAGCCGGAGCCGGGGGAGCAGGAGGAGCTGGAGAGGGTCCAAGCCTGGAAGAAAGGTACAGGGTGTTGGAGCTCCAGCTAGCGCTGCAAACGGCGAGGCTAGAGGAAAGGAGGGCGCAGGATGCAGATAAGACAAAAGGCGCCCCACTAGCAAGAAAGATGCCAGGATTGGTGCAGAAGTTTGGGGGGGACCCCAGGAACTATCAAGCCTTTAGGACAGAGATGCAGTATGCTCTCGAGCTGCAGTTTAACGACTTTCCCGACGAGGCATCGCGAGTGGCGTTTGTGATTGGCCATCTCGAAGGGGGGGCGAGAGACTGGGTTAGACCCCTGATGGCAGGGAATAGTGAAATGCTGAAGGACACGAGGAAGTTTTTTCGCGCCATGGATTTGATGTTTTCCAGTGAGATTGAACAGGGACTGGTGCGCAGACAATTGATGGCTTGCAAACAGGGGAGCCGATCGGTTCGTGAGTACTGGACTGAGTTTACAATGTTGATACATAAATTGGGATGGGACCTATCGGCGGAACCCATTCAAATGCTCTTTGAAGAAGGGCTTTCTTCGGCGGTGAAAGACGAACTTTCCCGGGCGCCCAGGGCGGAGTCTATGGACCAGCTGACCAAATCAGCGCTGACCATTGGAGCGCGCCAGGAGGCAAGAGCCTTGGAGAAGCGGGAGGGGAAAGGAGAGCGTTGGAGGGATTTCCGCATTCCAGAGATTCCAGAGCCAAGTTTCCCGCCAGGAGAGCCGATGGAAGTTGGAACAGCGCGCGTGCGCGCAGTTTCAAATCCCAGTGAAGGGAGGAAGAAGGAGGGAAAGAGCGCCAAGAAATGTTATCTCTGCCAGCAGCCAGGTCACTTTGCCAGAGTCTGCCCGCAAAGAAAGGAATGGCAAGGGATGGCGGGAGCTGTTGGGGGGAAGGAGGAGGGAGTCCAGGAGCCAGTAAAAGCCAACGCCTGGCTGCCACCGTCGGGGCACTGCAGCCAGGCCAAGGAGCAGTAAAAGTGCCCACTCCGGAACCTCCAAGACCAGCCCTAGTAATAGAGGTGTTGCTAGAGCTGGCAAACGGATACCCACTAAAGACAAAGGCGCTGTTGGACTCAGGCAGCTCCTGTAATTTTATGAGTAAGGAGTTTGCAGCTGAACACCAGATACAGACACTCCCTTTAAGCAACCCCCTGCAGGTGACCACGATCGATGGGAGGGAGCTGTTGGGAGGAGAAGTTAGCCTACAGACCGTCCCAATGGTTATGAGGGTGGCCAGGCACACCGAAAGGATAGCGTTCAATGTGGCCACCCTGGGAGGGGCTCCCGTCATTTTGGGAATGAGCTGGCTAGCGTTGCATGACCCGCTAGTGGGCTGGCATCAGAGAGTGGTCTCCTTTGGGTCAGCACATTGCCTGGAACATTGCAGAGAGGGAAAGGTGCCAGAAGGGGCAAAAGCCTTTCTAGCAGGGACGGAAGTGGCAGACAAAGGGAAGGTGCCCAAACAATACGCTGATCTGAGCAAGGTCTTCAGCGAAAGGGAAGCAGATAAACTACCACCGCATAGAGACTTTGACTGCCAAATTAACCTGGTCCCTGGGGCCCAGCTCCCCGTGGGCAAGCTGTACGCCATGTCAGACAGGGAAATGCAGGAGTTAAGGGAGTTTATTGATAAAAACCTGAAGAGGGGCTTCATCAGAGAGTCCAGAGCGGTGGGGGGGAGCCCAGTGTTTTTTGTGGACAAAAAAAACACGGATAAACCCAGGCTTGTAGTGGACTACCGGCGGCTAAATGCCGTGTCAGAACCAGTGACTTTCCCCATGCCCAGGATTGATGACATTTTGACCAGGGTGAGGAAGGGAAAGATATTCACGAAATTGGACCTGAGAGGGGCATACAACCTGATACGAATAAAGAAAGGGGATGAATGGAAAACCACCATGTTCACCCCTTTGGGGGCTTTTGAATATCTCGTTATGCCATTCGGATTGCAATCAGGCTCCGCCTGTTTTCAATCGCTCATGAACCATGTCCTGGGACCTTTGCTCTACAAGAATTGCGTGGCCTTCCTCGATGACGTGCTGATATATTCAGAGAATGAGGAGCAGCATGTAAAGGATGTCAGGGAAGTGCTGAGCCAGCTGCAAGCAAACCAGCTGTGGGTGAAATTGGAGAAGTGTCAGTTTCACACCAAGGAGGTGGAATTCCTGGGGTACCGCTTATCAGACAAGGGATTAGCCATGGATCCAGGCAAGGTCCAGGCGGTGCTGGAATGGAAGACACCGAAAACGAAAAAGGATGTGCAAAGGTTCTTAGGGTTTGGGAACTTTTACCGTAAATTCATCAAGAACTTTGCCCACTTAACGGCTCCCATCACGGACTGTCTAAGCAGCAAGAAGAAATTCGTTTGGACGGCGGAGGCGGAGCAAGCATTTGAGGAATTGAAAAGGGCATTCGCTTCGGAAGAACAGTTCCTGCATGTGGATTTACAAAAACCCATGAGAGTGGAAACTGATGCCTCAGACCGGGCGGTGGGGGCGGTGCTGCTTCAGCCAGGGAGCAATAAGTCGGAATGGAGACCGTGTGCCTTCTTTTCGCGTAAGCTGAACAAATCCGAGAGGAACTACACCGTATATGACCGAGAACTACTCGCCATTCACGAAGCGTTCCGGAGATGGAGACACTTACTAATTGGCGCACAGCATAAGGTGCAAGTGTGTACGGACCACAAGAATTTGGAGTATTGGAGAACGGCACGAGTGCTCAACCAACGACAAGTGAGATGGGCCCAGGAGTTCTCCAAATTCCATTTTGAAATCTGCTATGTGCCAGGTCCAGAAAACATCAGAGCGGACGCTCTCTCTCGCAAACCTGAATATTTGGAGGGGGAGGGAGCGCCTGAAGAGAGACATATTATCCCAGAGGACCACTGGGTGTGTGGGGCGGCCTGGGTGGGGCAAAGAGAACTGGTAGAGGGAACGGTAAATGATGAATACGCCCAGGATAAGCTCAGAGGTTTAAGGAGAGAGGGAGAAGACCCCGGAGGTTTTGAAGAAAGAAACGGGGCATTGTATTACAAAGGGGCTCTATATATACCCGAAGGGGAATTGAGGGGGAGAGTACTCAAACAGCTGCACGACAATCCCACAGCGGGGCATTTTGGGCAACACAAGACCATGTGGTTGGTGACCAGGGAGTTTTGGTGGCCCAAGGTGAGGGAGGATGTACGGGAGTATGTGAGAAGGTGTGACCAATGCCAGAGAGCCAAAGGAGAAAGGCGGGCACCAGCGGGGTTATTAGAACCGTTACCCACACCAGAACGACCGTGGGAGGCGGTATCGATAGATTTTATGACTGATCTGCCTAAATCCCAGGGGAAAACCGCCATACTAGTCGTAGTAGACCTGTTAACTAAGATGGGTCACTTTGTAGCTTGCTCACATGCAGTCACGGCGGAAGAGACAGCGAAATTATTTGTAGAACATATTTTTAGGCTGCATGGCGCCCCCTTGAGGGTGGTCTCCGACAGAGGGAAACAGTTCACGTCCAGATTCTGGAGGAAACTTATGAGCTTGTTGCACGTAGAGGTCAACTTTTCGACTGCCAGGCACCCTGAGACCAATGGGCAGGCGGAGAGGGCAAACGGTATCCTCCAACAATACCTGAGGTGTTATGTCAATGACAGAGAGAACGATTGGGTCGAAAAGTTGGCGCTAGCGGAATTTGCTTACAATAATGCGGAGAATGTGTCCACCGGGATGAGCCCCTTTTTGGCTAATTATGGGTGCCACCCCAGGGCGTTTCCAGGGGGAGGAGGGGAGAGATGGAGTGTCCCGGCCGCTGAACATTTTGTAGAAGAAATGGAAGCGATCCATCGTCAACTCCAACTCAACTTAGAAAGGGCCAAAGAAGAATATAAGAGGCAGGCAGACAAGAGCAGAAGGGAAGGTGAAACCATTAGGGTGGGGAGTCAGGTCTGGCTATCAATCCAAGGGTTGCCGTTCAAGGGGGGTTGCAAGAAATTGAGACCCAAAAGATTGGGACCATTTGAGGTCATCCAACAGGTCAACCCAGTGGCTTTCAGACTCCGGTTACCGAACCACATGAAACTGCACCCAGTATTCCACAGGTCATTACTGTCACCATATAGGGGGGAAGGTGAAGGGGTATCCACACGGGGGCCAGCCATAGAAGAAAGGGAAAGCAGCAACCATGTGGCGGAAATCATCGACTCCAGGTGGAAGGGTAATCAGGTGGAGTATTTGGTCGCGTGGGAAGGGGAACCGGAGTCGGAAAACACCTGGGTGACGGCAGAGGAGGTCCGTGACGAGATCTTGATCGAAACGTTCCACCAAAGGTTCCCCAGGAAACCTCAGCCAGTAGCGAGGTTCCGGAGGGAGTACTTTGGCACCACCGACGATGAGGAGGAACTGGAAGGATTCAGGGAATCGGAGTTGGAAGGAGGAACAGACTCCGATGAGGAGGAGTACTGGGAAACCGGAAACAGCAAGAGGGGGAGGGAAGTGTTCGAAACTTCGGAAGATGAGGGAGGTTCCTTCAGGGGTTTTGCTCCCTCGCCTCCCGCAGAGGAGGGGAGGGAAGGGGGTGAAGGGGGCCCTGGAGGGGAGGTGGATGTCAGGGAACTGCCATCTGAGACGCAGGAGGTGAAAGGGCTCACGGAGGGTGAGAGAGACCATTCAGCTGAGGAGGGGACCAGCAGGGGGAGAAGTGGAGTTCCAAGGGAAAGTGAGTCGGAGGGAGGGCTCAGAGACACTTCAAGCGAAAACAGTGGGGAGGTTTCAAGACCTCCTATAGGGACACCCACTCCTCGCCGGAAACTGTCACGCCGAGAGTCCAGAAGACGCGTTTCCGTTAAGGAGCTTTTATGCTGGAAGAAGTTCCGTAAACGCCCACTGTCCGATTCAACGAGCGACTGATGGAGCCATGCTTAAGGAGCTCCGTCAGAGACAGAGGTTTGTGGACTTAGCCAAACTCTGAGGGACTAGGATTTTACGCACAAGCAGCTCACCATCCCATCACAACTGGCTATGATGTATTTTAGAAACATGAAAATAGATATCCCACTGACAAAAATATGACTGCTTTTACCTTTGTACAGGAAAATAACGTCTTCATCTTCTGGCGTAACTTCGGTGTCACTGTCAGATAGTATAATCTGCAATGTAACATTTTGATTATGAAGAGGTCTTTTCTCAAAATATTTAGAAATACATGCATCTTTGGCACTGGGAACCCCATTGGAATTTTAATTTCAACTTGGTAGCTAAACTTGTAGTAATCTCTGTCTCCTTTTTAACCAGTACCTTACTGACTCTACTGTACAACTTCACTTGCATCTGACTATAAGAACATAGGAAGAGGCTGCTAGATCAGCCCAACACAATAATTACAAGAAAAGAGATTATTCTGCACATTTCCACCTGCTTAAAATAATTCTTGTTGTGGTGTTCAGTACATTGTTCCTAGCTAACTTCCATCTGTCTGCACCCCACGCAGTAACTTTCAGGATCTTTTCCTGCGATGCAGTATCAGTTGCTAAAGCAACTGCAGTTTGACCAGGAGCAAAGCTTACTCCACAAGACTGTGTATGGAGGTCCTGAGCTGCCCAAATGACAAGACCCCACCTCTGAGCCTCACTGATATGCTCCAAAGAAAAGCAGAGCATATGTTTGGCTCCAGCTTGGCTGCAGGAGTTGTTGGAAGGAGACATACAAAGCGCCATCCAACCATCCTGGGGACTCCAGACCTGACTAGGGTGTACCCCTTAGCCTTTTCTTCTCCCAAAGACATCCTGCAAGGCAGCAGAGGTTTAGGATCAGAGTTCTCCTACCTTCCTAGGTTAATGAACCCCATCTTCTCCTTATTTCCCTCTGCAGCATGTGCAGAAACCACTTTCTTGACCATTCAACCCGCCATGGGTCTTGTCCACTCAATCCACTGGAGCCTGTCTTCGCATGCAGAGGAAGTCCCTAATTCAATGAGGGCTTAAGACCCATCGGCTACCCTTGCTGGGTTTAGCTGACCAATCAAAGCCTTTTCCTGGCATGTGGCCTCTGTCACATGACAGCTTCTGGGAGCCACAGATGAGAGCTGATTGCACGGTGGGGACCAAAGGTGGACCAGCTACCCCAGAGGGAGCACAACGTGTCCCCCATCAGAGGTACTACCCCTCCCCTAACACCCCTATACATACACCCCTAATTTGATATGGATTGATTAATAATTATTCTTGTAGGGAGAGCTCTTCACTTAAATATCAAATAATATTTCCTGAGTCAGAACGTGTAAAAAAATCAACAAAAGATTTTCCATCATATCTACATTTCAAGTTCTCTCTTTGGGGAGCCCAGCAAAATTGGTTTCAACCTTTTGTTACTGCCCTTTATAGGGCCCTCAATGGCATAAATAATCTTAAGTAATTTAAAGATGTTTGTTTTGCATTGTTTTCTGGAAGCCATTGCCTTAATTTTCTGATGTTTCTCATTATGCTACTTGCCAGCACCGCAGCCTCCCAAAGTAATTGTAAACATAAGACTTGACATATGTTAAGTGTAATCTCACTTGCTGGCATTCTTTTTGTTTTGGGTCGACCACCTGCTATTTACAATAAGTGGCAGGAACATAATTAACTCAGGATAGTGAACTCTTTTAAATGTGTGCTAATTATACCTGCATAATACAGTTTGTCGACTGCTTTTTTCTTTGTCAGAGGAAGTAGTACATATTTCTAGACAACCAAACAGTTGAGCAGATGAGCCACAAGTAATTAAAGCAAGGAGTATTTCAAAGGAGAGGCTTAGAGTGCTCAAAGCAGCCAGCTGAGTATTAGGGACTTTTAAGTAATTCAGTCCCCATCTATGCTACGTTTTCTGCAATGAAAATTGCTTTTTGGTGCCAGTATCAGAAAAACAGGCAAGGGCATTTTTTTAAAAGGAAATGTTTCACTCTTGCCACCTGTTCAATATATATGTTTTAGAAGCAGCCATCACCTAAGAGATGTAGGTAATGTGGATTTCAAAGTAAGCCTGTCTCAAGCTACATGTAACCAAGTTGTTTCTTTAACCCTAGGTGTGCCCCAAACAAGAGCAAAAGTTCCCCCTGCTCCCTCCAACACTTTTCTCTCAGGCCAGCCCAGCTTCTGATATTGGAACCAGACTGTGAGAGGCAAGGCATGGCAGAAGAAGGGTTGAGCACTGTGGATACCTATTCTATCCTCTTTATACAGTGGTACCTCGGGTTACATACGCTTCAGGTTACAGACTCTGCGAACCCAGAAATAGTGCTTCAGATTAAGAACTTTGCTTCAGGATGAGAACAGAAATCGTGCTCTGGCGGCATGGCAGCAGCAGGAGGCCCCATTAGCTAAAGTGGTGGTTCAGGTTAAGAACAGTTTCAGGTTAAGTACGGACCTCCGGAACGAATTAAGTACTTAACCCAAGGTACCACTGTATTCATAGTATGAGGCAAGCTTCAAAATTATCTTGCCCAACAATTATCTTGCTCTGGTACCCGAGGTACCACTGTACATGACTGAAGCAGATATGGTTCTGAAAGCATGCACCTTCCTCCACGTTTAGCCTAAACCTCAGAATCCAGTCTGATTTGCGCAAGGAAGTAACCAATGGGCTCTTACGCAAATGATTTCTTGCTTGCTATCCGCTTCAGTTTTGCTGAACTCAAGCTTTTCATTACATGGCTTTTCATCTTGTGTTTCAATAGGTGACACCTGCATTAGAATGAGAACAATTAGGGCAATTAATTATAGCTCAACGACAACGACATAAGTGTTTGCTACATAAATAAAAGAACCCGCCTTTCCCAAGATAGCTTACTAATTTCAACAGTGCTGGAGCGCCATGATTAACAATGACTGTGACGGAGTCTATTGCCACGGTAGCTAGATGGCTGCAAGCGGAATGTGACCTCTGACACAGAATCAAGCTACCTGCCCATTAATGTAATGATGATAAGCGATAATAATAATAATAATGTTGCACAAATATCTGGGAAATAGTCTGAATGCGCTAGTAAAAAGAAAAAGAGCTGGTTCACACATGCAGGTGCACCACCTGATTTCTCTACACCTGATTAATGTACACCTGATGACTGGAAGCTGAATGTGTGAACTGATGCCACTGAAAAGCACGGCACATGAAGGATGGGAGAGGACTCGTGGCACTGTTTGACATGTCATGGCCATTCACACACACAACTGACCACTGGATGGTCACAGTAATCTAGACATGAATGTGTGTATGTGTCAAGTAGCCCAATGCCTTGATCAGAATACCAAGCAACCCCCTCCTAATGCCCTGCCTCCTCTTTTCTCTGAAGTTGCAAACCTGTTCTCTAATCTCTATATTCTGTTATATTCTTTCTGTGACTCTTGAATGCACTAAAAAAAAACACCCCAGCCCAATTTTACCCTATGTGGATGTGCCTGTTCATTTAAGCAACAAATTAATAGGGGGAAATGAATCATTCAAGGGAGAATAAGAATTATGAAGCACATCGAATATTGTGAGGCCTACTGATTGTTTTCAACACATGCTGCCATATGCCTGTACCTCTGATATATCATGATCCTTCTCCTCCTCCTCCGCTGAAAGGGAACATTTTTCTTCCTGACAAGGATGCTGTCTCCTTTGAGGGCAAGCCATTTGCTTTGCAGGTGGCTCCTTTTGATGGCTCGAGTGCTGTGTGCGTCTTTTATTTGTACTACTCTTAATCAAACGTCTGCAGGCTGGATGTGGATCTTTATGAAAAGCTTTTCTCTCGCACAGCATCTTCTGGGCATTTGAAAGAGAAACTGGCATCACTTTTTCAAGCTTGGATAGAATTGTTCCATTGGTTAGATTCATGAGATAATAGAGACTATTACTTGATTAAGGACAAATCTAAAGACTACTGATGTTACTGATCCTAAAGATCAGATTATTTGCCAAATTATTTTGCTGAGTCACCTTTCATAGCAGTTCATATTGGGTGAGTACCTGTTGTTTCACAAGGTTGGAAGAACAGATCATGAACCTTAGAGTCTAGATATACAGTGATGAAGAATATATGAGCATACATATACACACATTACTGTCTTTTTCTCCATCCTTTTTTCCTTCTATCTCTCCCCTAAAGGCCACATAACACACCAGAAACCAGGAAATAGAAGTATTAACAAATGGGGCCCTACAACAAACTGTTGCAGTGCATCCCTGGTGTTATCTAAGCCCATGACTGAAAGGGTTAAATGCATAAATATAAGCATCAAAGGCAGGAGTCTTTGCTCTTACTTGGGTCTTATTTCATGTCCATTTCTTTCTTTCTTTAATTTTTGAACATTTGTAGAACCAATCTGCATGGAAGTCAATGGACCATGAAACTTCCACATGCATTCGACCCGGGAAGAGATTTGAGGGGATAATTTGAGTAAACTGACCTTTCCGCAGTCTGAGAGGTATGTCGATTTTTGAATGGGAATCCAAACAGCTGGCCTACATGATTAACAACCGACTGCATTGCAAGGTTGTTGTAAGCTATTCATTCCCAGCACAGGTCTCCGACCTTCCCTACAGCTACACTGGAGGCTTGCTGTAAAATCTTGCTGAGACCTTCCCTCTTGTGGGACTTGTATTCCAACAGCATTTAGAGGGCCTGAGTTGACATCTGGTAGCAAAAGGCCTTTGACTGCCAGGTGAGCAGTGTTCCTCGAGCCATGGGTGTTACGTACTGAAGTTGTCACCCTGGGCTAGCAGGGGGATACTGTAGATAGTTTTCACTCAGATCCACATATGCAAATAAGGGATCGAAAGGGACATTCAGTGATTGGATAGTTACAGAAAATTGTTACTGTTGCGTTCTAGTGGAGCTCTATATAAGCAGGCTGGCTGAACCCTTCAGTTCAGTTCTGTTCTGGCCTGTGAATAAACAAGAGCTGTTTGAAGAATTGCTGTGTCGTCTGATATGTTCACCCACAACTTAACAATGGGCCTCTTGATGGGCCCAATGCCATCTCCAATATTGTGGGGCTGGGTCCAGGCAGCCAAGGTTGTAACTCATGGGCAGATGACATGCATTCAGGAAGCTGCCCCACCACAAACATGCCACCAATGCACGGAGACTCTCCTACCCCATGTGATTATAGTCGTGTGAGGCTGAATACCTGAACTGTGCTGGTGTGAATACTAGAACCCACTACGTTGGTACAGAGGTTGCTCTGTATCCCGAGGTTGATTGAGTTGAAATATTTCAAGAGCACCGGGTTGGGGAAGGTTGACCCATAGCAATTCTCATGTTCCTCCTTGCTCCAGCTCTTGCTGAAATAGCTGGACATCTTTAGGTTGGGTGTCCCTCTCCTTTTTTGTAGGTTAGGTATAAAAGAACGTTTCTTGAATAAGAAGACCTCCGAGTGCAGAAAAAACAACAACCCATTTGATCTAACCTAATGAGTGCTACACAAATTCTTAATAACAATAGCATGCCAAAATAAATGGTTTACTGCCCAATGACAGCCATGTCTCTTAAGGTGGCAGTTCCACTGATCTTAGTGGTACTTATTCACAAGCTTAGGACTGCAATCCAAGTGACTCACATCCTTATGAGTTTTGCTGTCAGCTGTAGGCTGGACAATTGTATGGGGTTGTATCAAGTGAAGTTTCTGTAAGGTAAGAACAGAGGAATTGACAAGCAGGCATTTTAATCTATTCAAAATTCTTATAAACAGAAGCAATGATCTTATAATATAAATGCAACTGTGTTCTTTGAACAGACTTAAGACTTGGGACTGCAGAAAATACTTTTCTGGAAATATTTCTCAGAATTATTAAAAAAATTTTAGGGGAATACAGAGAGACCCAAAAGAGCTCCACAGCTGCTGCTGCTACTATTATATTATATATAATTTCCAGTGTAAAAGTGGGGTGGGGGAGAGAGGATAAAATTATTAGAAGAATTTTGGACCTCAGACACATAATCATCTCTTAGTTTTTGTGCCTAGAATCCCCCCCAATGTCTCTTTACGTTTGGCTATTCGAAATTTCATCTAACCCTAAGTGCACTCAATAAAAAGGGGAAACCTTAAATTCCAATTATCCAATTCCACAATGAAACATATATAATGACAGGCAACTCCCTGTTTGCATGGGGGTTGCGTTCTGACAAACTGTGTGCGTAAGCCCACTCTGCCCCCATTCTGCCCCCTTCCAGGGCTGAAAATGGTGCACGCAACATATGCCATTGTGGAGTTACTTGTGTATGGACGTTTGTACAAATCTCAGGAAGCAGCTCACCTGTTCCAGATTTTCCAGCCTCCATTTACGTTGCCGAATGGCATCTACGACGAGCTTTTGTTTGTCATTCTTTGACTGAGTTGGGTTGAAGGTGCCCAAAGGGATGCGGGGCAAACATTCTGGTGCACCACACCTAGTAAGTAATATTGACTTTTAGCAATTCAATAGAAACGCCTGCGCCGTCTCTCTAAATGGGATAGGCAAGGACGGGCACATAGCTCAGTGGCCCAGCATCTGCCTTGCATACAGGAGGTCTCAGGTTCAACAGAGAGAGCAGCTACTGGGGGGAAAGTATGTCTGCCCCCTTGAGTTCTTTGGAGAAAAGTTGGGATATACATTTAAGAACAGATAAATTGAATTACACTTCCAATGTCATATTTTAATAAACAGAAGTGGACATGTGTCTTAGAGGTGTCTTGGAGAAAGTTATTTCCAAGATACATGCTAAAGTTGGTATGAATATAAAATACTTGCCAGCGTTACATCCTTTTTCATATCATGTTATGCATTTTTGCACGTGTGTGTAAATATATAACTCTCGTTCTGGATTTCCTACACTTAGGAGATTGTTGGGCAAGATGATTTTGAAGCTTGCCTCATACTATAAATACAGTGGTACCCCAGGTTAAGTACTTAATTCGTTCCGGAGGTCCGTTCTTAACCTGAAACTGTTCTTAACCTGAAGCACCGCTTTAGCTAATGGAGCCTCCCGCTGCCGCCGCGCCGCCAGAACACGATTTCTGTTCTCATCCTGAAGCAAAGTTCTTAACCTGAGGCAATATTTCTGGGTTAGCGGAGTCTGTAACCTGAAGCGTATGTAACCTGAAGCGTATGTAACCCGAGGTACCACTGTAGTAAGAAAAGAGAGATCTCTGCTTACTAGATAAGTCTGTAGGTTCAAGCAAAATGTAAAAGCTTACTTATTTTCGAGAGGGTTAGGATTCTGTCTGCAGTTCCAGGTGCCGTGATGCCCTCCGTGTTTTATACTGGTGTCATATGACAGGAGTCTCCATTTGAGGCAAATATCTAATGAATGAAATTAACAGATTTAAATCCAAATTAATGGTTACAATCAGTAATGGCACCATTGATTTAATATGGTACTGTGGTTGATTGCCAGCATTTTTGCTCTTTAATTCTCAACCCCCTGACAACTTTGGTCACAAATGAGATAGAAACTATTTGAGCAATGGCATTTTCTCTTGAAAGAAATGTTTCTTTGACAAACAGGTAGCCTACACAAGATCCTCAGTGCAAGTCCTAAAACAGTCCACCCTAGTCTTTTTGAGCTTATTCTATTTGTGCATCTCTCCTACATCTCGCCCCAAAATGACAACCTCATGCAGAGAAAAATTTAAAAACAGGTGTATGTGTAGATTTATGTGTGTGTTCTTTTTTAAACCACACAAACAAAAAGCTCGCAACGTGCCTAGAGTTTTCTTTATCCCACACAGAGGCCTACAAAGCCACTCAAGTTATATGCCAGCAGCCTTTATAACAAAACATGAATGAGACCTGTTACATTAGCTGCCCCACAGTGTGCTTTTAACGGCAGCAAAAAGTGAAACAAAGGAGTTGTTTATAAGAGGATCCTTTCAAAGAAGAAGAAAGTGAAAAACACAGCAGTGCATGGCATCTGTGAAGAGGAATGCTCGAGCGAACATATTTGAAGTCAAAGAACAAAGAACTCTCATTTTCACCCCGCTGAGTTCTACCTTCCCCCTGCCTTGTCTTCCTATTTGTCCAAATGTAGAAACTCACCACACTGAACAATGTCAGGGATTTCCACGGCCCGCCTTCTCTTGTACTGGATGCTCTCTTTAGGTTTATCAGACCAGTTCTTACTCAGATACCCAAAATCGTTCCAGAACAAGGCTTCTTCTTTTTGACCTCAGGAGACAAATTGTTGCAATGTTATGTTGAAGTGTGCATGTACACGAAAGCTCATAACAGTAACAAACTTAGTTGGTCTCTAAGGTGCTACTGGAAGGAATCTTTTTTTATTATCATTGTCAGCAGTGAGACAACACACTGATGAGCACTGCAACATAGCATGGGTATAGGCTGGATGATCATGAGTGCCAGGCCAGATTGCTCTATAGAAGGCTGCCTTATTTACTTCAATGTAGGGCATTGATGGCTACATCCAGAAGAGAACTGCTGGCTGGCCAGTGCTCAGCCATCTCTGGTCCGCAGACAGTGAGACACTTTCCCTAAGAATAGAAGTATAACCTAAAGAAATGGGACTCAGTAGCGGGAAAGCCCTATGGAAGAAGGGAAGATCAACAAGCTTTCCTGGCACATGGTTATGAAAGACAGCGAGGTTCAGGTGAATTTTGTGATTGGAGCTTAGGGCTTAACTCAGGAGTAGCCAATGTGGAACCCCCTTCCCTATGTTGTGGGACTACAACTCCCATCATCCCTCGCCACTGACTGCGCTGGCTAATGGAAGTTGTAGTCCTTGTTGATAACCACTGGTTTAACGAGACAGTAATCACACTGCAAGCGTGGCATATATTTTTATTTAATTAATTACAGGCCTAGGGTTAATATTCACTGGGAACACAAGGGCATGGGAAGGATTAACCCTACATCTGCCATGCTTGCAATGAAAAGACACACACACTGCAGTTAGGCGTGGGGTGGGAGGAGAGTCCTAACTGATGCTAACTGATCCCTTTCCTGCAGCTAACTGCAGTGTGAATGGGAGGGGGGAAGGGTTGAATATCATTACAATTCCCTTAAGAGGAAACAGGTAAATATCTCCACCCCACCTTTATGAGCATTGCTTCTCCACGCCAGTATTAAAAATGATTAAAAATGTGACATGATTGCAAGTGGCACAATTAGCATTAGCCTTTCATTTATCACAGTCCTACACACTTTGTGACCCGCTAATCTGAATTTCATCTACCAGAGGCTTCACATCTTCTGTTTTGGCTGCCTGCCTAAGGCTGCACAACTACCTGTGCATTTTTCTTATATATAAAAGCAAGAGCACACACAGACTATAATTGCTATTGGCACTCAGGTATTGGAGAGAGTGCATCTGATCTTTTGCAGTTAAGCAAGGAAAAGTATCCAAACTATTTGGAAGGCAAAGTCAAAGACGGGGAAGGGAAAAAAAGAAGCAGCTTTGGTACATTATTTAAAACATTGAGAATTCACATAAATATTAATGATTAAAACCAGATTTTTAAATGGGCATCAGAGCAACGGCATTCAGATTCCAAAATGCAGGTTATTGAAAGCATTTGCATATGCACACAGATCTGATTTTGCAAAAAGAATGCACAAACGTGTTTGCCTGTTCTTCTAGCCTCTCTGCTAGGTGAACAGCAATTGCTTGTCAGATTTTATTTGCGGGAAATATCTTGCAGTTTCCCATCTCCTTTCTATTCGCCCCTTGCTGCTATGCCTTGTTTCTTCTGTTTGGAGAGGCTCATTAGCAGTACTCAAGCCAGGCCTGGCCCCAAGATGTTTTGGTTCTCTTGCCATTATATTAAAATTGTTATCCCTCCACTGGGATCCTAAAATGGCTGCATTCCTCTCCATTATATCCTGAACTTCCTGCATCTCCTGGTCTGTTCTGAATTGAATACTTAACATTCTGAACTACCCAGGACTAGCTGTTGACCATTTTAAAGCATAAACTGACCATTCTGTCCTTCACCACTGTTTTGGCTACCCTATGACAAGCCTTTCAACCGATTACTATGCATGTTGAGTCAATTGGTGTGTGTTTTTGTGAACCTAAAACCTAAATGGGTGTTGATATAAATTTTGCAAGGATCGCTGCATGCGTTTTTCCTTTTTGCATGGACTCTTGTAATCAAAGTCATAGTAGATGCACATTTTGTATCCTCTTGGTGTGTTCTACCTTTTTTTTAAATGCACCTTTGGGCAAGGTAATGAAGGAATGAGTCTGCTTATCTGAGAAAGAATGGGCTGAAAAGAGGTTGGGATGAAACATGAAGCCAGGGGTGTACTTAGAAAAGTAAGGGGGTGGAACCCACAGATCATCTTGTCACTCAAAGCCCACAAAAACCTGGAACTGACCCTAGTATCTAATTCTCACATTTTGAGAGGAGGGACATTGCTCCATTCCACACCATTCTCTTTAAAATGCAGAATATATTAGAAATAAAAGAAGAAGAAAACCACACGGAAGGAACCATGCCATGGCCACCCCTTATATGGCCCTGCTGTGATGCTTCTGACTCTGTAGCATTATTACATTACTGGCAGCAGCTGGCATGGAATCAGAGCGCCTAGCAAATAAATGGTTCCCCTTATCTATTACGAGTCGAGCAAACTTTTGCATATCTTGGTGTAGATAAAGGGCTGAACTGGTGTAAGGATGAGTCAGAAGCTTAGTCACTCAGCCACTCTGATACATTAAGGGTAGTTGTTCACATAATGTGCTTTTAAGGCCGGAATTGTAACTGCCCAAAGGCTCCTAATGCTTGAAACTCATACATTAGCAGCTCAATTACTGTTCAGGTAGCCCCTGAAAGACCTTTTAAAGAGTCAAAAGAGCCGCTATTTATTTATTAAAAACTTTTGCCCTATATGGCAAATCAGATGTGCAGGGACCATTTAGACTAGACAGGGATGACTTTGTTGCGCTAAGCTGTTTGCTTAGAGGAGCTCACCACAATGACCCTCTTGTATTCAAAACTGTCACCACGCACCCCATTAAGGAGGGTCTGTCATGAAGTGGAGGCTCCATGCTGTGAATTATTCAGTGAACAGAGCAGCACATATAGGGCTGGATTTTATGGAGACACCATGGGGCTGCTTAGTTGTACGCTTTGGTACCCTCCTGCTTAGACTACTGCAAGGCATTGCACATGGGGCCCTCTACTTACTCAATCCTATGTCTTTCCAATACTGAACAAGACAGTTTTCCATTGCCTTCAACAAGCGGTTATATTCCCTGGTGTTTGCAAAGGCCTGCTTGTTGTGCGTTGGCTCCATGATTTCGCACGGCACATCCACGATCCCTACAGCTCCGGAACCAAAACTGCAATAGTAAAAACATACTTTAGATTACACAGTGGGCAGGGCCTGATTTTAGATGTAGCTTCACCACAAACTGAGCTTTAAAAAAAAATAATATACAGTGGCTGAAGTTCAATTGGTAAAATCTTATAATATTTAGGATTTAGAATAATTAATTTGGATTTATAGTGAGTCCAAACTGCCATGTGGTGCAGTGGTTAGAAATTTGGACTAGGACCTGGGAGACTAAGGTTCAAATTCCTGCTCAGCTATGAAGCTCACAGGGTGACCTTGGGCCAGTCACTGCCTCTCAGCCTAACCTGGGTCACAGGGTTGTTGGAAGGATTAAATGGGTCGGGGAGGAAACCATCTACACTACCAAGAACACCATGGAGCAAATGCAGGATATAATGCAATAAATAAACAAATCACAAAGGCTCAGGGCAGGTAAAACTATTTGCCAGTCTCAGTTAGCCATACAACCACCATGTAAGGTAGTTTGCACATTCCTGTCTGAATTTTAGTATCTTCTTCAGGGATCTCTGCCAAGTGAAATGGGGTGGTGGCTCCAGAGGAGAGGTCCTTCTTCGTGGTGGCACCTCAGCTGTGCAGTATTCTGCCCAGAGATGCTTGCCTGACACCTTGGAAGGGGTGCCTTCCTTTCCCCCGTCTTGTGTTTGGACTATATGTATGATATCTCAGGAGAGATGGCTCAAAGGGCAAGATAATAAAAAAAAAGAGAATACACCTTTGGCTGTGATGGGCACCACTGCAGAATTAAGAGACAGGATGCAGCCACAAATCTGGAAACGACTCTGCTCCAGACACAGTACAGAGAGATCAGCAGGGTATTTACACCTGTGGTCCTGTCATTGTGCAGAGCAGACTGGATAAGTCAGTTACACACTCATTGGTTGTGCTATGCTTCAGGTGTCAGAGGCAGTATGCCCCTTTGTGGTGCTCAGGTCCTGCTTTCAAGTTTCCCATAGTTGGCCAACTGGGAGAACAGGATGTTTTTACTAGACAGGCCATTTCGTCCAATCCAGAAGGCTCATATTATGTTTTCAACTGGTTTCTCACGCAATGTGTGACAACCCTTTCACGTCACAGTCTTAAAGTTGCTATAAATCACTGCCAACCAACGAGGAGGATTTCCTCCCAATGCTAACACCAACTTCAAATGATGGATATAACTCAGGACCACTTTCCCTCCAAGGACTCAAAGCAGAGAATATGGTTTTCTCTCCACCTTGATTTCATCCTTGCAACAGCCCTGTGCAGGAGGCTGGTCTGGGAGAGAGTAACTATCCCAAAGTCACCCATTAACCTTTGAAATAATACTCAAAATGACACAGAGAATATTTCTATCTTTAAGGAGAACTTTGGAGCAAGCCCACCGGCATGTAGCAGAAATGCATTTTCAAGTAACCCTGAAAGGTGGCCCTAAAACACTGAAAAATGAAGAAAACTTACTAAGATCCTCTATTCTTCTGTGGTCCAACTTTCTCAAACATCTTGATCAAGCGTTTATTGCTGTAGATAAGCATGCCATATTGACTTCTGTTCAGAATGTTGACTCCAAATGTTAAGAAGAGCTTTTTGGGTTGTTTCAGATTTCTAAACAGCAAACAAATAAGACTTTATAAAAGATTTTCCCATTGCACTTAACTTCATTTTGAAGGCTACTGACTTCCACAAGTAAATTGCGTACGTAACTATGGATTTAACCCAATTTGATGCGATAAATTAGGAAAGAATCTGATTTTGCTCTGTGGCAAAAAGGTTTAACCCATGCACCATTATTAAACAGATATTCATTCTATGTTTTAGAAGTATGGCTCATGAGCAATTTTCAACATTTCTACTGAGCCTTCAGCAAGCACCACTGAACTCAACGTTAATTATTCTGAAGTAGGCATGGATAGGTTTCACTGTATGACTCCACAATGATTTCGCAAATTGCCTCAAATGCAGGAGAAGTTTTAATTGCACTAGGTTGGTGTTCCAATTAGAACTACAAACCACACTACTGAGACGACGGCCCCATCTGCACTATACCTTTAAAGCAGTATCATACCACTTTAAACTGTCATGGCTTCCCTCAACGAAACCTGAGACCTGTAGTTGGTTAAGGGTGCTGAGAATTGTTCCCCTCACAGAGCTACGATTCTCAGAGTCATTTAACATCAATCCCTCTTCCCATAGAACTCTGGGAATGGTAGCTCTGGGTAGGGAACAGAGGCTTCCTAACAACTATCAGCAATTGTAACAAACTACAGTTCTCAGCAGTCTTTGGGGAAAGCCACAGCTGCTTCAAATGGTGTGATACTTCTTGAAATATACAAGGGTCCTTTGTTTTCCCCTTTTCTTTACAACAGCAGTGAGGATGGTCCAGCTTGTGGGCCTAGTTAGGCCTGGGAAGCCTCTCCATCTGGCATGTAGAGCAGTTTTGTCCAAGCCACACCCACCCGACATACATCTGACATCATACATGACACCAGGTCTGGTGCAAGCAAAGTTGCAACTCCCTGATCGCCAGCGGCTACAAAGCCACGTCCCTTTGCCTGTGTGGTTCGATTTCAAACCACGTGGGCAAAGGGAAACCCTTCACCTGACATCATGGTTTGCTAAAAAACGTTTTCCCAAGTGATCCAGCACTGACTGTTAGCCCCATTCTTCATAGGACCCATATTGAACAGTGGCTTTCAGTGTTAGAAAGAGGCTGCCTTTTTTTCTTTACAAAGTAAAGTTTGAACAACGGAGGTAAACTCTCTGAAATGTTTCAATGCCTACATAACTGAAAACATAATGGCCGGAATATATAGCACCCACAGGTGCCCATGCTTCAACTGGCCATTTTAGGCACGCAGGGCTTATTGTTTTGCACACGCTCCCCTTTCCTCTGTCGCAAGACCATTTCACCAAAAGTAAACCACAGTCTCATTTAACTTGCCTCTGCTTGTCTTTCAATGTTTCCCTCATTTTCTTTTCATTCTCCACTGCGTCCATTAATGCGAGCTGAGCACCCCCATCACCAGAAAGGAAAGAGCAGTAGAATAAGTTACTCTGAGCACATATTGTATTCCAGGAGCCTCCCAGAGATTATTTATCTGTTTCACTTATATCTCACCCTTTTTGCATAGGAGCTCAAGGGGGTGTACATGGTCCCCCTCCCGCTTAATCCTGGTCTTCCAGATCCTAGTCTGGCTCTCAACACCACGCTTTATCCTACAAATAAGCATTCTTTTTTGTATTACACTTGTTTATTGGAAACTCCTGGATTACGACTCCACCACATTCCTTCGGGGTTGGACAACCTTATTTTCTGTCAAGTGCCACAACATTCTCTCAGGTTCTTGCAAGGCAGGTGCATACCTCTGGTGGGTCATAAGGTTAGTAAAAATCAATAGCCTTCTCCTTCATGAATTTTTTCTAATTCTCTTTTAAAGCCACCTACCACTGCTTCCCGTGGGAGCAAGTTCTGTAGTTAAATTATGGAGACTGTGTGGAAACTGATATCTGAATAGGGCTTAAAAGTAAGTAGTTAAATTGCCTTGTCTTGGACTGTGTCACGTTTATTTATGTACAGCACCTAGCACACTTTTCACACCATGCAAATATTTAGGTGGTGCATTCAAAGCATTAATCATAGTGATAGTTGTGGAAGGCTTGTAAATCAGTATAACGGGGATTAGTATAATAGTGAACGTTCCTATGAATATAAATGATAATTTGCGCAGGTGCAATTAGTCTACATAATTATCACATTGAAAGTCTTCTGAAGTGGAAAGTGCCTTCTAAACACTCTTTAGGAAATAATTGAATCTGAAGCCAATGCAGCTTAATAACGACTTTAAGAGTCCTCAGCAATAGTAAATAGGCAATTAACAGGATTGGAAAATCTTCCCCACTGTTTAAAGGTCATGCTAGGCAAAACTTTCAAAAGCCTAGCATTAACACCGTGCATGGCCTATATTTCTGAGCAATTATCTTTTAAGTCTATCCAAGTAACACAGCCAAATGTGGAAAAAGTTGACACTCCACACTGGCAATTGTGGGCCAATAAAAACGGCTTGCGAAATAAAGCACAGACTTTGGACACAATTCACTGAGAAATCACCCTACTCAAGGCCAGTGAAATGCAGTGGATCGGTATTAGAGATTCTGCTTAATTTTAAAAACCTGGAAGTGGTTTACATGAAATAAATTATGCATTAAAATGCATCAGTAAAAGTCAGAGTTAAGAATAAATTAACCTTAAAAATTAATTATTTAACATTTGTAAGGTTATTCACAAAATATAAATAAAACCAGTTAAAAATATTGATTATAACACATACATACATATTAAAATGTGCATCAACTCTACATATCTGGTTAGGTTTGCCTAAACAAAAATGTGGGTTGTTTTTTTTAGCAGAAACCAAAAACAGAACAGCAAAGGAGCCTGCCTGATGTGCACAGGCTGGAAGTTCCAGAATGCAGATCTCTGCAACACTGAGAGATTGATTCCTTATAAGTGCAAACATTGGGTGGTGCATGTCCAAGTGCCCATTCTGCAGACTGAAGTGGCACACATAGGGTAAGGTGGATCTTCAAGTAACATCATGGACTGTGTATCAGAGCCCTCTTCTTCAGGTCCAGAAAGGAACAAGGTTTTGCAACATCAGCCCCTACGACAGGTAGAAAGCTTGAACACTCTGGATTCGCCAGGTTCTTACTACAAGGAGCCTAGCCTTTGTGGCTTCTTTCATTTCTCACTCCAACCCCTAATTCTCAGGAACCCTGAGGCAGAAGATATACTTTCCCAGCCTGGGTTTGGCCATAGTTACCTAAGTCTGCCCCTAAAAGGTGGTTGTGTTCACGTTCTTGCACAGCTTTCATTCATTTCCCATGGAGATTTCCAAGGTAAGACTGTGTGCTTTGGGTGGGCGGGGGAGGAAATAGCAGCACACCCTAAATACCGCAAACATTTTTATCCTTGTTACTATACCTCAAGTTTTTCCTGGAAGAGGGAGTCCTGTGACTGCTGTAGCGTGCACTTGGCTTCTTTCACAGCATCTTCAGCTATAAGTATAAGCAAAGGCACCTGTTAAACCACACAGGAGAGAAACTAACCCGATCTGCCACACACAGGAAGAATGCAACACGCCATTAAGCAAAACTCTGTTTGGCATCTTGGCATTAAACAAGCTCAGGTGAGCACACACTTGCCTTCCCCTCTAACCTAAGCACATTTGGGGGAGAGTCTTTATTTCCTTTTTTATTATTAAATATTTTCTTGATTTACAAGTGTGTGCAATGTCTCTTGTATTATTATTTTTTCCATGTAACATTTTTACAAATCAGTTTCATTTGTTGAGACATTAGGAAGAAAAGGGGGACAGAGGTGGAGGGAGGAGATGGGTGGGGTCGGATGGCAATGTTTCTTTTTTACTTAATATATGTAGGGTTCGGTGTCAGCATTGCTTGTGCAGGTTCTCTGCTGTTCACTTGTGTTCCTTTGGTGGTGAGAGAGGTTGGGGCTGGCCTAGGGTGTGGTTGTTCATTTGTGGTTGGCTATGGTGGTCTTTGTTTCCATGTGTGAGTGGGGTGGGTGGGTGTTTTGGATCAGGTCAGCCATATTGATTTGTATGCTGTTGGTGGATTTTTGTCGTCTTGTTGGGCTGTGTGTGTGATAAAGGGGAGCCATACCAGGGTGAAGGCGTCTTCTTCTATTTGTCCCCGTGTCAGTTTCAGTTTATTGGTTAATTTTTCTAGTAAGGCTGTTTCCCATACTATTTGGTATCATTGGTCCATGCTTACTCCTGACAGGTCTCTCCAGTGTCTGGCTATGATGCTTCTGGCTGCTGAAAGTAGGTGGGTTATGAGTTCTTTGTGAGGTAAGTGGGCATTATTGTCTTGGAAGATGTTTAGTAAGGCCAATTCTGGGGTGGTTTCTAATACTTGCTTGGTTATTTTACTTATTTCTCGTATGGTTGTTGTCCAGAATAGTTGGATTTTGTTCCCACCACATGTGGAGGTATGTGCCTGTGGAGGTGCAACTTTATTTCCTTTCTGACCTCCCTGTTTACAATCCCCTTCTCTCATCCCCCCAGCCATCTGTACATAAAACTCTTTAGCTCTAGATAATGCTTCACGCATCTGAATAAATGGACAAAAAGTATATATGCCATAATAAATTTGTTAACTTTATTAGAATATCGCTGTAATAAATTTAACTTTTTTAGCATATGTGCCATAATAAATTTGCTGACTCTGTCTGTAGAATGGGGTCAACTTCTGAAGGCATCTAGGCCCAGTTGAAAAGTGGCGTGGGGCAGGGGGGCGGGGAGAGGTGTCAGAGACTGTACAAAACTTGCAATTTAAATCTTCCCATTCATTTCATGACATTACTATTTTTCAAATGCAACTCCATGCAGCTTTACTCAAGGCAATTCTTAAATCTGCCACTTTTGCCTTCCACTAGCCTGAGGGAATTATCTACCAATTTTCCTCAACATGCAGCGATATTTGTACTCGGCACTTGCTGTGGTGTCACAGTTCTAAGAACATGCAGGATCAGGCCAACAGCCTGTCTAGCCCAGCGTCCTGTTCTCAAAGTTGTCATCCAGATGCTTAGTGGGAAACCCAAACACAGGACTTGAGCACTACAGCGCTCTCCCCTCTCTTGTGGTTCCCAGCGACTGGCAGTCATTCATTCATTTTATTGGTACGCTGCTTTCCCACAAAATAAAAAAATAAAAACCACGCTCAACAGCAAAGAAAACAAGAAGGCATTTCAAACAAACACTACAAGAGCAATTTCACAGCAACACTGCAAAACCATAACATAGTAACTATTTCATAACGTAGCAAGTATAGTAAAATACAAAAAAAGGCCACATTTCAATACTATAAATATAACATGATTACAGTGGTACCTCGGGTTAAGTACTTAATTCATTCCGGAGCTCCGTTCTTAACCTGAAACTGTTCTTAACCTGAAGCACCACTTTAGCTAATGGGGCCTCCCGCTGCTGCCATAGCCCGATTTCTGTTCTTATCCTGAAGCAAAGTTCTTTTTTCTTTTTTTATCAAGTAATTTTTATTTTCATAATTAAACATATATACAATCTAGATTACATAAGTTACTTATAACATTGCTGTTACCAAAGTCATAAACATAATACATACTTATTTAGAGCTCTGCCGAGCTTTGGACTTCCCTTCACTTCATTGGTAAGTATCAGATAGTAACAAAAGTTACGTGTTTTATCTACTTTACAAATTTGTCGAACACTGTTAGAGTTGTTCTATTCCTGCCCGAGTTGTCAAAGTTCTATACTTATCTCTTATATATACCAGATATTTATTCCAATTTTCATAAAACTTCTGATCATCTTGGTCTCTTAGTCTTCCTGTTAATCTAGCTAGTTCAGCGTAATTTATCATCTTAATCTGCCAGTCAATTATGGAAGGTGTTAATTCCGTTTTCCAGTTTTGGGCTAACATGGTTCTAGCCGCCGTTGTGGCATATAAAAATAAATTTTTATCTTCTTTTTTGATTTCTTTATCAACAATTCCTAATAAAAAAGCTTCAGGTTTTTTGGGAAAAGTATACTTAAAGATTTTTTTGAGTTCGTTATAAATCAATTCCCAAAAGCCTTTTACTTTACTACATGTCCACCACATGTGGTATAATTCACCGTCTCCCTTACCACATTTCCAGCAATTCTTAGTCTTCAATTTGTAGATTTTAGCTAGCTTCACTGGTGTAAGGTACCACCTATAAATCATCTTCCAAAGGTTCTCCCTTAATGCCATACACGCTGTAAATTTGATGTTTACGTTCCACAATTCTTGCCACTTTGCCAAATCAATATTATATCCTATGTCTATGGCCCACTTTATCATGGCCTCCTTCACCAATTCATCTTTTGTATACCATTCTAGTAAGAGGTCATACATCCTTGATAATAATTTATTTTTTCCTTCTATGATTTCCACATTGAATTTAGATTTTTTGTCTTCAAAACCTAGCTTCCTTTTATCTTCTTTTAAAAGGTCATTCACTTGGTGGTACTGCAACCACCCCGTGAGCACATTCTTTACTTCTTCGTAAGGTTTAAGCTTTACCCCCTGTACTGTTTTATTAGTAAGTTCTTCGTAGGTAGCTCTTTCCCTTTCCATGTTAGTTTTTTTAACAGTTAGAACATTTATTGGTGAAATCCACCATGGGGTTTTCTTTTCCAGCAGGTTCTTATTTCTTTCCCATACTTGGAATATAGATCCTCTAATTATATGATTAAGGAAGCCTCTATGAACTTTTACCTTTTCATACCACAGGTACGAGTGCCACCCGTACCTGTTATCAAAGCCCTCTAAATCTAGAATGTCGGTATTCTCTAACTTTATCCATTCTCTTACCCACGTTAGGCAGGCCGCTTCATAATATAAACTCAAATCTGGTAAAGAAAAACCCCCTCTTTCTTTTTTATCTACCAATATTTTCATTTTAATTCGAGGTCTTTTTCCCTGCCAGATGAATCTCGCTAGGGTCCTTTGCCATTCTTTGCACCGATTTAATCCTTTCAAGACTGGTATGGTTTGGAACAAAAATAGCATTCTTGGTAGAACATTCATTTTGATAGCTGAGATCCTCCCTAAGAAGGAAAGTTTTAATCTCTCCCAGATTTCTAGATCTTTTTTGATGCCCTTCCAGGTAGCCTCGTAATTATCTTTATATAGATTTATATTTTTCGCTGTAATCCACACTCCTAGATACTTTACCCTCTTCGCAACCGCAATTCCCGTCCTTTGTTCTAAGTCTATTATATCTTCCTTGGCTATGTTTTTTGTTATCATTTTAGTTTTATTCCTATTGAGCTTAAGACCTGCCACTTCTCCAAATTCTTCTAATTTCTGTAGGGCTTCTGGCAAACTATTCTTAGGGTCTTCCAAAGTTAGTATCAAGTCATCCGCAAATGCTTTTATTTTAAATTCCTTGCTTCCTATCTTAATTCCTTTAACTCCTAATGATTCCCTTAATTTTTTGTTAAACACTTCTAACACTGTTATAAATAACAGAGGAGATAAAGGACAGCCTTGTCTGGTCCCTTTGGCAATGTCAAATGCCTCCGAAGTACTATTATTTATTATAAGTTTGGCTTTCTGCTCTTGATAGATAGCCTCAATACCTCTTCCAAAACCTTCACCAATTCCCATCATTTTAAGATTTTCCTTCATAAAACGCCAGGAGACGTTGTCAAATGCCTTCTCGGCGTCAATGAAGACCAACGCCGCCTGCTTATCTATTCTACTGTCCAAATATTCGATAATATCTATCACGCTTCTTAAATTATCTTTTAATTGTCTCCCCGGAAGGAAGCCGGTTTGGTCTTTATGAATTCTTTTATTTAAAACTTTTTTTAACCTTTCTGCCAATATGTCTGCGAACAGCTTATAATCATTATTTAGTAATGAAATAGGTCTATAATTTTTTACCTCTAAGCTGTCCGCGTCTTTTTTAGGAATTAAAGTAATATGTCCTGAAGCAAAGTTCTTAACCGGAAGCACTATTTCTGGGTTAGCGGAGTCTGTAACCTGAAGCGTATGTAACCCGAGGTACCACTGTACTTAAACAAAATGCAGCATCCAATAGCAAAAATAAACAAGGAAGCTTCACAGTTTCACCTTCGTCCTAGAAACACCCCTTCCGGGATGTTGCTCATTGCCCCTCTCCTGCAGCCATTTGCAAGGCTTCCAAGGGTGAGGGTTGGGCTACCTAGAAAGCCCCTCCCATTCAGAGGCACGCTGCCTCCGACAGGGGAGGTGGAACGAATTATTAACAGTTAAAAGTGAAGGTGCAGGTTTCAGGTAGATGTTCAAACCTTCACTGACGATTACCCAAGATTAACCAGGGACATAGGTGGAATCTACACACATATAAAAACATTTTGAAAATGCTTTTTTAAAGCGTTTTTAAAAAATATGTTGAATTTTCCATAAACCGCACCATTGCCATCTAGTGTCACATTGTATATTGCACTTAAAACACACTTTAAACGTTTCATTTGCAGCTGTACAGCTGAGTCCTTAGTCTCTTTATCTGAGGAACAATGAAAACAAATTCAAAGTCTAGGATGAATGCAGGCAGGCAGTCACCTATATCCTCCACCCTCTTCCAAATGACAGAAATCCCACCATCTGATTGACATCTGATGCTCCCTTCAACTTCCCCATTCCACTGACTTTAGCGTTCTGTAGTCCAAGTTATCTCCTCCCTGTTCTCTGAACACAAATCCCAGAAGTGCTTAATTCCATCAGTATTTGGTTTTCTGGAGCAGATATTGAGGATGAGTTTAATTGCAAAAATGGAAGCCTGTTGTGTGCATGGAATGACAGGCACTGGATACAACCCAGTTCCCCCCCCCAGGCTATCCAAAATATTATACCTACATCAATCTTTGTGTACTAAACCCGTTGTTGTACCTATTCAAGTGGTGGTCCACCAAGTGCAACGACAAAAGTCATCCCGCAATGGGAAAGAGATGCATAAGTAGATTTGCTCCACAGATGCCAGAAATTATTTGCTGTGAAGCAAAATCAGAAGTGATGCGCAAAAGCATCCCTTTACAAACAATGCTAGCAACCGCTTAGAGAGCACTTAGTATTAAAACTATTAAGGTTACGGGACAATGCCTACCAGCCTTCACATCCTTTTCTGCCTTTTGCAGTTCATTTCTAGCAACGTGTTTGAACGAAGATGATATGTATGGATACATCCTGTGAAGACAAGAAAAACACAGTCATGGATAAAAGTTATCTGACATGCCATATGAAAGTCAAATTGTTATAATAACACAATGAGGTTGACCCCTATTATTTCCATTTTGCAGATGGGAATGGCAAGGACTTCCTTGCACAAGTGAGGACAGGGTATGCACAGTCCTTGTGCCCTACAGTAAACTGACTTTGCACAGGCCTCAAAAGTGCATGAAATGCTCAAAAAAATCAGTTGTGCCATCCACAACCAATACAGGATTCAGAACCATGATCTACATGGTGACAGAGGCATCATTTGGATTTCCTTTTATCCCAAGGACGGGTGTTCGTCTGCTAGAATTTATCTGGTAAATTTATTTTTAAAAATTTTTTGGGTGGTATTCACTTGTGTGTTTGCCATCACAAAGTCCTTTCAATTCACAGAAGACTCAGTCATCTGAAAACTGAATGAGTACACTTGCCAAATATGAAGCCCCATCCACTGTACTGTTAAACTGTATATTTAAGATCCCTGCCTCCTCACTTCATAGGCCCTCTATAACTCAGTGCAGCTAGAACTGGATCAGATCCTATCAATACTGGAACTTGCACCAGAACATTCATTCAGCTTGTTAAACCGCACTTCAAATGCATATTACACATTATAAGATTAGGAGTCCATTAAAAAAGGACCTCTATAAGTGGCCTATAATCATTTAGTGGCACCTTTACAGAATTGCCTGAGCAACTTTCACTCAAGTGAAAACATCCACAGAAAAACAAACACCACCTCCCCCCTCCCCGCAGTTCGGTGATTATCTTATGTAAAGTGTTCTTTGTTCTGGGTCAAAGTGTTTGGTCACAGCTGATTACCTTTTCTGCAGTCCAGCCTGCCAGTGTGATTTGAACTTGGCTTAGATTACAAATTGCTCCGCCGTCAAAGTCAATTTCTCTCCATGGCCAAAAAGAGAGAAAAGCTAATGCTTTCAAGCACATTGCTTTGGAAATTTAAATATCTGGCTTTATAACAGTCTTAGGAAAAGCTGGCTCACCTGGGTCTGTAAAAGCAATGTGGCAAACACTTGGTTTTTACTTCCTTGGCTTGAATGAATATCTTCATTCGTGGGTCTAAGTACAATATAGCTGTGTAGGCTCTCAGCGACTGTCGTTCTGGAAGGCTGACACAGAAAAGTGTTTAAGGCAGAATAATTTTAGGCTCACAAAGGGAGAACTGTGGTGGATAGAGGAAATTGGGCACGTAATCCACTTGAACAAAAAACAAACAGACTCAAAACATGTTCTCACTTAAGTGCTCTTGAAGCCTTTCAAGGTGCAATACAATTCTTCAGCGTGAAATTAAACCAACTTTCTAAAACTTTTAATGCTGGCGATTCTACCCACCTTCCAGGGAAGAATTTAAACACTGAGTTAAATAGACCCAACTAGAGATAAAGGTCTGCTCATTGGTTTGCCGGGAGTCCCATGTCAGCTGCTTTAGTATTTCTCAAGGAAGAGCAGGATATAATTAAAATTTGGCAAATACTATTGTGAATTAGCACATGATCTTTGTGGATATGTTGAATCCTGCAATGTGTTGCTATAAGAAGCATGACCTTACACCTAGGTAAAAACAGAGCCATGTCTTTATGCTATCTTGACGTCAGCACAGCTCCCAAGGAGGGGTTATACAGGCAACGACCAATTTATGCACATCCAATTGATGCATGATTACGTGCATGGGGCAGAACCCGGAAATGACCAGAAAACGTCACTAAAAGGGTGGAATGGGGGCGGGACAGAATGTTTTACATGAGCCCTGCGAGTGCATGCAGGGATCCGTAATGTAACCTGTGTAAATCAAGGATTGCTTGTACAATAAAGATTGCGGTCCCTTAATATGTATACCAGGTTGAGGAATTGAGGTGGGAGAGAGAGAGCATGAAGTCACACAGAATGTTACACTGGCCACCCTACATCTAGCCACTGGAGAAACCGGGGGCGTGAGTTGACTGGGCCTTCTTGGCATGCACAGAGGCATCAACACCCCACTCTCTGGGCACACAAACAGTGAGCTGAATCACACCCATTGTTTGAAGGATGTTTTAGGATGCAATCCCATGCACACTTTCCTGGCTGTAAGCTCCACTGGGATTTGCTCCCCAGTACACAGGCGCTGTGGTCTAAACCACAGAGCCTAGGGCTTGCCTATCATGAAGGTCGGCGGTTCGAATCCCTGCGACGGAGTGAGCTCCCGTTGCTCGGTCCCTGCTCCTGCCAACCTAGTAGTTCGAAAGCACGTCAAAGTGCAAGTAGATAAATAGGTACCACTCTGGCGGGATGGTAAACGGTGTTTCCGTGCGCTGCTCTGGTTCGCCAGAAGCGGCTTAGTCATGCTGGCCACATGACCCGGAAGTGTACGCCGGCTCCCTCGGCCAATAAAGCGAGATGAGCGCCGCAATCCCAGAGTCGTCCACGCCTGGACCTCAGGGGTCCCTTTACCTTTTACACAGAGATAGGTTTGCACTGCTATTCTCTCTCTTTCTGCTCCTAATCCATTATAATTTGCCTGTCATGGGGAATACATGGCATGGAAAAATTTGGGATTCGAAGTACACCGTTACAAAATTAAAGCAGGTGTTAAATTCCATTCACCTACACATTGTAAGTACATTCTGTGATTTCTAGTGTCCAAGCAAAATGGATTGTTTGCAAGGAGCATCTTCCAAATATATATTTTTATTCATACCCTTTGTCCATTCAACGTATTGTTTGCTTGCTCTGTAAAGAGTCTCTAAGCTACTCACAAAATGTCCACAGCATTAAAGTATAACATAAAATCAGAAAATGACCATGAAACTTACTTCTCAGGTGCCACAGCAAGCAACATATCCTCCTCATCTGTTAGGATATCAAGTTCTGGCTCAAAACTGAGAGTGAGTTTCAGATTGTATATTACCAGCAAGGTTCCTACGTGTGAAGGTTAAAATCTATTACTGAAATATCAGTTTTACAATTCTTATGCCAATTAAAGTAGAAGAGAAGCAACAGTACAGTGTTGCAGTTAAGCAAACTGGGGTCCAGTCGCAAGATTAGATTCCCCCCTCTCCCCAGATTAATATACTGTTTAGAGTTTGGGGAGGTGGAGAGTAGGTTGTAGGCAGAGACCTTTCTAATGCCTAGAATAGCCAAGTCAGTCTGGTAACAGCCTGCTAAATATGGGAGTACAGTGGTACCTAGGGATGCAAACAGGATCCATTCCGGAGCCCCGTTTGCATCCTGAAGCAAACGCAACCCGCGTCCGTGCGTGCGCAGGTCGCGTTTTGCCGCTTCCGCACATGCGCGTGATGTCATTTTGACCGTCTGTGCATGTGCGCGCAGCAAAACCCAGAAGTAACGCGCTCTGTTACTTCCGGGTCGCTGTGGAGCACAACCCGAAAATACTTAACTTGAAGCACATTTATCCCAAGGTATAAGGTAACAAAGAAAGTGACAAAGGGATGGGCCCCTCTCCCTCATCTGCCTGTTACTTAGAAAGACAAAAGAGAGTTGAGTTATGTGAGATAGAAGCAAAGCTCCAGACTGGAAAGGCAGAGAGAAAGGGAGAGAGCGCCATGCCTGATTTCTGCTGGAAAGACCCTCCTGAGGTGCTGATACTGTGAGCCCTTCCATCACAGGCTCAGGTTGTATATACAGTGGTATCTCGGGTTACAGATGCTTCAGGTTACAGACGCTTCAGGTTACAGACTCCACTAACCCAGAAATAGCACCTTGGGTTAAGAACTTTGCTTCAGAACAGAAACCAAGTGTCAGTGGTACAGCGGGCAGAGGGAGGCCCCATTAGCTAAAGTGGTACCTCAGGTTAAGAACAGTTTCAGGTTAAGAATGGACCTCCAGAACGAATTAAGTTCTTAATTAACCCGAGGTACCACTGTATTTGTAAGTAAACCATATATCCTAAAGATACCACAGTCTCTTCTGTGCCTCATTTCCAAAAGAAAGACAAACCCTGGTAAGCGCCTGGAACCCCCTGAAATCTTGCACTGAGAGATTGGGGTGGCACGCAACAATACTTTGTCATAAGTCTAGGTGGGATTAAATCGTTTTGGAGGCTCTCCAAACGGACAACTCTATCAATGGCTAATACGTGTGGTGGCTGTGTACATAATCAGGTCAGAGACAGCATGCCCCTGAATGCCAGTGGCTTGGGAAGAACTGGAGAGAGCCATTGCCCTCATGTCTGATTGTGAGATTCTCGTAGTCATCTGCTTAGCCACTGAGGGAGCAAAATGCTGAATGAGATGGATCTTTTGTCTGATCTAGTAGGGCTCTTATGGAGTCAAGAGAATGCTGCCTTTACTGGGGGCAGGCGGTAAAGAATAATTTGTTTGTATCTCATTCATGTGAGAGGAGCCAACTGATGAACAAAGATCCATAATTATTCAGGGGAGGGGGGCACCCAGCATAAAATAAAACAAAACCCCTGGCATCCATGTTTAGTCCTCAAAACGCTAATTATAATGCATTGGTTAATTAGAACTTTCAGGGATAATAAAGTCACCTGTTTTTCCATAAATGGCATCAAACTGCTTCACCAGTTCAGCATTATTCTTAAAAGGTGAATATTTGTAAATTATGGACAACTGTATAGCAAACGTCTCTGGATTGTCTATTATTGGCTCTCTTGTATGACTTGACCATGAAAGAATTGGGACTATAACCTGTAAAGGAAAACAAAATGAGAGTGGACCCAAATCAGAGATATTCTCCTTCACTCACACCTATCACATCTGAACAGGTAACTTGAGACAGTACTGTTTGCTTCCTTTCTAACTCCCAGTGCCAAAGATGATGGTGCTGATAGTAGTATGAATAGCACACCCCGTATCAAATACCAGCAGCATTTTGAGTTTTATCAATGATGTTCCATTCCAGGAAGTCCCACCCCAGAAGTTCCGGTCCTGATGACATCATCGGCAAAGCAGGATACAAATATTTAAAGGACGAATGAAGACAGACGTACCTCACTGAGACCTTCTGTTTCACAAAACGTCTGAGACAAAAGGAGACATGTCATTGTATTCTCTTCCTTGGTGAATAATATTAAGTCTTTCCCTATGCGCATGGACCCTCTATAGTAAAGATACAGGAAAATACAATTTTTGTAATAGCTGCAATGTCTGGATGTTAACACCTTTAGGGCAATATAGGCAGTAATATAGACAAAGTGGGTGTCCTGAAGGCAGAAAGGGATTTCCCATCAGCTAGGCAGCCTGAGGTTTCTCTTTACTTTCTGTCTGCACTATGGAGGACTAGGAAATACATTGACAATCCATTCCCTTCTGATACATTTAAGGTATCTAATAAAACAGTGCTTCCCAAACGTGGGTCTCCAGCTGTTTTTGGACTACAACTCCCATCATCCCTAGCTAGCAAGACCAGTGGTCAGGGATGATGGGAATTATAGTCTGAAAACAACTGGACACCCAAGTCTAGGAAACACTGCAATAAAACGTAAATGTGGCAGACAAATTATTGATGAGGCCCAGTCATTGGGACCATGTGACTCCTTTGTTACAGCAGACACAATGGCAACCAGTCTGCTTCCGGTTACAATGCAAAATGCTGACCTTGAGCACCATCTGGTGGAAAGACGGGATACAATTTCAATCATAGTAGTATTATTACTGGGGTTGGGGTTTTTTTTGCTACTCTTATGCATATGTTTGCCTTGATGTAAACCACTTTACATCAAGCCATTTTTTTGATGAGAACCAATATGCAAGACTGTAAGAACAAATAAACAGGTTCCTTCAATCCCAATACTTAAATATATAATGCAAGCCAAATCACCTTTACGGTCACGATCGTGAAACAGTTTTTCATTCAGCACAAAGTTAACAATTCTGAATCTTGCCATTAAAGGGGTGTCTGTCTGACAAACAAAACCAACAAAGAACTCTTACGATTTAAGCCCGTTGCCATAGCATCCAATCATGTCAGGCCTGTCCCGCTTAGAGGATCTTCCGAAGTGCACAAGATCCACAGTTTTTCCTGCAACAGATTTGTAATAAGGTTTCCCTCTAGGGCCCGCACTAGAATTCACTGTTACTGTTATTTACAGATCAAAATCCTTCACATTTATTAGCTTGCTTTATTCTCCACAGCAGAAATGTGGAGACAATGTTCCTTCAAGTGTTTTTGGAGTCCTGTCAGCCCAAGCTAGCATGGCCTATCATCAGGGATAATGGGAAGAAGTGCCATCCTGCAACTTCTGGAGGGCTACAGGTCCACCACTCCCACTTTACAAGCTTTAAAGATAGGTATTTTTGCCCCCGTATTTCACACAGTGAGCTGAGGCTGACAGACTGTAGCTTGCGTAAGGCTACCTATCAAGCTGGCTGCAGAGGTGAGATTCAAAACCACAACGTGCCGCCTCAATGCTCTTAGCTTTGTTTCTTATAGCTCACCACTACCAATGTATTTTATAAATGTATGTGTCAATACTAAGCCTGCACTGCAGGGGGTTGGGTTAAATGGCCCTCGAGGTCTCTTCTAACTTTACAATTCTAGGGTTCAAAGAATACTTCTGAACAACTAAACCTCCAGCACAAGGTCTCTGCTGTTAGCAAGTCAGTCACTGCTTCCTCCACCTCCCAAGGGAAAGCTTGCTGAAGAAGGAGGGATGCCATAGCTGTCAGTGGATAAACCTAACATCCAAACTGTGTGTTGTGGTTTAGTAGTAGTTGTAGTAGCAGTAGTAGTACTAGTAGTAATCTTATTATTTATACCCCACCCATCTGGCTGGGTTTCCCCAGCAACTCTGGGCGGCTTCTGGCAGAATATAAAAACATAATCAAATGTCAAACGTTAAAAACTTCCCGATACAGGGCTGCCTTCTGACATCTTCTAAAAATCATGCAGTTCTTTATCTCCTTGACATCTGATGGGAGGGCATTCCACAGGGAGGGCGCTACCGTTGAGAAGGCCCTCTGCCTGGTTTAGGTGCAAATATGCTATACTATTAACTGAATAATGCTCATAGTTTGCACTACAGTAACAATTTGATGGGAGAACGTGGTCCCTTTCTCAAAGGATGTAAAGAATACATTTTATCCCCTTTTGAACTTGTGAAAATGGTTTCTATGGCGTGCAGCGTGTGAAATAGCTGTTATAAATTTGACTGATAGTTCCTGGATGTATAATATACAGCTGTTTCAGCTGGGGGGGCCTTGACGGATGTGGCTTCTCCTATTCCTGCCGACGGATGTGGTTTTAAAATGTGCACTATCTGACTATGATTGCTGTGAGATTTGCTGCTGATCCTCTGTGATTTTTGTTCTATGGTTGAATTTCATTTTTTTGCCACAGGGCAGCTAGCCTCCCTCTCTCTGTGGTGGTTTCTCTCAGGCTTCAGAATGATGGGGTGGTACAGTTGAAGGATGAAAAAAATGTTAACCTGCAGACCAGTGGTGATCTGATAAATAAGAGTGGGAAATTCAGAAGTAGTTTAAGCATCTTTTGTGTGAAATGCTCCATGGTGTTTTGACAAGAAAACCCTTGAGCTGTGTACACACCATACATTGAAAGCAAAGGACTCCCCCTCCCTTCCGCCAAAAAACATTGGGAACTGTAGAGTTTAAGGGTGCTGGGAAATGTAGTTCTGTAGGGGGTAAATCAGTTTCCTGGATTCTTTGAGGGAAGCTAAGTGCTTTAAACGTATGGTGCGTACACAGCACTAATATTCCTTCTCCTACCGCCAGATAAAGAGAACAAAAGTTGGGGATCCTGCCATCTTCCATTCTGTGGACATGACGAGGCCAGTGTAGACGTCGTTGAGACAGGAGTGCAAACATGCTGGGAATGTGGGCTTGGGAGAGCACATCTTTGAAACCCTGTCCTGCCATGTGATACCCAAAATCTTCCTGACAGCATGTGGAAGGCGCTGATGGTTATAAGTTGCCCACGACTCATTTCCATAATGCAGCATGCTCAGCACAAAAGCCTGGTAGACCTTCATCTTGTTAGCACTGCATTTCCCCATACCCTTTTGGAGAGGCAAGTCACTGCCGTGTCTGCCTTGCCAATACGCTTATCTAGCTCAGCATTGATGGAGAAGCTGCTGGTTGTGGTGGAACCAAAGTAGACAAAATTGCCTACCACTTAATGATGGCTTTCCCCCTATGTTTTTAGCTGCTTCTATGTTAGCTGTAAGCTACCTTGAGTCCCTCTCAGGGGGTGTAAATGAAAATAATAAATAAGATTAACAGAGAAACAACCCCCTGATGCCTCAGTCCTGTATACCTGAAGGAGTGTCTCCACCCCCATCATCCAGCCCGGACACTGAGGTCCAGTGCTGAGGACCTTCTGGTGGTTCCCTCGCTGCGAGAAGTGAGTTTACAGGGAACCAGGCAGAGGACCTTCTCGGTAGTGGCACCCGTCCTGTGGAACGCCCTCCCAGCAGATGTCAAGGCAATAAACAACTATTTTACTTTTAAAAGAGACCTGTTTAGGGAAGTTTTTAATGTCTGATGCTGTATTGTTTTTATTATTCGGTTGGAAGCTGCCCACAGTGGCTGGGGAAACCCAGCCAGATGGGCGAGGTATAAATAATAAATTATTATTTTATTATTATTATGACCGACGTTTTTCAGTCCTGTTAACAGTGTGGCCTGTGTAAATAAGGAGACACCAGCACACAACGTCACATCCATCAAAGGGAAAGAAAATCTTCAAACTTTCCACTCAAGCTTGGAGCACCTGTTTGTCAAAGCCTGAAAACAGAACCACCGTCTCCTCATCCTCACGCAGCTAAAAATACCAACCTCCACCCTTGTTTGCAGCTGCTTCAAGCGGCTTTTTACGCAACGAACCAGCCCCACCTGCTGCTCGCCACTGCAAGTACAAAGTCGCCCTTCTTCCTTTCGCGCTGGAAGTTTGCAGGCCAAGTTTCAAAGAATTAATTTGGCACAGAGGGGATTCTCAGAACCCCTGAGACGCACGTTCTGGGAACAGTCTATTTCAGGCGCTGGTTAACCTAAGCTGCAGGAGGCAGACGTCGTGTTATCTCCTTGGCACCAGCTCCAAGCAGCCATGATCCCTTCTTACTGATTAAGCTGTTTGTACTTAACGACACCAGAGGGGGAGAAAACAGTTGACTCCTGGCAAAAGGAAGCCACCAGGCAAACAAAAAGAGAATTGAGCTTATTGACTTTCACCACTTGGAAACCTATCTCCACATGGAGCAGATGTGAAAAGCTAAAACTATGAGTCGTTATTTAGGGCAGGTGAATGGGATTTTTTGCATTGCTTGTGGGACTACTGCCAGCATATGACACCTCGCTCACGGGTTTGCACCAGCTGCCAATCTGGTCCCAGCCCAAGTTCAAGGCTTTGGTACTAATGTACAAGCACCTATACAGCTCAGGAACAGGACTGCCTTATCCCTTATAGTCCCCGTAGGCGACATCCTCAAAGTATCAGAAGGCCACTCGGAGCAGGCCTCTGTATTCGGGATCAGCCTCCATGTCAAGATACAGTAGGTGCTCACTAGCTGTAGTCTCCAGGGGAAAAAGATATTTTTGTTTTGACAAGCTTTCCCAACTGGATGATTAGGAAAACAACTCGGGGCGGAAGGGATAAGGATTGCCTCTCCAAGTTTAACAGCCCAGACCAATTCAGTGCCTTCCACTCCACCCTTGTGTCTTTGCCTCTAAGCTTTAAGAAAGACTTTGAGTGCCTCCTCCACCCCCCTGCCGGGTGATGCTGAGAACCTTTGATCTTCTACATTTGAAAAACATGCTCTGGCACGAGGTTACTGGTTCCATTTTAAACCGCGCCAAACCAGTCCCCTGTGAACGCATCCTCAGGATCGTGCCAAAATCTGTCCTGCAGATTCTCCAAGACTTTCTTCACTTGAGAAAGAGGATTCCATTTCCCTGCATCATTCCCAGGCACTTGATGATTTCTTTAGAACTGTGGTTGAGCTTATCTTATTAGTGTGAGGCGGTTAAGGGTGGTGGGTGTTTTCTTCCTCATCCAGTAAACAGATCTCCAGCGCTCTGCAGTCTCCCTGCCCATGGCTGCCCATGCTTCCTGACCTCAAACCTCCTCACCGCAAGAGGAGTTGTCTCATGATGTCTACCTTCCCCTTGGCTTTGATGAAAACACTAGCACCCGGAAAGGCTACAGAGTGCAGGCCACTGGTGAGAATTGAAAAATGAAAGGAAGGGCATTCGCAAACAACCCCCTAGCCACCTTAGAAGTAAGGGGAAAGCGTCAAAAACCCTGCACTCCACTCATGTGAATTTCACCAAAATTCTCTGCTTGGATCATTTTTGAAGGCAATTTCTTTCCAAGTTAACTGATGGAGAAGGGTTGGGAAAAAAACACAGGAGAAATTTCTGGCTCAGTGCTAGTAGTTTCTCTTGAGCTGTCCTGTACACAAATACTCCAATAAAAACAGTTCTTTGGAACTAATATAAACTTATTTGAAGAATTTCTGACCCAATAACAGTATATATAACACCAGCGGGAGACCTGATATGGCACATATCGGGTCCATTGCCAATGTCTGGACATTTGAGGACAGAAGTGGTACCAAGGTTAGTTGCATGGCTTAGTTCCTTCACATGTATGGGTCTTCATATATGAATCACAAGGAGTTGGACCAGATGAACCTTGGGGTCCCTTCCAATTCTATTGTTCAAGTACTGGAGTTTATTGCATTTATATTTTACTCTTCCTGCAAGCCAGCACACAGGGCTCTTCCCTGTTTTATCCTCACACCAATCCTTAGGTAGGCTAAGAGCGTAAGTGTGGCCCAGTGAGTTTCGTGGCTGTGCGTGGCTTTCAATATGGGCCTCCTGAGCCCTGGAATGACACTGTCCTAGCACCCAAACACTCAGTTAAATGAATACAGCAGTATTAACTCACGAGGAGTCATGCCACATCCATTGTCCAAAAGGCACAGCAGAAATCCTCCTTGCAGGTCCTCGTTATTCACTGCAAAACAAAGTATGGGGAAAAAGAAAACAGGTCTTAATAAATATTTGGAAACCATACATTGGTAAGAAGGTTTGTAGAAGAACAAACAACCATTAGGTCAAAAAAGAAAATTCCCGTAATGGGAAGAAAATAAACAAACAGTTGCCCAATGAGGACCGAAAGTCCTCCGTGGGCCTGGAATAGTCACTGTTGATGGGAAGAGGTGGTTAAAAAGTGAGGGTGGGGAGGAGAATTGTATGATTTCCTTGGAAGGGAGCATGGCCAGCTGGCTGGAACTTTGAACAAGGGGCATTCTTCATTGCAACACTTCGTTGCCAGTCCCACTAAGTTGGCCAACCATTGCTTCACCTTCTCAGTCGAAAGGGTATTTGTTGGCTTTAAAAGACGATTAGAGGACAAGGCCATCAGCAACTACTAGCCATGATGGCTGTTCCACCTGTCAGAGGGATTATGCCTCTGAATATCAGCTGAGGAAACTGCAGGAGAGGAAGAGTGCTGTTGAGCTCAAGTCCACTTAACACAGGTCGGCCACTGTGAGAACAGGATGCTGGCCTGATCCAGCATATTATTCTTTTGTTCTTTTCGTTCTTAAAGTACAAACATCTCCCCCACTTTTTGGTCTACATTTGCAAGTAACGCATCTGCTGGTGATGTCATTTCAAGGCCCCTAAACAAACAGACCAAGTTAAGCAGACTGCTCTCCTGTAGATTTCTTCAGAAGGCATTTCAAACGAACTGAACGGAGACCGCTTTTAGTGTCCTCAAGATTGCAATGCATAATTGTAATCCTGGGCACGTCTGGTTACTAAGCAGCGAGTCCCATTAAACTAACTAGGATAAATTTCTGAGTTAACTTGCTGCAAGGGGATCAGGCTGAAACGGGACTTTCTCAGATAGAGCTAATGGACAGTGGACCATGATGTCAATTAGTGAAGCCAATGGCCATGGGAGGATTTGTATTAATTAGCATGCATGGAATTAGGCCAGAGCCACGATTTATTTCTTTTAAAGGGGTTTCCTTTACAGAGTTATGTGCACACTACTAGGCCTTTAACTATGTCAATTGGTTAACTGTCGTACAAGACAAAAACGTTTGAGATCCTCCCTGTCCCCATATATTTCTCAGTAGGAAAATCATCCCAAAAGGTCAAAATTATATTCATGTCAGAAACATGTAGAGTCTGCCAAATAGTACATTTTGGCACAGAAGCAAATGTGCAAACTTTAATGCTATGCTGTTTATATTGTAATTATTTGAATGGTTTTAATAGATTTTTATTTGTATTCCATCAATGTTTAATTGTTTTTACATAACTGGGTTTTTTCCGGAGTCCCTGTCATGGAAAGGCAGTGTTTAAATAAATATATCATCACCATCTTATGAAGCAATTTCTTTTCGACAAAACAGATACAGTGGTACCTCGGGTTAAGTACTTAATTCGTTCCGGAGGTCCGTACTTAACCTGAAACTTTTCTTAACCTGAAGCACCACTTTAGCTAATGGGGCCTCCTGCTGCCGCCGTGCCACCGGAGCACGATTTCTGTTCTCATCCTGAAGCAAAGTTCTTAACCTGAAGCACTACTTCTGGGTTAGCGGAGTCTGTAACCTGAAGCGTATGTAACCCGAGGTACCACTGTAATGTGATCGAACTAAGAAGCATTCAGAAACAGGACCCCCATTTAGACAACTTACCTGTATATATGTCAAGTCTGGTGGCATCCGCATCTCTGGAAATATTGTTTAAATGTTGTTAAAAAGGTTTTAAATGGAAACATTAGCGCATGTAGATACACATAAAGCAACTCTATTTCTGAACAGTGTCTATGCTAGCTGGAAACACAAAAACACTCTGATCAAAACTGCACTTACTTAAATCACATGAAATCACTTGAATGCTACTGTACATATTCTGCGCCCATGGTTTTAATTATATTGTATGCCACCTTGGGCTTCCAATGGGAAGGAAGGACAGTATAGAAATCAAATCAAATAAAAAAATATAATGCAATAACAACTCACTTCAATGCAGTATCTATGTATGGAAAAAGGAATATAAATAAATTTAACAAAATCAGTGGACATAACTTACTTTTTTTTATATCAGACTTCTATAGTAGTATTGTGCAACGCTAACAGTCTCGAATGAAGTTGTAAAATATGAAGCTGATCCAAAGGAAAGAGTTAAAGCAGTAGCATGCAAGTCATCCTGAAATTATCAATATACCATCCCAGACTGCCAGTGAGAAGATACTAACTGTGATCCAATAACAGGAGTGTCTGGGCTTGAAATCCCAAGGGAGGCAACAAACCCTGAGAGGAAGCAGTAGAAGGTGAATTTCACAAATTGATTTGAAATAACCAACCACTTTCAGAGGGTGGCAGAAACAAATCCTTTAACTAAGCCTCAAGACCAGGGGTCAACAAACTTTTCCAGCAGGGGGCCAGTCCACTGTCCCTCAGACCTTGTGGGGGGCCAGACTATATTTTGAAAATAAAAATGAATTCCTATGCCCCACAAATAACCCAGAGATGCATTTTAAATAAAAGCACACATTCTACTCATGTAAAAGCACATTGATCCCTGGACGGTCCGTGGGCCGGATTTAGAAGGCAATTGGGCTCGATCTGGCCCCTGGGCCTTAGTTTGCCTACCCATGCTCAAGACTCTATCTGCTAGGGGTCTAAGCTTCCTGGTAAAGCTGCTTGGAGGGAGTGCAATGATGCCACAATTGCAGAAGTCTTGTCCCTGTGAGCACCTTGGCCAATAAGACTCCAGCTTCCCAGGGTGAAGTGCTTCCAGATGAGTGTTCCCCACAGGATCAATGTTGTTCATACATGCACTTTTTTTTTGCAGTGTCCACAGAACGTCTTCTGACCAAAATGTCGGAAAAGTATTTAATCCAAATACTTACTCTTTCCAAGAAAAATCAGGATGCTATCCAGATTATTGTTATTTTGGGGTGGGATTCAATCACACAATAGGAAGTTCAAGTTGCACTACTGCAGCTGATTGGGACATCTTGTGCAACAAACTCTCTTCCCCAAAAAATTCCAGAAATTTTGCACTGGGCAAATGATGTGGAAAATGCACTGGGCAGTGAGGAATAACACGTGCTTCAGTCAATGTCATCAAACCTCTCCACAAACCAATCAGGAAGAAAGCTACATAAACAGGTCACCTGGAAGTGCCCTCTGATAAAAGGAACCACCTGTTACCAATTACACATTTGTTATAACCTCCCCTGTGATTTTAAGCCCATCTGGAAGCAACAGTTGTTGGCCATCCCAGCCACAGAGGATAATGTTGTTCGATTCTGTGGATAAGCCCAAATCCGAAGAAAAGAATTGTGCGGCAGGAGAAATAAGCTTTCGTATACAACACTGAATAAGGAAGGAGTATTCCAAAGCCATTTCCTACATTTGAGAATGATTTAAAATCTGACAGCTGCCTTCTTGCGCCAAGTAGAACAGAACAAAACACATCTATTTCCACAACCTAGCATGACACACTCTCTCAAGACCCAAGTACAGTAAGCAGCATAAAATTTAGTTCCTAAAAGTAGTATTTACCGGGAATTGTCAATCAGTTCAGCGATGGCTCCAAATAAAAAGTCGTGTGTTGTGCTAGAAAGAAGCATTAAGGGAGTTTTAGAAGAGAGAACCTGGAACAGCAACAAATCGAACACTTAAGCGTTATTTGGCATGCAGGAGAACAAAGCACCTCCTCTTCAAAACGTGGAAATGTCAAACTGAGGGCAGGGGAGAGAATGCTTGACTGGGGGTTCCTTCTACCTTGACATTTGAAATACAACTGGAAGGTGCGCATGCAAAAGGTAACAGCAATTCTTCTACCTGAGCGGGTCACACGATAACAGGAGACTGCAGTCCTTACGCAGCCCAGTCCTATGGATATTTACTCAGAGGTTCAATAGGACTTCACATTCAAGCAAGTGTGACTTGAGTCTTAATCCAATCTTTACTCAAGAGATAAACACCACTTAATTCAATAAGACTGACCCCCCCAGATAAAAAGTACAGACAGGATTGTGCTGCGAGAGTGTTACTGCCAGATATATCTATATATTATATTTTGACAATGGGTGACTGCAATGTAACAGGTTTGTTGTAGCATAAACTCTCGCAGACTGCATATCATTTTGTCAGTTTCATGAAGGGTCTCTTGTTTTCCATACAGATTTGCCCAGGTTTTACACACTGTCATGCAGGCCTTGCTCTCTGGGCCATCGCAGACTGCATGTCACAGCTTCCTCTTGTTTGGGAAACCTGACTCCACAGTGCTCCCAATGTTTGTAAGTGTATTCAGCAGAATGTGCTTACAATTCTCCTTCTGACCTTCGTGACCTGCTCAGTATAGGAAGTCTGTGGTGGGAGTGAAACTGGGAAGCCAAACACCTCCCAGACAGTGAACGTCATAACACCTGAAGAGGGCTGCAGAAATAGCTGGGCGGAAATCAACTCTGTGGTTGTGTCTGGCGTCACCAAAACAAATGTCTGCACACAAGCGACAAGGAAAAAATAGAATTCAAATGGCAGGCCATTACAAATTAGGCCTGCAACTGAAGTTGTGATCCGCTGCACGCAGCAAAAGAGAAAGTACAAGGCTGCATGCAGAGTATTTAAACCTTTTACCCCTCCCACCAAAATTGCAACATAACTTTTTCCCCAGCAACTCAGCAATCCAATCACTGCCCCCTGGCCATCTTGGAGAACTTACCCAGCAACAAAGGGGGTGGCTCAGTAGACCCCACCGCAACACGTGCTCTCCGTGAAGGAGAACACGCTTTGTGCAAACAACTCCCCTTTTCCACAAGTTTCAAGGAGGCAGAAAGAACACAGAAACACTGGAAGATGCCTTGTACTGTATCGCACCAGTGATGCATCTAGTTCTGTATTGTCTACACTGATTGACAGTGACTCTCCAAAGTTTCATCCTGGAGACATTCCCAGCCCTACCAGGAGATGCCAGGGATTGCATCTGGGACTTCTGCATGCAAAGCATGTGTCCTGCCACTGAGCTATAGGGCCCTTTCCAAAAGAAAGAAAGACAGACAGACAGACTTAGGACCCGGTGTGGCATGTTAGCATTTACAGTACTAATTTCCATGTAAAGATGAACATTTAGGCCACGTTTCAGTGGGGAGGGGAAAATCTGGCTCTTGCTGCCACAGCTTAGTCTGAGCTCTGGGTGCAACAAGCTTTTCTGGGCCCAGCACACTGCATGTTGTGGACTGGGTCTTCCACCCCACCCACAATATATTGACAAAAACTGCTACATAGTTACAGAACTGCATCAAAATTATTTTGAACAAATTAAACCATTGAAAACAAATTTGATTAACAGAAGCCTCTAAATGCAACTTTGTGGCCCATGAAAAAGGCTGAAGATATAAACAGGAAATAATAACATGTAGTTACTGCACTGGGAGCTGTAAAACAGCCAAAGCCATTTCCCCCCCACAACATTATGATGACCTGCATATAAATGCTACTGATAGGTAGAAGCTGTGCTCAGGGTGGCATTTTCTTAAGCCAGCCCTGCCCAAACACTTTAATCTATATATAAAACACATGTTGGCACGGTGAACTTGGCTTGCCTCGATTGGGGTAATCAATAAATAATGGTTATGAACCTCATATCGCAGGAGATATTTGTGGGATGCTGTTGTACCTCTTCAGGGGCACCAACGTGTAACATCAGATTCGATTTTAATAGGTTCTGAAATGACTGCATGTGGGATTTTTTTTTATTCTGCTTGGTGGGAACTGCTCTTTGCTGTGGGAAAATAAATCCATCCTTAGTCTTTCCCTGCATGGGTGCTGTATATATTGAACAAGAACAAAGAGCCACGTGGTCCCATAAAAACTAATGTATTTATTTATAGCAGAAGCTACAGCAGAGGGAATTTATTTTATGAGTCATCTTGTAATGCAATAAATAAAGACACAGAACTTCAGTGCAATAAATGTGTTGGTCTTTAAGGTCCTGCAAGACAGGTCTTTGGCTATGTATACACCAGTGGCTTAAAACACAGTGAGGTCCCCCCCCCCCAACTGTGTTCCTTGCACACTGGCTGAACACACCAGAGAGAAGACAAGGATGCCATCACCTGATGTATGTTCCGTTCCGTTTCCCCATGTGTGTAACTCCCCTGAACTCCTATTAACGAAGCTGTCATCTGTGCATGTGCAACAGCTGCCTCAAACCTCCACATCTCATCTTAGCTGTGAAGGGCACGAGACTTATGTTTTCAAATCAGACGGAAGCTGGTTTGAGGGGAAATGCCCCAAACAGAAGCATTTCTCAAAGAACTACAGGATAGATATGGACTATGGCTGATGTCATGCGTCCACCACTATGGGACTGTGCTGGAACCAGAGTAAACGGTAATGTGTACACACTGCCTTTGTTTTCCTTGCTCTAGTAGGTTAACGGTGCAATCCTATAGGTGTCTATTCAGAACAAATTCCCCCTGAATTCAACAGGACTTGCTCACAGGAATGTTTGGGCATGTGTACAGGATTGCAGCCTGCTACCCCTAACAAAATCTTTGGACCGGTGACTCCTATTATGAGCTTACCTCTACTGGACAAAGAGGGCTGGGAAGAGGGAAAGGACATTGCCTTGGGAGTTTGGAAACTACCATTCTCAACAAGGGGAATTTATATTCGGGGAGGCACAAGCAGCTTACCCATCACCAAGCTGCAATTCCCAGCAACATTTAATGAACCACAGTGCCCAGAATTCTTTGCAGGAAATGATGTGCTTTTGAATGTGCTTTAAAGGTACAATATGGTGCACCCACGGCCTGTGGAACCCTGTACATGCTTACATGCGTGAAACCTCCACTGATATACTCAACTACACTTTATTTATGAGCAGGATTGGGCTGCAATTTTGTTCTAAAGGAGGATATGCAGCCACTGGGACTTTGGGCAAGGTGAAACGGGGTGTAGAAGTTACTGCAGGGCCTTTCCAGGATCCTTACCCTCTATGTTGCCTTTACTGTGGGCACCCTCTTCACAATTTTTCTGCTTCACTTCTTCATATGCTCTTCGAGCAAATCAGGGAATTCTGCTTCCTAATGAGCCTGCTTCAGAGTCAGACTGGATGGCTGTGCCCATTTACTTGGAAGCAAAAGTGGGTCTCAAGATGGCTTTTCTTCTCAGTAAAAGCCTAGGAAAGGGACTGCACTCTGGAAGTTGTAAGACGACAACGCTCATAACTCCTGACAACTGGGTGGGCTGGCTGAGGCTCATGGGAGCTTCGGCCTAACAACATCTGGGTGGCCACAGGTTCCCCAACCTCTGGCCTAGGATGCATGCTTCACCAAGTTGTGCCTTCCCCTCTTCCTAAGAGCTCTCACACGGTCCTCTCGAAACACAGCCAGCCTGGTGGCAAGGCAGGTCCAAGCAGACGCACACAAAGAGCTCCAGAGAGCCCCCTTAGGGGCTCAAATGTCTTTTAAAAACTTGGCTGGGATGCACAAGACTTGTCCCCTTCCCACAGAAAGAATGGTAGCTCAGTGGTAGAGAATTTGCCTTGCATGCATAAGGTCCACTGGTTCAATCCCTGGCGTCTGCAGGTAGAGTTGGGAGAAATGCCACCAAATCCTACACAGGTGCTGCTGGCCAATGTGTTAAATGCTGAGCTAGGTAGACTAGTGCTCTGACTTGGTATGCTGCTTCCAGAACATTTAGATGTACAGTAATCACTGGTTGTTGTTTTTTTCTTAAAAAAATGTTTAGGGGTACTCTCATTTTCCAACTCATATTGAAATACTGCCCCTCAATGAGGCCAAACTTAGATTCACAAAATGTTTAGGGGTATGCGTCCCCGCCAGAAAAAAAGCACTGGCTGTAATAAAACAGAGGGGTAAGATAGTAAGGTGTTTCTTGCTCATGCAGAAGAAAACTCTCTTTCCCATTCTTCTAAGTGCTCAAAATGCTTTGCACAGAGCATTTATAAAACAAACACTGAATTTAGCCAAAGTCTCCAGGGCACAGTCTATGCTTTTTATTCTTGGAGCATCAAGTCGGCGTTGCCTCATTATTATTTTTAAGTGTGCTTTCCTTGACCCAGCCCTCATTTCAGTATGGAACAAGTTTTAATGCCAAAAAATACACGTTATTGCTGCCATTTAGAACACACATCCCACCTGGGAAAGGCGGAGACTTTTCCAGATGGTCTCCTCTACGCTTTTAGAGAGTTTTTTTCACTCTTCCTTTCTGTTTTTCAAAAAAGCAAACCCCTCCAAATTTGGACCTATTTTTGAGAAGCATGTCCCGCTATAGGAAATGCAAAACTCCTTTGCAGCTGCTGGACCACCCCCGTCCTGCCCCCACCCTCCTGCCCATGCCTTGGTGAAGCCAACAGCTAATGCATTTGGCCTGCATAAAACGAAACTGGAAAAGCAAAGGTCGCTGCACTTACGAGTTTGCATACAGGTACTCTAGCCTCAACCCTGCCCTGCAAAGAGCGCTGTAACGCGCAGCGTCGGCCATCGCCGCGGGGCCTGGAGCGCACGGGCCCAGACGCAGTCGCAGGGCGCCCCCTTGTGGCCAGCGTGCGGCGACGCACCTCTAGGGCCCAAGGCGAGACTTGGGGGTTAGGAAGGAGGAGGGTGGCGACGCCCTTCCGGCTAAGACCACCTTGTGATAAAGCTGAAGGCGATCGGGGAAAGCCAAGGAGGCAGCAGGAGGCTAAAGCACGGAAAACGCCCGAGAGAGAGAGAGGGAGAGAGGCTGGCTCCGGGCTAAGGAGGAGCCAGCCTAGTTTAACAGAAGAGCCCAGCTGGTTGAGGCCAACGGCCAAGTTGATCCATCATCCTCATTTTCACGCGGACCGACAGATGCGCTTGGAAAGGCCGCAAGCAGCACCTGAGCGCAGGAGCGCTTTTCCCTACCTGCTCTTTCTGAGCTTTTCTTCCACGGGGGGAGACCTTTCCTAGCCTTCTCCTGCAGGAACTGCAACCCCCAAATCAAAGAAATAATCCGAAGTTACATATATATGAATATACCAAAATGGAAGGAAAAGAGAGAGAGAGGGATGGTATTCAGTCTTTCTATCTCTGCATTCACCTGTTTGAGGTCCATGAGAAGCAGCGGATGTACAAAGCAAATGTCCTGGCGTGTTTGTTTATTTGTGGAATTTTATATCCCACCGTCGCTCTGCAAGGAGCCCCGAGTGGCGTACAGATAGGTGATTTAAAAGCAAAACACGATAAGCAGAAACATTCTCCAAACAAGCAACTTAAAAGCATTTGCATTTTTTTAAAAAAGTCCAAAAAGTCTGCTTTCTTGGTGGCTGCAGTGCTCCCGGATTTTGGAACTCCCTTGTTAGGGATAATAATAATTGATTATTTGTACCCCACCCATCTGACTGGGTTTCCCCAGCCCCTGGGCGGCTCCCAATATAAACACAATAAGGCATCAAACATCAAAAGCTCCCCTAAACAGGGAGGCTAGACTGGCTCTCTCCTTGCTGCAGAGGAACACTGCTTTATTCTGGCAGGCTTTGGGGAACTGAACTCACAGTTGAAGATCTTATTGGACATATGCAGAATATTTGATTATTTAGTGGTCTTAAGTGCATGCCCCAAATCATAGACAGGACTCTTGCAGTATAAGGTAACTTCACCAGTTCATAATGCAGCCCCGAAAATGGAGCATATCTGATACTGCTGGTACTCAACATTTAGTGGGTAAATTTGGGAGGGGGAGGGAGAAGGGGACACGTCTGAGTTATATCAAAACTTCCATGTAAAAAGTCCAAAGGTTAGAAAGAGGTCGGGGAAACATGTCAATGCAACAGTGGACCCTGCCCTCTGCCTGCAGAACTCTTCCGATGGACATAGTAAATGATTGATAAAGCGAAGGGGATCTCGAGTACATAAAATACCTGGGTTTGAGGGTTATATACTCTGCTGGAAAGGTTGTCGAAGAATATACACCATGTCTGCCTCCGTGCTTCAAGTTGCTACATGTGCTATATTACTTACAGGTAAGCTTTTAGGCTCTGGCGTCGAAATGATTAATCAACCCTAGTTGTGGATGAAAAAGAATAGACAAAGATCGGTGAAGGAATTCACAGTTAAGTGAATAATAATAATAATAATAATTTATTATTTGTACCCTACCCATCTGGCTGGGTTTCCCCAGCCACTCTGGGCAGCTCCCAACAGAATAATAAAAACACGATAAAAAAACCAAACATTAAAAACTTCCCTGGGTGCGCCTCTGAAGTGCCCTTCAGTCCTCCAGATTCACTTTCCGTGGGAGAGCATGTAGAAAAAGAGCCGTAGAGGAACTTAAAAGCAGATTTCATTTTCATGTGGCATCCTGTAATGCCGGCAAAGCATTATCTTTTAATTGAAATACTTCTGTGGTCAGAATGAAGAAGTATTGCCGAGCTCTTTTGTTTGTTGCACTTAGTAACATTAGAACGGTAGTGTTGGGAAGGGTTCTTAAAAGCTAATACAACCTCACCTACCCAGTGATTCAGGACGTCTGCTGCTTTAGCATTCCTGCCAGGTAGACATCCAGCTTCTGCTTAAGAATCTGTAAAGATGAAGAGTCCACCACCATTCGCGACACAGCATGCCAAAGTCTCCCGGATTTTGGAACTCTCTTGTTAGGGATAATAATAAAAGCCTCTGAGCATTTTACAGAAACCTAACATACAGCATTAAAAATTATCAATAAAAACAGGTATTTAAAAATATACAAAAGACAATTAAAGTCAACAGCGGCTAAAGAGGAAGAGAACACATGGATAGACATATCTGAACAAGCAGATTCAGGAAAGAGTACAGTGAAGGGGCTGGTCTGATATCAATAGGCAGGGAGGTCCATGCACAGATGCTGCCATTCTAAAATACCGATTTCTTACAAGTGTGGAGCAAGTATTGTATAGCACCTGTGACAGAGCCAGTTCCGCAGTTTGAAGTAGTCAAGGGGGAGGGGGGATGGATATGGGCTTAGGATCTCCACAAACCCACAGCACAGATCCTGCAGTTGGCTTTGCTTCCTGCTATGCTCCTGGGGTTACACGGAGTAGGTAAAAACAAATAAGTGGGAGCAAAATTCTACATGTGTTGGTATCAGAACACGTTGCGTATGGATACATGTGCCTTAACTAACACCTCCCCTTGTTGCTGCTGCTTTCCCCTGACTGGAAAACTGCTCTTAAGCGCTCAGTTGGAGCAAGCAGCAATTCCGAGTTTTCTCTGGATTAATGTTTGCTCTGATTTAGCACTAAAGAGTGGGTTTCCCCTGGGAAACGGGTGGGGCAGGAGGAAAACTGCTTGGACCTGCGCCTGGAAAGCACAGGTCGAGCAGAAAGCCCCTCGGAGCTGTGCTTTCTGGGCATGGGACGAGTGGATGTTTGGGTGAGCCCTTCGTGCAGATTCACATTTGAAGCTATCCAGGCAGTTTAAATCGCTCAACTCCATTGCAGTGATTTGCCCTTAGTGCACTTTAATGTGCTGGTTTTCAATGCCTTGGCTTTTCAAAGTTTGATGTTAAAACATCACTGTGAAATCTAATCTAACTGCTTCGTTAATGTAGAGTATTAATCAGTGCATTAATCATGGGAGAGATTCAGCTAACTTGTCCCTCTAGTGCAGTGCTTCCCAAACGTGGGTCTCCGGCTGTTTTTGGACTACAATTCCCATCATCCCTAACTAGCAAGACCAGTAGTCAGGGATGATGGGAATTGTAGTCCAAAAACAGCTGAAGACCCAACTTTGGGAAACATTGCTCTAGTGGAAGGACTTCAGCTGGTGCAACAGGGCTCCCCCCCCCTCCCTGCTGTCCCCAGAACAGAGCATGCGGGGAGAAGAGGGGGAATTCTTGTATCTGGACAGCTGACAATTTTTGCTGATGGAATGGTCACTGTGACGCCATGTTAAATTCCTGCCCGTATGTATGAAATCTGCACGTTCTGTTAATCCATGACTGTGATTGCTGTGCCTTTGCCATTTCAGGGATTTGGGGACTACCATTTGTCTCCGAGGAAGAAGCCAATGAGTTCTTACGACTTAGGAGACAAGCACCTTTTTCAGGCTATTGGGATCCAGCTAGCCCCCAGAATGGCTGGGGTATGACCGTGGCAGAACAGGTATTCATAATTTTCTAAGATTTCATGGTAGAGCTTTGAGAGAAGGTCAGTGTGGTTTGGGGGGGCAGAGGATTTGCATTGCTCACTTGCAGATTTGGTGGGTTGTGTGGGTCTGCGTGGATTTCTCTGTCTAAAAAAAATGCAACAGTAGCCCTTTTTAGGGGTTCAGAAGTGTGGGTGTCAAATGTGAATGGGTCTGGGGGAGAAGTATCCCCCCTCAGCTTGTTAGAATGCCTATCAAGGGCTCCCAGGTCTATGCAGACATGGCAGACCTTTACAGACAGAATCTAATGAACACAGTAGGTCAGGAATGAAACCTGTCAGCAGGATTTCACCACCTTTCCCCCTCAAATAATGTGTGTCCATTATTCACATTGTGAATGTCTCCAAATGCCCTCCCCCAAAAGCACCTAACCTCTATTTAATTACATTTAACTTTTAAGTCATTTCAGTTTTTAAACAAAGGTATTATTCCACAAATTGCCATGAGTTCTGGGAGGCTTAAAACCATGTTCTATTGATGTTACATATATAATGAAACTATACCAGGTGGATTGACAGGTACTGATTTTCTTGTCTGTTTGACACTCTCATACGTGGGTTTTTAGTTTGTCCGTTAATATTGTTTGAGATCTGGATCTCACAACTCTGGGACTTATTGTTAATGGGCAAAGGGACAGTATCCATAATGCATGAGGTATCGTGGTTGAGAAAGGGTTGGTTACATTAAGAATGCAAGTACTTTAGCATTGCTATGGTAATATTACTGGTGAGTGAGTGAAGTGAATGACAATTCTGCCATGTAATCCAGTGTTTCTGTTGAGTGTTGGGTTATCCCCCCCCCCCGGGAAACACACTTGAGGGCAGAGCAGGCTGTGAATTGATTGTAGCAGCAAAGTTGTGGGAGGGGGCCGTTAACCGCTTTCCCATTCCTTGGGGGGGGGGGCGGAATCTGATTCCTGAGGGTGGGTTGTTGCTTCTGGCGTTAATCATCTGTTCTTACCAGGCCAGCGAATACTGGACATCGCTGAGGACGTCAGCACAGTACTACATGGATTTGGGATCTGTCGCATTTGGTACCGATACAGCCAGGTAATTTGCATGTGTGTGAAATTCAGTCTGTGTGAAGGAATCTCTGAACCTACTGCATTCAGTGAAGTGCATCTTAAATTCAAAGGCAGGATATAAAATGCCTGAAAGAAATTTGCATCGTTTGTGAGTTACTGCTGACATCATTGGCCTAGGTGAGCCAGCTTACAATTCTCTCTGTGTGTTCCTTAGACTTGATAGATAGATGATAGATATAGATGATAGATTGATATATATATAGATAGATGATATAGATGATAGATTGATAGATAGATCGATAGATAGAGTTGGAAGGGACCACAAGAGTCATCTAGTCTAACCCTTTGCAATGCAAGGAATCTTTTTGCCCAAGGTGGGGCTTGAACCCACGGCCCTTAGCTTAAGAGTTTCATGCTCTACAAACGGAGCTATCCCACAGGCTCAAGCCATCCCACTTGCTCTAGACTTGTGCATGTATAAAGGAAAGGAACGTAGCTCAATGGTAGAGCATGTGCTTTGGATGCGAAAGAGCCCAAGGTTCAATCCTTGGCATCTCCAGGTGGGTCAGGGCAAGGCGACAGTCTGAAACCCCCAGAAAATTGCAGCCAGTCAGTCTTGACAGTACTGAGGTAGATGGACCAATGAGCGTGGGTTAGTCTTATGCAGATCACAGGTTGTATCCAACACTGCATGAACAGTGCTGCATTCATGCCATGGGACTTCCACTTCCTCTCCTTTCCTTCTGCACTCACAACATGTGCTCTAGAGGGTCCCACAACCCTCTGGAGGAGATTTTGAGGGTTTGCCTGGGGCTGTAGGGGAGAAAAGCAAATGTTTCCATGCTAAACCTTTTGCAGGAGTCTGACAAAGAAATTCTGATTACAGGGACCACATTAACTCTTACATGGATCTGTTAAGGGAATCGGGAGCGCATCTTCAGCAGCAGAAACGTAAACGCCACGTTATTACACCTGAACCAATCACTGACCCTTATTGTGCATAAAGTCCATTGCTTATGCCAACTTGACTGTCAACACCTCAGATGAACTGTACTATCCAATGGAAATTCTTTTCACAGGGACCAAATTAACTCTCATATGGATGTGTTGTGGCAATTGGGAGCAAATCTTCAGCAGAGGAGAAGTAAACGCCACATTGTTATAGTGGAACCAGACATTGATCCGATTCCTCCATTCAGAGTTTAGTGCACTGCTTATGTCAACTTGACTCTAAACTGTAAGATCAACACCTCAGACAAATTGTACTATCTAATGGATATTCGGCATCCTTTGAGTCAACAGAAACCTCTTCAGAAAGACTTGGATTAAAACAGGCATAGGCAAACTCGGTCCTCCATATGTTTTTGGCCTACAACTCCCATGATCCCTAACTAGCAGGACCAGTGGTCAGGGATGATGGGAATTGTAGTCCCAAAGCATCTGGAGGGCCGAGTTTGCCTATGCCTGGATTAAAATAACAAGAGCAGAATCCATCAGGAAGCCATCCATCTTTCTCAGACATATAGGAGGTGCCCAAGAGGTGCCTATTCATCTCTTGTACAGCTCTTGTTTGCCTCAGGCTGTAGGTCTAGAGCTGCTAAACCCTATTGTATCCCACACATCCAACAGAATATAAAAGAACACAACAGAACATCAAACATTAAAAGCTTCCTGATACAGGGTTGCCTTCAGATGTCTACGGAATATCACATAATTGTTTATCGCTTTGACATCTGACAGGAGCCCGTTCCAAAAGGTGGGCACCACTACCAAGAAGGTCCTCTTCCTGGTTTCCTGTAACTTCAGTTCCCTCAATGAGGGAACCACCAGAAGGCCCTTGGAGCTGGACCTCAGTGTCCAGGCTGAACGATGGTGGTGCAGATGCTCCTTCAGGTATACTGGGCTGAGGCCATTTAGGACTTTAAAGGTCAGCACCAACTCTTTGAATTGAGCTCGGAAATGTACTGGGAGTCAATGTAGGTATTTTAGGACTGGTGTTAAATGATCCCATTCTTGTATCTTCAGGAAGTGTTGGTTATTCTTACCATCTCTCTGCCATCTCTTCCTACCCGCAATCACCACTTTTGTATTGCTTCCTTCTTTTGTTTGCCTTGTCCTTCCTTCTTCCTGTATTTACTATTCCAGCTTCCATGTCAAATATTCAGACAGCAGTTCTGAAACATTTCCCCTAAATAACCTACTTGAGAGTTGCTGTTAATTTCAATGGACCACTAATAAACTTTGTTCTAAAAAATCAAAGCACAGACAAGTGACTTCCTTTATTAACCATAATTTTGCCTCTCTTTTCTAATGTGATGGATGCGTCTGGATGTGAGTGAGTCAAGTTTTGTGAAGTGGGCTGTAATGTTTGTCAGCTTCAGCTTTGAGTCAGGCTCAGCATTGCCTTTGCTTCTGTGTTTGAAAGCATGCTGGCTGCCCACCTTTCCACAGGACAATGATAAAAAGTGCTTCTTCACACCGCACATAGTTAAGCTATGAAATTTGCTTTCACAAGTAATAATAATAATAATAATAATAATAATAATACCTTGCCCATCTGACTGGGTTTTCCCAGCCACTCTGGGCAGCTTCCAGCACATATAAAAACTTAATAAAATGTCAAACATTAAAAACTTCCCAATATAGGGTTGCCTTCAGATGTCTTCTAAAAGTTGTGTTGTTCTTGACATCTGATGGGAGGCCATTCCTCAGGGTGGGCACCACTGCTGAGAAGGCCCTCTGCCTGGTTCCCCTGTAACCTCACTTATTGCAGTGAGGGAAACACCAGAAGGCCCTTGGAGCTGGACCTCAGTAGGGATGGTCAACAATTAAAAGATAAAATGGTAAAGGACCCCTGGACGGTTAAATCCTGTCAAAGGCGACTTTGGGGTTGTGACGCTCATCTCGCTTTCAGGCCGGGGGAGCCGGTGTTTGTCCACACACAGCTTTCCGGGTCATGGCCAGCATGACTAAACCACTACTGGTGCAACAGAACACTGTGACGGAAACCAGAGCGCACAGAAATGCTGTTTACCTTTCCGCCACAGTGGTATCTATTTATCTAGTTGCACTGGCATGCTTTTGAACTGCCAGGTTGGCAGAAGCTGGGACAGAGCCATGGGAGCTTTCCCCATCACAGGGATTTGAACTGCCAACCTTCCGATTGGCAAGCCCAAGAGGCTCAGTGGTTTAGATCGCAGCACCACCTGTATCCCTTCGGCCAAGTATGGCCTTAAAAGAGGATTAGACAAATTCATGGAGGATAAAGCTTTCAATAGCTATATTCTACCTTTGCTGTTGAAGGCATAATGCCTCTGAATATCAGCTGCTGGGAATCGCAAGTGGGAAGAGACCAGTGTAGCAGTCATGTCCTGCTTGTGGGCTTCCCATAGGCATCTGGTTGGCCACTGTGAGAAAAGACTGTCAGACTAGATGGGTCTTTAGCCTTCTTCAGCAGGCCTCCTAGGGAAACTGCTTCTCGTTTTTATATATTAAGAACTTGGGCTATGAAACAAAGATATGCTACAAAACTATGTCTCTTTTCTCATTAGTCTGCGAAGATCAAATCACCTGTTACCTGTATGTGTTTGAAGAAAACGCAAAATCTTTGGAAGGGATTTCCCTCATAATAAGAAAACCACCCAAATCTCAGATGATAATGATATAATAATAATAATAATAATAATAATAATAATAATAATAATGGGATATAAAAAAGGGAGGCGTGAGGAAGTCAGGAAAATAAGTTAATTGAAGATAAATAACTAGAAAAGAGTGATTTGTGTTTTTTCCTATTTTATTTTTTGTGTGTTGATTGTTCTTTTTTTTCCTTTTGTTAAATGTTTGTATTTTATGTATTGTGAAAGTTTGTATTGTTGTTTTTTATATTGTTTTTCTGTGTTTTTATTGTCCTATTTCTCTATTGTTAAACTTAATAAAAATATTATTTTTTAAATAATAATAATAATAATAATAATAATAATAATAATAATAATAATTTATTTATACCCCTGCCCCTCTGGGTGGCTCCCAACAGAATATTAAAAACACAATAAAACACCAAACATTAAAAACTTCCCTAAACAGGACTGCCTTCAGATGTCTTCTAAAAGTCAGATAGTTGTTTATTTCCGTGACATCTGATGGGAGGGCGTTCCACAGGGTGGGCACCACTACCAAGAAGGCCCTCTGCCTGGTTCCCTGTAACCTCACTTCTTGCAGTGAGGGAACCACCAGAAGGCACTTGGAGATGGACCTCAGTGTCTGGACTGAACAATGGGAGTGGAGACGCTCCTTCAGGTGAAACTAGAAGTGAAACCTGAAGGATTTGTTATATCCAAGGCAAAAACTAGATACAGCAACAGATGAGGGCCAAAATTTCAGCTCTCATCCCTCCCACTCCTTCTCCATAATGTTCCACAGGACCAGTGTGGGGGTTCATCCCTGTGTGCCTGCTGAGGTCCACAACTCAATAATCATTGCTAATCCATAGAGCTCCCTGACCTGCTCCTCTTCATCTTTTTTGTTGTCACACACACACACTATGGAAGTGAGCAATGACAGGAAGCTTCCACTTGCCTTGCCCTTTTGCTCTGAGCAACCATGCCAATTGGGCGGTCCAAAGGTATGGCAAGCAAATGAGCAGCAGCAGCAACAGCAGGAAAAGTGAGCTTACTAAAGGCATCCTAGGTAAAGGTAAAGGGACCTCTGACCATTAGGTCCAGTCGTGGCCGACTCTGGGGTTGCGGTGCTCATCTCGCTTTATTGGCCAAGGGAGCTGGCGTACAGCTTCCGGGTCATGTGGCCAGCATGGCTAAGCCGCTCCTGGTGAACCAGAGCAGCGCATGGAAACGCCGTTTACCTTCCTGCTGGAGCAGTACCTATTTATCTACTTGCACTTTGATGTGCTTTTGAACTTCTAGGTTGGCAGGAGCAGGGACTGAGCAACGGGAGCTCACCCCGTCACGGGGATTCGAACCGCCGACCTGATCAACAAGTCGTAGGCTCTGTGGTTTAACCCACAACGCCACCCGCGTCCCTCTCCTACCCAAAAGGCTGGCACTGTTGTCCTCTGATGCTCCACATGTGCTGGTTTTTCTATCCATTCTATAACACACACACCCCTCCATGTGAATGTGAAAAGTCACAATACAGTGATGTTGCATTATGTGTACACTATCCCTAAACATTGCACAGGGACAGGGAAGGAGAAAAATGGCAGCCTGTTTCTGAGGGTAGCTCTATCTAGTTCCAGCCTCAGAGATGTAGCCATTAGCCAGGGGGCTAATGTGGCACCAATGGGAGCTTTTCCCCCAATGGTAATTGCTTTGCCCAGAAATGGTGCTTGCGTGTTTAATCTCTGACTCTCTCCTGCAGTGATTAGGCCTTGTGCCAAGAGTCCTGCAGAAGTGCAACCTGAGTTTATCTATCTTATAACAAATTTCACTGTTCCCTGAAAAAAAGACACCATGCAGCGGAATATATATAGCGTTTGAAATAGCACTGGAACAGCAGTGACAAATTAGATCATTGGGTTGAGGTTGCAGAGTAGCACATAACTGCTCTACCAATCATATGCTCAATATAAATAATGCATTTATGCATGTTCCTGTCTCATTATCTTGTGAAAGAACCACTCTTCACTTTCCAGTGCAATTATTTGTATAAAGCCTCCTTAATGTCACTTGCTATGCCTATCTGTTCTTTCTCTTTGCTTGTTCGTTCCATTGGGAGGACTTCCACAAATCCTGCCCCACACCCTGGAGTCGATACTCTAAAGCAGGGCTGGTGAATCTGTGGCCCACCAGATGTTGGGACTACAACCCCCATCCACCCCTGACCATTGGCCATGCTGACTGGGGCTGATAGGTGTTGGAGTTCAACAGCATCTGGTGGGCCGTAGATTCCCCAACTCTGCTTTAAAGCAACAATGGCTAATCCACAATTAGAAGAAATATCTAGCCTCTAAACTGCTTTGTGGTCCAATAGGATTTAGAATCTGAGCCTCACAATTTTATGTTCAGAGCTCGGTAGTGGTATTCAAGTTAGAATGTGCACTTGCCCAGGAATATTCTGCTATGAATTTCAGTACTGTAAGGAAAAGCCCCTGCAGTCTAAAGCCCAAGAAATAGTTCAGGATTAGCATCCATGCCAGAAGGAAAGCTGTGATTTTCTAGAAGTTGCTGGATATGTTAGTACTAAATAAAAATAATATTTTTTTTCCATTTATTTATTTGCTTACTGTATTGGTTAAATTTGTATCTTGATTTTCCACCAAGCTAACAACAAAAATTAGAAAGCAATAAAATAGAATAAAATACAGTAAAACAGTAGTATAATATAGCCCCTCCCCAAGCAAGGTTAAATATTATTATTATTATTAATAATAATAATAATAATAATAATAATAATAATTTATTATTTATACCCCGCCCATCTGGCTGGGCCTCCCCAGCCACTCTGGGCAGCTTCCATAAAAACCAAAAATACAGTAAAATATCACACATTAAAAACTTCCCTGAACAGGGCTGCCTTAAGATGTCTTCTGAATGTCAGGTAGTTGTTTATGGCTTTGACATCTGCTGGAAGGGTGTTCCACAGGGTGGGCGCCACTACCGAGAAGGCCCTCTGCCTGGTTCCCTGTAGCTTTGCTTCTCGCAATGAGGGAACCGTCAGAAGGCCCTCAGCGCTGGACCTCAGCGTCCGGGCAGAATGATGGGGGTGGAGACGCTCCTTCAGGTATACTGGACCGAGGCCGTTTAGGGCTTTAAAGGTCAGCACCAACACTTTGAATTGTGCTCGGAAACATACTGGGAGCCAATGTAGGTCTTTCAAGACCGGTGTTATATGGTCTCGGCGGCCACCCCCAGTCACCAGTCTAGCTGCCGCATTCTGGATTAGTTGTAGTTTCCGAGTCACCTTCAAAGGTAGCCCCACGTAGAGTGCATTGCAGTAGTCCAAGCGGGAGATAACCAGAGCATGCACCACTCTGGCGAGACAGTCCGCCAGAGCAATAATAGCGATAAAAACAATCAGGTAAAAGCTAAGTTAGGATTACTCCTATGAACAGAGAACATAAAATAGACCAGATCTGTTCATCCAACACCATCATCTCCCCCTCCATCACTGCTGGCTCCTTCCCTGGGGAGAAAGATTGTTAAACCAAACATGGTTGGCACCATGCCGACCTCACTGCCACCTCCCCTCTCCCCTTCTGCCTCTCAGGAAGCAGTAGTAGGGTAACTGACCAGAGGTCAGGTGACCGCCCACCCATCACCCTCTAATAGAAAGATACACAAATGCATACACAGAGGGAGAAAGAACGAATCAAATATCATCATCATCATCATCATCAATACTAAATTGTGGCTGTGGCTGAATGCCAGCACACCATCCATTACTGTACAGTATCTGTATCCAAATCTATGTGATGAAAGGGGAAAGGTTGTAAAATAAGTTTGACCACCTAAGAATGCCAAGGAAAAGCCTCCTTATGGCGATTTGTTCCATGTTAAATGATTGTGTCAATCGGGGATATAAATTATGACCGAGGGAAAAAAGAATCTGATAATTTGGGAATTTGTAATGTACATGCATTTTTATTTTATTTTTTGCAGCGAAACTTGATAAATGTGTATTATTTCTGTCAAGGAAGCCTGACAGCAAAGTCATATTATTACAGCCCTCTCTTTAATACTTGTCACGCAGGAAAAATAGGCTTTGAGTCTCGAAGCGACTGTTAATATGGGTGAAATATTCTACAGCAATCCCCGCAACTGATGTGACATTATTAATACAAATGTTTTGCTAAGATAATAGCCACTGCTACTTATCTGCCAGAGCAATTAAAAAGTGCTAATAAAATAATATTGAGATAAATTACACAGTGCTTTCTATTATAGAGCCGGTTGCAGGGAAGGGGCGAAAAAACCCTCTAATTTTTTTACAGCTCAGGCCACAACTTGTTAGGAATTCATTTTTGCAAGTAATACCACGATAAATTTTAATAGTATAGATAGCGTGTGCTTCATTGCCACATTAATTATGCATTTAAAACTCTGCGGCCCAACACTTCCAAGCAGGGGGACAGGCCGCCTGTCTGTGTTGCAAGCTGAGCCAAATTGCAAAGGTGCCCAATACGTCAACAGTGGCGGCATTTGACATAGTTATTCTACTCCAGCTTCTCTATGCATTCAATTACTGTCATGCTCCCTTACCTTCCTGGCTTATGGAGGGAGGAGCAAGAGTCTCAAGGATGTGCTTCCAGGACTTCCAGGCCCAGCTGATGTTTAATTATTGGAGCAGTTTCTCCATGTTCCCAACTAGAAATGATATCTGGCTCAGGTGTGTTAGTACACTGGGCTACAAACAAAATGACTATGGTCCTGATCGTCTGTGTTTTGCTCAGGCAGCAGTGGACATTCCGTGGACTCAAACATGGCCTCTGTCAGATAATATGGGAGAATGCCATCATCATGTTTGCGGTGAGGTGAAAGGTAAAAAAAAAAGCCGGGTAAAGGACCCCTGAAAGGTTAAGTCCAGTCAAAGACAACTATGGGATTGCGACACTCATCTTGCTTTCAGGCCAAGTGAGCCGGCATTTGTCCACAGACAGCTTTCTGGGTCATGTGGCCAGCATGACTAAACCACTTCTGGCACAATGGAACACCGTGACAGAAACCAGAGTGCACAGAAACGCCATTTATCTTCCCCCGCAGCGGTATCTATTTGTTTACTTGCACTGGCAAGCTTCCGAACTGCTAGGTTGGCAGAAGCTGGGACAGAGCAACGGGAGCTCACCCCGTCGCGGGGATTTGAACCGGCGACCTTCTGATCTGCAAGCCCAAGAGGCTCAGTGGTGTAGACCACAGCACCACCCGCGTCCCTTGCTTACTTCAGTCATTTGATCTTCCCCTGCTCTCTTCAGCCTCTGTAGGTTACAGGTTGCCTCTGAAGGAAGTCAAATTTGCATCAAACTTTTTAAAGCTATTTTATATACATTATTATTATGATTATATATTTATTTATATACTGCCATCAAAAGGGACTCAAGGTGGCTTACAAATAAAAATAAGGACAGCTAAAAAACATGGGGTGGGGGGTGGGGAGGAACAATCTTTAAAAAAATTAAACATTGATAGAATTAAAACTAAATATTTCTATACACATATAATTGCACATGTGAAATTCTGTTAAAGCCACACAAATCATTACAATAAAAACAGCACAGCACCAGCCCCTTCTTTAAAAGCACTCAGTTCCCAATGCCAGATGGAACAAGAAAGGAGGAATCTAGTCTAACTAGACAGATGGACCAATACTCTCACTCAGTTTAAAGCAACGTTCTATGCATATGGTGTGGTCCTAACTAAACTATGTGCATGCATTGCATTAAGTTATTGCAACAAAGGCCATAATCATTGCTGATGTGATGATGTAGTTCTGTTCGGACCAACCTTAGGTGAAATTTTGTGCTCAGTTTTGGACTTTTAGAAAAGTAGTCAAGAGGGGAAAGTTAAGATAGCTTACTGTTTTCTTGCCTGCTATTTAAGCCTGTTTTTGCCTTTTATCTACAAGAAAGAGACAACATTCTTTAATAATATTTTTTCCCCTATCACAGACTTCTTGCGATTCCAGTGCAGGCCATTTGTCTTCTCATTAGCATAGGATCCAGCATCTACAGAACAACATTATTTGCTCCAAACCATTGCAAAACCATGATGAAGTGCCATGCATTTAAAACAAGAGACTCCATGTGTTTGTGCAAGGAGCATCTTCAGTAAAAGGAAAAATAACTAGATTAAATGGGATGCAGGGCAGCTTAGAAATGGATACGGGAGGGAGGGGGATGCCCCATAAACACAACAGCCGCCGAGATTCTTCCTTGAGATTAATTGGTGTGTTTTGACGTGCTCTTAATTATTTGCAGTCACATGGAACTAGCCCAGCTGCTTTCTGCATCCACAAAAAGGCAGAAGGAAGCAGGAAAGAAAACGTGTGTGTTTTGCTGCATCCAACAATTAAAAGTACAGGGCAAAAGTCAAAATTCCGCTAAGCATAATTAAACAAGGAATTAATGGCAAGTCAGTTGTGCAATGAAGCAAACACAGCTGGGCTGAATATAAGAAGTCCTAGAACTTTCTGTTGACAGACTGGAAATTACAAGAGGCACATATCATAGGAATACAGGAAGCTGCCTTATACTGAGACAATGGCTCATCTAGCTTAATATAGACTACTCTGACTGGCAGAAGCTCTCCAGGATTTCAGATAGGGGCATTCCCAATCCTGCCTAGACACGCCAGGGATCGAACTTGCGACCTTCAGCACACAAGGCTCTAGCACTGAGCTATGCTCCTTGCACACATCCCTGACAAGTAGAGCTCTAAGTTGAGTTACAAATGCTGTGATGCTGCCCAGCCACTGTTTATGGTGCCTTGCAACATATTTACTGCTAAGAAAAGGAGACTGTAAAGGTGGATGCAAGCATATTAAGTAGGATTCCCAAGTTAAGTTGCAACACTTTCAGGACTCTACCAGGAAACGGGTGGGGTGGGAATCTGCTATAGTGATCTCTCTGGACTTTGAAGATTTTTGTTTGTCCCAATGAATATAATATTTATTTGTCGCATCATTTCCTTCAGTTTGTGAAAATTTATTAAGAATGTATTGAGTAATGGTCGAAATAATGTTTTGCTGTTGAAAACAGCAGCTAAGCGAGACTTAGGCAGCCAGCCTGCTGCGTGACATATGAGACTCACATCAAGGTCGTAAGCCCAACGCTTTGTCTAATGTGCTACTTTGGCTCACACAAGCTGCCAACACCATGCAAAAGTAATCCATGATTTTCATGTGTTTCAGAAAATACTCCTACAGTAAATAGATATCTGTGTAGTGAAATTCCACACGTTCAGTTTCCGAGATGAAGAGGACCACTGTTTGCTTATACTTTGTTCAATCCATCATATACATAAATAATGGAATGCATTTCTTACTTTCCTCTTTCCCCACACTCTTCTTCTGAGTGTTATACAGTGGTACCTCGGGTTACAGATGCTTCAGGTTACAGACTCTGCTAACCCAGAAATAGTACCCTGGGTTAAGAACTTTGCTTCAGGATGAGAACAGAAATCACGCTGCGGTGGTGCTGTGGCTGCGGGAGGCCCCATTAGCTAAAGTGGTACCTCAGGTTAAGAACAGTTTCAGGTTAAGAACGGACCTCCGGAACGAATTAAGTTCTTAACCCGAGGTACCACTGTATACCCAACTATCTATCTATCTATCATCTATCTATCATCTATCTATCTATCTATCTATCTATCTATCTATCTATCATCTATCTATTGTCCTCATGGAAATTATTCATCATCTTATTGTATTTTTCTCCCAATATACAAATTCTTGCAAGTGATTTCCCATTACATAATGCATATTTGTATGTTATATTCACAAACATGTTCATTTTTATACACAATGTATCCTAGTACATGCATTTTTCTACAAGTTACTTGGCTGGAGAACTGCACTACAAAATTCAGAGCAGTGCAAATTTGGAAGGAAGGTTGAACGTAGTGTTTCAAAAAGTGCCAAATGGATAGGTTTGCCTCTAAATGTGAATGGAACTAAATTTGTCCCACTTCTCACATTAGGCACAGAAATGTTTGTACAAGCTGAATAGAATGAATGAGAGAACCAATTTTGCATTAAGTATCACAACCTCCCAAGAACTAGAATCAGCTTGTAATGACAGACCACGAACCCTCTGCCATGACCACACTCTATGTGATAAATAGGCTTGAATTTTATAGTAAATCTCCTCCACCTAGAGAGTCTGTTTATCACTGCTGTCCTCTCATTAAAACAGGGAGCACAGAAGGAGAAAATGAGCTTTCATCGCAAAGGCAATTGCTTTCCTCCTCTGATATATTGCAAATATAAGCATGCAAAACAATTGTGTTTTCATGTGCATGCATAGAAGTGGACCCTGCCAGGGAGAAAAAAATCTGTTTGTTTTCATTTAGAAGTACAGTAAAGCCCTCTGGTACTAAACAATGTGTTCCCTGCATAAGCAGCTGATTTGAACTATAACCAGTTCTTCAATTTGCACAGCAATGGCTCAAAAATCGCTCAGGTTGTGAGGTAAGGAAAGTAAAGGTTGTCTAATGCTGCTGAGTCCACTTTAAGAGTGCATCATTGGATGAAGTAGATCTTTTCAGCAGTTGTGCAATTTTGGAGACACCATATTGGAGCCTCCACCTCCACCTAATTTCAGCAAGGTTCTCAAATACAACATCACATGAGTCCATTGATATAAGTTTTAGTCTGATATAGGCACAGAGGTTCTGTTCACATTCTGTATTTCCTCCCCTCTGGTATTTCTTGCTTTGAAAAATAGTGCCCCATATTTTTTTCAGTGAAAATATCCTTCTATTAGTGTATTGGAACTTCTGTAATTTGAACTTGTATTGTGCTCCTCACCGGTTCTTGGTTAGGAGCTCGATTTCCACTGCCATCCGCTTCACAAATCCTCATAGCTTCTGGATGTCCTATGTAAATTCCATCCTAGCACTGGGGAATCATTGGAGTAGGCAAAAACTTAAATAAAAAATGATTTTCTAGAGGGCTCACTAGAACCTGGGTGAGCCCTCTAGAATAACAACATTCCAGCTCTTAGTGTAGGAATTTTTTTGTTCTGGGGTGTTAAATTTGAACACTGGCTTTTTATCTACTTAACCTCAAGACACTCCCAAAATTGAGTTGTTCTTTTTTTTTAAGGAGAGCCCCAAAGTTGTTGAGCATTTTATAACAAAAGATCGAGGACAAAGTGCCCCCAAGACATCAATTCCACCATTGAAATCCTGGTAATGTCCAAGAAAATCCGGACGTATGGCAACCCTACTTTAAGTATTTTTTCGGGTTCAGAGCATGTGACCCACATGTGACCCAGATGGTGACCCAGATGGTTTTAGTTCAAGAATTAAATATTGTGATTGGTTTTTTAAGTACACAGAATGTAAAAAAAAAGGAAATATAAAGTAAATAAAAATAAAATAAATAAAAACAAACAATACAGAAAGGGTTCTTGTGTGCACAGGAAGAGTTTTGCTAGCACTCCTGCACCAAATATAGCAATTTCCCTTAACCTGAAGACCTTACTAGAGTCTTTACACTACTAAAACCTGGATGTTTGGTCAGCATCCTGGATTTGCAGAGAGCTTATGCTTGTTATTCTTTAAAATAACTTCCACTAGGTCATGTGACCTTTGTGATGCCATGCACCAGGATGTAACTAGGTGTTTTGTGGTGCATCTTGTGGTTTCCTTTTGTCTACGACAATGTCTCCATTCCCCCTCATTTCCTTCCCCACAATTTATAGCTTCTTGTTCTTTGCTCTTCCCCTACGTGAATAAGCTTGTGATGAATTTTACCTTAGATCAGTTCTAGGCTATGTGAAGATTCCCACAGCAAGCTCAAGGGAAGGTAAACACAATGAAGGGCACTGTGAAGTGCCCACTTGCCAGGCACAGTATGTAGATTTCACCCATTTACTTATTGAATTTATGAAAACAACAGCTATAGCTGAGCAAGGGCAGGAGTTAAATCCCAGGAGGTAAGTCCACAAGGGTAATATACCAGAAGGGCAACCGACACAGTATACAGTACTTAGATATTCAAAAGGCCTTTGATAAATTACCCAGCAAATATTCCAAACATTCATGGATCAGTAGCTGTTTAAAGAATGGAAGCAGAGAGTGGAAGTAAATGGACAGTTCTAATAAGAAGTGAGGTTGTCCATGGACCAGTATTAGGGCCACTGCTTTCTAACTTCTTGCTTTCTAAATGACCTGCACTTAGGGATGAGCAGTGAGTGGCCCAGTTGGTGGATGATACTAAATCCTTCAGGGTGGTAAAGTCAAAAGGTGGGGTTGATTGACCTGGAAGCTAACTCTCAAGATGGACCTGTCCTGGAAATACTGTTGCTGCTGTATGGTTGGTTGGTTTGTAGTTTACTTTATTGAAAATACAAAAGATTAACAATGCAATTTTTTTTTAAATGAGGGTTTGTGGGGAGAGTGCTGCTGCTCTCAGAACTGACTTGTAGGCTTCCCAGAGGCACCTGATTGGCCACCATGTGCACAGGATGCTGTCCTAGATGGGTCTTTACTCTGATCCAGCAGACTCTTCTTATGCAATGGCTGCCTGCCATCTGAACGAGTGCTTAGAAACAGCAGATTTGCAGAAACTCAAGCTGGTCCATAAAATGATCTGTGGATCAGAAAGGTCTCTGTTTAGATGCAGGGGCTTCCCTCCCCTCTTCTGACCATTACCCAGATGATTCTCTCTCTTTCTTCGAAATGATTTTTATCAAGGATTATCACATTTACAGCCTATATATATATACCATTCAAGTATTTCCCTCTCTCCTTTTAAAAAGAGAAAGAAGTCAGTTGAAGCTCCTAGGCCTGTCGCGGGTGGCGCTGTGGGTTAAACCACAGAGCCTAGGGCTTGCCGATCAGAAGGTCGGGTGGTTCGAATCCCCGCAACGGGGTGAGCTCCCGTTGCTCGGTCCCTGCTCCTGCCAACCTAGCAGTTCGAAAGCACGTCAAAGTGCAAGTGGATAAATAGGTACTGCTCCAGCGGGAAGATAAACAGCGTTTCTGTGAGCTGCTCTGGTTCACCAGAAGTGGCTTAGTCATGCTGGCCACATGACCCGGAAGCTGTATGCCGTCTCCCTCGGCCAATAAAGCGAGATGAGTGCCACAACCCCAGAGTCATTCGTGACTGGACTTAACGGTCAGGGGTCCCTTTACCTAGGCCTGTCAACAGGAAACACCCTCCACTTTAATCATTAGGTGGCCTGAGTAAGTTGCCTTTCACCATGCTTCCTTTAAATACTTTTTGCAAATCATCATTTTCTGCCCTTCAGGAGTTATTCACACATTGTGAGCATGAGAAGTAATGGCTGCACTAAATTAAAACTTACGAATGCAATGAGTTTGCTTTAATGTTACCTGGCAGACATGGACAAATTGGAAATTTTACATCATGCAGCCGTGGGTATTTCTAGCAGGCTCTCTATTTTTAACACAAAGTATTCTTATACATACCTTTTCAAAAAAGAAAAGAAAGAAAAGAAAAGCTTAAGTTCTTTGAGAATCCCTAGAGAGAATTATATTTAAAAAATCATTCTGTATAACTTAGATACTATAGTCCCTTTTTTGTGTTAACAGCTAACGAAATACAGCTTGTTAAATTGATTTCTTTCGCTTTGTTTGACAAATGCCATTGGTAGATGTTACTCAATATGGATATTCATTTTCAGAACTTGTGCAGAGTGGCTATTAGCTTGAAATATGTGCATTGCTTGCACAGCAGGAAAAAAAAGCTTCCATTCTTTGTACTTTTAGAAAATATATATCTTGAGGAACTGATTAACATGGGAATAGGAAACTTGTGACCTTCCAGATTATGTTGGACTACAACTTCCATCATCCCTGACCATTGGCTGGGCCTGATGGGAATTGGAGTCCAATATATGGAGAGCCACAGGTTCCCCATCCCCATGTGGTTTGAGTTCCATGAGCTTTAGACCATGTGCTGCTAAAGTGATTATAAGGCACTGGTAAACACAGCCTGCACCACCTGAAATTCAGCATTCATAGAAGTCATACACCTATTTATTTACATTTTTTATATATCTCACTGTTCTACTCGTAGAACTACTCACTGAATGCAGCAGTGCATTAAACAATGCTGTTGGACTCGAGCTTGCATCATCTCTTTCCACTGACCATGCAGGATGGGGTTGAGAGGGCTTGAAGTCCAACTGCATCTTGAGGACCATAGGTTCCTTATATCTCTTACCACTGGGAAGAACTGTAGCTCAGTGGAAGAGCATCTGCCTTCCATGCAGAAGATCCCAAGTTCAATCCTTGGCATCCCCAGGTAGAGCTAAGAAAAGCTCCCTGCCTGAAGCTCTGGAGACCTGCTGCCAGATGATGTAGACAATACTGAGCTAGGTGAAGCAATTTGTTCGGAGCCAACCAATCATTCCCCTCCATTGGAGGGAAGGAAAAGGAGGTGGAGTTAAAGCACAAATCAGGGCAATCTATCCTTAGACAACCTTGTCCAAGGTTCATCCCAGAGACTGAATCTTACTATAAAAGAAATGAACAGTACTTTCCCCTAAGTAAATATATGGCTTAGGAACGTAATGGAAATTAAATCAAAGCATGTGTCAGCAAAATCAAGTCAACTGCATACTAAAAAAAAACAATATTCTATAACCACACAATGTAGTAAATGGGTTTCTTGCTGTCCCACTCCATCTCTAATTTAAAATAAAAATAAAAACGACATTAACTTTAACCAATTTAACACTTCAGTTCGCAGCCCACCAAATCTGATACAGATAGCATAGTGTATATATTAACATGGAGTGAGTGCAGCAACGTGCCATTTTTCATCACGGTCTAATGCAGCGTGGTCTTTAACATACTTCAGTGCTTAATATCTAAATTCTTGCTGTATTTCTCATATCATGGTCATTTGTGATTAACAGATTTATCAGAACAAAGCTTTCAAAGCTAAATTTAAGCGCTGAATCTCATTCTGTGTGAACTACCCTAAAAATATACTTCTGTACGATTTAAAAACACACCACAAGCACAATACTAAAAAAAAAGATTTATTTTAAAAAAATTCACATTATGGAAGGGTGCGTCTGTGTGGGGAATCATGTTGATAGGCTTTATTCTTAGTTTGGGTAGTTCTTTTGAAGTCTTTGCTTAGATATCAAGTGATGGTAGTTTCTAAGTTGAGGGAAAAGTTATAATTTTTGAGAGTTAAAGCATTTGCAAGTCTTAGTAGCTCCATACCTTTGGTTTCCACCACTGGAGACCAGCAGACAGTGTATGAAGAAGCCAGGAGTCAGGCTGGTATCAGCAGCTTTATAGAACCTAATGGAACCCTATTGGCTCATTGAGTCACCCGACCCTGGTTGGCCTAGAAGCTTCCGTTTTACTCTTTGGACATCTGTGGTGGAGGTGGTGTGGCACATCAGAGATCCAAAGATAGTATCACAAGTTACACAGTTAGAAATCTCAACAATCGTGAAAATAACAGGACTAATCTTTTCCTTAATGAACATTCATATATTTGAATCTTGATAGCAGAAGAATCCACCCATAAAATCAACAGTTGCTCAACATTCAGACATAGTTCCAGTATATACCACAAGGTGTTGCGCTTAGTATGTAAGGAAGCAGATAAACAGTTCCCAAAAGAATTCAATCTGTTGAAGGAAGTCCATAGACTCCCTGATATGGGTAGTCCCATGGCTCCATCTATAGCCAGTTTATTTATGGCAGATTCTGCACATTCCCTTTCATACAGTACCTTTAATCCTTTTGCATCAGATCTGGTGTTCTATTGTCACTTCATTGACGATATCGTTTTGGTGTTTCCATACTTTTTGGCCTGGATTAATCAACCACCCCACTCTTTGGTGTTCTCCGCCAAGACTAGCCCTGAATCCGTTCCTTTTTTTTTTGGACACTTTAGTTATGTGTTCTGTTGGGTGGGAACTGTTTATCTGTTTCCTTATATAAAAAGGACACTGACCGCAACACCTTGCTACATTTCAAATCACATCACCCCTACAACCTCAAACGAAATCTACCTTTTCACCAGTTTTTATGGAGAAAGAGGAATTCCTCTATTCCTGAGTCGTACCAAAGTGAGGTGAGGGAGTTAGAGACTGCCCTGAGAAACAGAGGCTATCCCCGTCATATCATTCATAGAGCTAGATTGAGAGCAGATGCATATGACAGGCGGGACTTACTTGTCTCCAGAAAAGGAACACCACATGTTCTTTTGAATATATGCCTCAGACAATGGTGATCTGCCAGATTATAAACAGGTATTATGTCTAATATTGCTTGCTGTGATTCTCCAGGACCCGTAATTTGAAGGATTGTTTAGTCCATATGGGTGGGGTATAAATAAATAAATAAATAAATAAATAAATAAATAAATAAATAAATAAATAATTTCTACCCTTATAGATTTACCCTTTTTATGAACTAATAATTGCACACTGTCTACATTTTATTACACAGGTAATGTTGCATGTATGCATTCTCTTCCCATTTTATTTACCTCATATGGAAATAGATGTTGACTGGAATCTTGTTTTATTTAATTTTGTTAGCTCGATGACTAAGCACCTCTGGGGAAGGAAACGTGATGTATACAGGAGCTACGTCTGAATGTTGAGCAACTGTTGATTTATGAGTGGATTTTTCTTCTTTCAAGATTCAAATATATGAATGTTCGTTAAGAAAAAGATTACTCCTGTTATTTCCATGGTTGCTGAGATTTCTGTGTAATGGTTGCTCTGGTGAAACTACTGTATCTTTTGTTACATTGCATTGTTACATTGCATCACCAGCCTCCCTATTGTGTTGTTGATATATCAGAAATCAAAGCAGCAGTTCCCCATCTGCAAAATCCCATAGTGTTTCAAGAAGTAAGGCGTGTCGACTTTCCTTTCAGAGGAACCTTACTACTTCTCACAGTTCCCCGCAATACTGTAAATTCTTTTGGCTAATTTGAGATCCAACCATCCATCTATTACGTTACACTTTTATGCCATCCTTCCATCCTATCAGGTAGGTTAGGTTGACTGGTCCAAGGTGACTGATCCAAGGGGTACTTTGTGGCTGAGCAGGAATTTGAATCTGGGCCACCCCAGTCCTAGTCCAGCACTGAGTCTGCTGGACAGAGTCTCTACCACTCTGATTCATTATGCAGAATGGTGATCAAAGCACAAAACTAGACATCTGCAGACAAGGACCGGCATTTCCCAGTGAAATATGAGGCCATTTTGCTTGAAGAAGCCAGTTGTGACTGATGAAGCACTGAGATTAAAAAAACAATGTTGCACAGATTGTCGTTGTGCTTAGCAAATCAGTTTTCCAACTGGAGAGCATCTGGCACAGAATTCAGCTACACTTAACTGAAAACCTAAACAAAAGTTGGAGAACATGATCGCTGTATCTCAGGAACTTGTGGGATGACTAGCTAGGAAAGTTCCAGTGCTATTTGTGCAGAGCTTTAAAAGTCTTTTTGGAACAAGAACAAGTGAGAAAGGAGCCAGAAAAATCCTACATTACTGGAAAGAGATGTACTATATTTTTGTATTGCTGTATTTTTGTATTAGGGATGCAGGTGGCGCTGTGAGGTAATCCACAGAGCCTAGGACTTGCCAATCAGAAGGTTGGCAGTTCAAATCCCTGCGACGGGGTGAGCTCCCGTTGTTCACTCCCTGCTCCTGCCAAGCTAGCAGTTCGAAAGCACGTCAAAGTGCAAGTAGATAAATCGGTACCGCTCTGACGGGAAGGTAAACGGTGTTTCTGTGCGCTGCTCTGGTTCGCCAGAAGCGGCTTAGTCATGCTGGCCACATGACCCGGAAGTTGTACACTGGCTCGCTCAGCCAATAAAGTGAGATGAGCGCCGCAGCCCCAGAGTCGGTCACGACTGGACCTAATGGTCAGGGGTCCCTTTACCTTTAATCCTGGCCTGAGTGTCTCTCAGATTCTTTGCAAAGTGGTGTTCTTCATGACTTGGACCCAAAATCAGAGCAAGTGTTTCTGTTTATCTGTGTGTGTGTGTGTGTGTGTGTGTGTGTGCGCTTTTGACCCTATTTCCCAGCATCCCTCAACCCTATGTCCCCTGGAAAAAAACCACCGCAAGAGGAACTCTTTGGAGTGGCTACTTGAGGGGTGCAAATGGCAAATGGTCAGGGGTCCCTTTACCTTTACCTATTTTTGTATTGCTTTCCAATTCCTTCCTTCCTTCCTTATAACATAAGAACAGCCTGCTGGACTAGGACACTGCCTCATCAAGTCCAACATTTTGTTCTCACAGTGGCTAGTCAGATGCCTATGGTAAGCTCACAAAAAGGACTTGAGTGCAGCAGCCTTCCAGTAACTGGTATTCAGAAGCATACTGCCTCTTACAGACAGTCAGGTCATGCATCCATAGCAGTGACCAGAGGAATGACCACGGGGTGGAGTGCAGAGAGAAGAAATGGCATGGCGCATCTGCAGCAGCACAATAGGACGCCTCCATTTGCCCCAGCTGCAACGAAACATGTCTCTCCTGTATTGGTCTCTTCAGCCACAGCTGGCACTGGAATCTTCCAACAGTTTGACTTCACCCCCAAAGGGGCACACTGTTTCCTGAGAAAGATGGATGTCAATGGCTTCCAACAGTGGTATTAAAGTACAGTCATCAGGGCTATCCTATTGCCTATATACTAGGTTAGACTGCTTGTCTCATATCATATACCCTCACTGGCAGTGGCTCTGCAAGGTCTCCAGCAGTCAGGGGCCTTTTATATCAGAAGAGCTCTGCTGGATCAGGCCAATGGCCCATCAAGATTAGCATTCTCAAAGTGGCCAATCAGGGAATTTCTCCTCCTCCTCCTCCCTGTGGTCCGGCTCTGCTCAGCAGCACCCTCTCCCCTTCCTAGGGCACGCCTTCCAACTCATGCCTGAACTTGCCAGCCATTCATGCCAATCCTGCACCATCACAGATAGGTAAAGGTAAAGGGACCCCTGACCATTAGGTCCAGTCGTGACCGACCCTGGGGTTGTGGCGCTCATCTTGCTTTATTGGCTGAGGGAGCTGGCATACAGTTTCCAGGTCATGTGGCCACCATGACTAAGCCGCTTCTGGCGAACCAGAGCAGCGCACGGAAACGCCATTTACCTTCCCGCCAGAGTGGTATCTATTTATCTACTTGCACTTTGACGTGCTTTCGAACTGCTAGGTGGGCAGGAGCAGGGACCGAGGAACGGGAGCTCACCCCGTCGCAGGGATTTGAATCACCGACCTTCTGATCAGCAAGCCCTAAGCTCAGTGGTTTAACCCACAGCGCCACCCGCGTCCCACACTATCACAGATACACCATCACAAATAAAGATACATCACAGATACTGCTTACTGTTCTTTCTGAGGCACAAACACCCCACTTCTAAACTGCAAGATCATTACTTGTTAACTGAAAAGAGAGCTGCCCACTAGCGAAATAAGCAGGAAAGATCCTCGGCTTTTCTACTTAACTGTGCTTAGCTCTTTTATCTTCAAAGCCTTTATTTTAATAATAAAAAAACATGCATTAACTAATTAATCCTCACTACACCCTGGGGGAGAGGGAAAGAGAGACTTATGTTCGATACTGTTATTTCCCAGCTAGTCCAATTAGGCGTAATTGTGTCTCATTTAGGCTGACCATTTAAAGAGTCAGGCAAACAGAGGCAGCAGCAGATTAGAGAGCCTCACACATAAAGCCAATGAGGAAAAAGAAATGACTGTGAATGGCATAGCTGCTGCTCACTCTCCTCTCTCAGGTTAACTAGAGTCGATTCGCACCGCCAAATGCCTATTGAGAGAATCACTTCTGCAGGCACATTAGGACGAGTCATTCTGTCTGCAAAAAGTGCACACTTTTCTTCCAGTGGGAATAGAAATCGCCCCATCATTGCTTCCCCCATAAGCTCAAGACACAATCCTGCCACCAGCTATCTTCAGGAAAGCCCCACTGACAGCAACAGGGCTTCAGTACAGGGGCCACAAACAGGGTTTCCAGACTCAAAGCTGGAAAAGGTTCATGTACATTAAATCCAATGCAGCAGGAGATAAAGTAGGTGAGGATTTTCCTGCGTGTTCCCTCCTCAGTCCTATTGCCCATCCTCTCCTGAACTTGCTATAGTTGATGAGTGATGTAGGTATGTCGCACAGTAAGCAGCAGAGGAAGGTGGACATCAGAGCTTTCCCCTTATCTCCTGCTATTTTGGGGGGTTTAAAGATTTTTCAATATTCATTTTCTTGACTCTCTGGCAGCCCTGTCCATATCCCAACCCAGATGCGGTATAGTGCATGGCCTGATGCAGCAAGCTCTTCTTATGGTCTTAGTTAGGCAAATTGCAATTCAGGGTGTGGAGAACAGCCATTACCAAAGGTGTCATGGGCTTTGAAGACACTTGAACTCGGGATGCAAGGGAGAAACATGCTAAGAGGAAGGCATGCTTGGCAAATCCACACCGTGATCAACTCCTGCCCGGAAACCAATGTCCCCACTGTGGAAGGACATATGGATCCAGAATTACCTTCCACAGTCATTTACAGATTCATTGTTAAAACCGTGTTTATGGGAGACAATCTTACTCGGCTACGAGTGATCGCCAAAGAAGAAATGATCGCCAAAGAATCTGCATTGAAGCCAACATTCCAAATTCTTCATTCAAATGTTATCTCTAAACTCATCTGAAGAGCTGGGTATGCAAAGAGGGCTGATTTGCAGAATACACCCTGAACTTCACAGCTATGTAGAAGTGACACAGAATCCCAGTTTACTGGCCACTAGGAGTCCAGCTTGGTATTTATTTGATTCGTGAGTTCCGAACCACGCACTGTCCCCATGTTTGGAAGTCCATTCCTGCAACTATAAGCATTATAAGTAGCAGCTCAGCTGTCAAATTGTGACCAAGGCTTAATTTGCATTGGGTCTGACTAGTGCTCACTTCTGATATCTATTTACATTCTTGGGTGACCTTTCTTTTAAGCAAACATACAACGGCGCCAGTTTTAAGTTACTATGCATTGCAAGTTTAATTTGAGTTTAATATAAGGCATCGTTCGCAGTGAAAATCAAGCTGCGCAAACATAGCGTGAATATTAGATCTGCATGATATCTAAAAGTGGGACCTGCAGCAAAAGATTGCAGTGTAGAGTGTTTCTTTTGCAGGTTTTCTGCCACTCGTCTTATAGGTATCAGACAACTCTAGCCTGTTTTTCAATTTAAAATAAAATTCCCATAAAACATTATGGGTTCAGTAAATGTGATTAGTAAAGATAAAAAGGGAAGATTTGAATTTTGAATAGTCTTTTAAAAGATCAACCAAAGCATTACTTTAAAAACTGCTCAGCCACCATTATCTCCCCTCACTGTGGGGAAGAGCTGTAGCTTGGTAGGAAAGCATTTGCCATTGAATGCACAAGTCCCAGTTTCAATTTCCAGCATCTCCCAGTAGGACTGGGAAGACTCCGGTCTGAAATCCCGGAGAGCCACTACCAGTCAATGTAGACTATACTGAGTCAGATGAACCAATGGCAAGGCTTGGTATAAGACAGCTTCCTGTGTCCCTACCTATCATGCAGTTCTTATTGTCACTTTTCCTGAAAATATATATTTTAACCCTTTTGAAACATAGTCACTCTATTTTTAATGCACAACTGATACAGCAAATGGGGGGGGAAAGGGGGGAGTCTTTTCCGGATTCAAATATCATTTAATTGTACATGCAGTAAAAAAATGAAACAACTTCTGTAAACAAAAGTAAGACATTCTTGAGCAATCACCGAAATAGGCAAATCTAGGGCTTTGCCGGTAATCCTTTTTCTGAGAAATTGGAAGAAACAACAACAAAAAAGGCTTGTGTTGATTTATTATGTATTTAACTTACTTCTAGGGTGGAATGTGAATGGAACAAATGAACTGTAAAGCTTCAAACTGTCTGCTCAAATTGATAGATTTTTAAAAATAATAAAAAAAATACATTTGAGGCTGCAAATCTGTAAGAGGCAGCTCAGAGACATTAGGACTCTTCTCCCAACAACTCCCATCGCTCTGGCCATCTTGGCAGGAGCTGATATGGTCCAATCTTAGCTGGAGTTATAGTACAAAACATCTGGAGGGTACCATACTGGGGAAGGCCACCTTAAGGTGTTGTACACACCTCTTCCCCTGCTTTCTAGCATTGACTTTGCTAACAGTCAACTTTCACATCCATAGTCATTTATGCACCGATTTCTCAGCCCAAACATTTTCAGGCTTAGTCAAGACCTGTAGCTGCATTTCTCTTAGAGTCAATTGTCTTCCTCTGTATCTCTCCTGCTCCTTAGGCTTTCGCCATGTGCTCAGGTAGAATGTGATTCAATTGCAAGTTTTCCATTGTAGGATATTGCCAGAAGTTACTTCCTACACCCCTGAGTAAGGGGTGAAACTCAAGAGCAGGCGTAGACAAACTCAGCCCTCCAAATGTTTTGGGACTACAACTCCCATCATCCCTAGCTAACAGGACCAGTGGTCAGGAATGATGGGAGTTGTAGTCCCAAAACATCTGGAGGGCCGAGTTTGCCTATGCTTGCTCAAGAGGCAAATTGGCCTATTGTGGTGCACATAGCCTTGCTGTGGGAATGAGAGAAGGCTTCCTGAGGGAGCATGGAGCAGTCAAGGAAGGGAGTCTATGGGAAATGACACTGACAAGGGATATCTTTTCTTTATGTTTGGGTTTCTTAACTTTTTATTCCTCTTTTCCATCAAATGGTGCTCAGGGTGGTCAACAGCAATAATGCAATAAAATGCAATAACAGCAATTCTGGGAAGAACAATCAGAGGAATTAATGCAGTTACACAAGTAAGGACACAAGATAAAAAAGCAATGCTCACATATCTGAGTTAAATAGTTTGCTGCCTTACATTAAAGCCCTTATTTAGAAATTGAAAGGTTTTGGCTGTGGATCTGGCAAATAACCTTATTGCTCATTTGGGCAGCCATAGAATTTTCTATGTATTCAAAGAAGAAACCTCATTTCAAAAGAGAAGAATTGAAGAGCCATTTTGAAGTGAAATGAGGTTGTATAAACAGATTGCTCCGCCATCCATTTTCCACTTACAAGCATCAAGGGGCTCTTGTTTGGCGTCAATAGCCAGGCAAAATGAAACACAAGACAATGAAAGAATGGTGGCCACCCCTTGTCCACTGACAGAGAAAGCAGATGCCTTGCATGCCAACAACAGCTGATCGCGTACGATGCTTGAGAACAAAAGGAGCCCTTCTGGGGAATATTTCATTTCCATGGGTAAACCTGGATTCCAGTATGGCTTGTTAGATCAGCCCTCAAAGCTTTTGAAATACTCCAGTTTTGAGTTGGTCAAATATGCCCTTAAATTCAGGTTGGTCTGACGCAGTCGAAATAAATTAAAAAATTGTCCAGTAGCACCTTAGAGACCAACTAAGATTGTTCTGGGTACAAGCTTTTGTGTGCATGCACATTTCTTCAGATATGGAGAGGTATCTGGTATCTGAAGAAGTGTCCATGCACACAAAAGCTTATACAGTGGTGCCTCGCAAGACGAAATTAATTCGTTCTGCAAGTTTCTTCGTCTTGCGGATTTATCGTCTTGAGAAGCACGGCCTTTAACGGTACTTAGCGGCTTTAAGAAAAAGGAAATAAAGTCGCAAGAACTCGCAAGACGTTTTCGTCTTGCGAAGCAAGCCCATAGGGAACTTAGTCTTGCGAAGCGACTCAAAAAACGGCAAACTCTTTCGTCTTACGAGTTTTTCGTCTTGCGAGGCATTCGTCTTGCGAGGTACCACTGTACCCAGAACAATCTTAGTTGGTCTCTAAGGTGCTACTGGAAAATTTTTTAAATGCCCTTAAATGTTCACAGACCTTTACTAGAAATCAGAATTGTTATCTGACTTTTGCATCATCTTTCATCCCGACTTTCTTGACAGGCACATGGAGTGTACTCCTTGCTATGCAAATCTTTGTGGGCTGCATCTGGAACTCAGTTCAGAGGAGAAAACAAGGTCTTATAGCCCAGCATTCTGACAGTGCTCAACAGGCAGCCAGATGACTTTGGGGTGGGTCATCAGAGGCCATGAAGGCAGCAACCCTCCATCTTGACTGTCCCCAAGACACGTGGTATTTGGCTCCTCCTCTCTGAGAGACACATCCCCCAGTGGGCATTGTGTTGCTTGTTAAACATTTATAGAAGAATTAGTACCTGGATTTGATTGTTTTCATGCTACCTCCCCATATACCGCCGCAATCATGTCTTTTAGATTGGATTAGATTGTTATATTGGAAGTCTGCAAGCAAGGACTGCGTTGTTTTTAATCTTGGTAAAGAGCCTTCAGAAATTTTCACGGCAATCATCATCAAGTATTTAGACTAAACTGCTTCTGAAGTTCCACTTAGGTATAACAGCTAATAAACATTGACAGATCTATCATCCAGGTGTATCCACAGGTTCCGGACTTATTACTAGAGTCTATTTTCAGCAACAGTCCTGTGCTACAGTTATTAAACTGAATGCTAATGATAATACTGCAGACACCGTCTTTAAGAAGGCAAAAGGGATGCAAACAGCTGAGTCACTGAATATCTCCAACCAGAGCTCTGCTCAACATTCAGGGTTCCTTGTGGTGCTTGCTTTCAATCTGAGGTGAGAATTATATGACACTCAACAGTTTGGCTCACATTGTAATCTGAGCCACAGAAGAACTCCATCCTACTCACCACCAACTAATTTACTAATTCATTCATTCAAACCTTGACCCTTTCTTCACATGAGATGAGCCTGCCGACCTATCTAGTCTGGCATTCTGTTCCCAAAGTGGCCATATACAATATACCTGTGGGAAAGTGGCAAGCTGAACCCAAGCACAAGAGCACTTTCCTTTCCAGAGGATTCCAGCAATTGCTATTCAGAAACATCACTGCCTCTGACCATGGAGCCAGAGCACAGCCACTGTGGCTACGAGCCATTGAAAGCCTTGTCCTCCATGAATTTGTCCAGTCCTCTGCTAAAGCCACCCAAGTTAGTGGCCATCACTGCCTCATGGGAGCAAGTTCCATAGTTTAACAATGTGCTGCGTGTGAAGACGTACTTACTTTTATCCATGCAGAATCACCCAGAGCTCCACTTCACTATTAACCTTATGGAACTGCAGTGTCTGTGGTTGTGGAGAGCAAGCAGGTAAGCCTTTCCCTCCATCCCTGGCAGATAGGTCACCGCTGAACTAACACAGGTGGCAGGGAGAGAGGGAGGGACGCTGCCTCTGTTTCCATCTCAGCATCAACCATCCAGGTAAGGGAAAAGGAGAGTGTTCTTCTGGTGTTGCTGATGCTGCTAGTGTTACAGCAAGACAAACAGGTAAGATGGTTTCAGAGGTGTGAGGTCAATGATAGCGATTAATAGGAGAATTTGAAGAAAGAATTCAGACCCTGTCATGCCATTCTTTCAATGGAGTGGAGCTTGAAAAGGGCTTGTAAATAGACTGGGGGGGGGGACCTAGTTATTTTCTGATTTTTAGGGTAGAGAAGAGGAACCTTTGGCCTTCCAGATGTTTCTGGACTCCAACTCCTATCAGTCCCAGTAAGCATGGCCCATGATCAGGGATGATGGGAGTTGTATTCCAGAAACACCTGGAAGGCCAAAGGTTCCTCATCCCTGTTTTAGGGGAAATAGTTCAGTTTATTTATTTAAATATGCTGAAAGCGATGCCCCAAAATGCTAATGAATACATCATTACAATAAGAGCCAAATACTAAATCATTTCAAGTACAGCAATCCAACCAATCACTCTGTTTGATTATCAGAACATTATAACATTTTAAAGCCATCATGAAATGAACTATTGATCATGAAAGCATATCATTGATCATATATTACATGGGATGGAATTCAGCACAGCAGTAAAACAATTGTTCCACCAGCACAAGCATTTCTACTTGCCAGGTAGAATGATCTCCCCTCCCCCTCCACCTCTACCATGTGCTGTTCTGGGGGTTCTGCTGAGGAGATTTGGGCAGGATGCAGGAGGTGTGTGAGGGGAGAAGAGGGGCAAGTCCCATTGCACTAGCAGGACTCATTGCACTGGATTTTGCTAGCGCAACAACTTAGCTGATTCTGGCCCATAGCAATTAATAAATCTATACTATCAAGTGCATAAAGTATTTATAGAGGGCCTTAAAGTGCACACTTTCCATAGCAGCTTGATCATACAAAGTGCTTAAAAAAATCACCTCTTTATCAGTCCTCCATGTAGCCAGACACAATTCTAAATAAAGCCCAGGACAGGTGGGCTGATCACTGCTTCCCATCATGCCAAGGCTGTGGAGCTATTTGGTGGCTCAGTTGGTTTTATATATTTATTATGAACATGCATGTCCTGCCTTTCTCCCTTTGTGGGACTGAAAGGGCCATATATGAGACTCCCAGGAGGTCTTCTATCCAGGCACCGAGAAGACCCAGCACCCATTTAGTTCCACCAAGGTGGCTGCCTCATGTGCTTTCAGGCCATACTTTTACGAATGGAAAAGGGCAATATCTTCTAGAAACATAGAAAATGTGTTCACATCACCCCAATGAGACCTAAGTTTCTCTGGAGATTGGAAATATTCTTTCCCTATAATGACTGTATTCACCAAGATAAAAAACAAACAAACTTTGGGTTAATAAAAAAGCACACTTGAATATCATGAACAATGACAACAGTTCTGTGCCCAGGCACAGTTCACTAGAGGGAGCACTAACACTATTTCCTTCTCGACGGCATCATCTTTTTACAGAAATGGTTGAATTGTAGGTTGATGTGTTTTCCATTTCTAAAATCTAAATGACAATAATAAATGGGCTGAGAAATCACCATAATATAATTGGGGGAAGCTGTCTCTTCAAAAGAAAATGGAAGTATTTTGATAAGTGTGGTTCTATTAAATAGATCCTGATTTGTATGCTGAGGGACCAACCTTTGCGAAGCTGACTGGTTGATGTTTCCCTTCATAGTTAATCAGGGACTGGATCAAAGTATGCTAAATGTTCCTTCCTGAAAGGGAAATCTCTCTCCCCAGCCTTTGGAAGGAGACAACCTACAGGTGAGGGGAAGGGCAGGTAAGTAGTTTAGAGGTAGTTTGCAGCTTGAACTGGGAGGCAGAAAAAGAGAATGAGCAAGCTGTGATTTGGCCAGAGATTAAACATCTCAAGAATGTGGGAGCTCTCTTAAGGAAGCCAATGTGGGAATGAACAGAAGCTCTTCTACCTGCCACTGGAGGGTGGCCAATTCCTCTGACTTTGGCTTGAATCAACATCTGCATGAGTAGTAGATGGCACAGAAGTGCTGCTCACTTGATCACCCTCTGACTGAGCTGCTGCTGCTGCAAACTGGGGTGTTGAAGGGAAAGGGGCAAGGTGGCTGCAAGGTTGGCACAGTGCAAAGACACCAGCAAAGCCAATCCAGTGTTCCTGCTGGCGCATTTGCACCATGCTGAACTCACTGTACTATTCCATCAAGCTGTCCACTACTGCCTGATTAATTTCAGTAGGGCCAGTTAGCATATTTGCAAATAAAACAAATACTGCAAGTCTTCAGTGTGCTCTCATCTAAAGGATACTTAACCTTTTAGTATTACTACTGGATTTCTCACCACTTGGGGAAATGAAGAACATGTGTGCTACTGGCCTTGGATAAATCCTAGCGACATTCCATAATGTATTTTTATTAGGTGAAGAGCACTCAGCAAAACACTCTTCCTCCAATGCATAGAAGCAAGAAGTTTAAGATATCTCCTGATGTAAGATGACCATGACTCCTGTTCTACCAAGGATAGTCCTCATTTGCAGGTTTGTCAGAGAACAACCCTCTCCTGAAGAAGTCATCTGAAGTACTGTCCTAGAACTATAGAAACATAAAGTTTGAAGGGACCCTGAGGGTCATCTAGTCCAACCCCTTCCAATGATGGAATCACAGTTAAAGAATCCCTGACATATGGCAATCCAAATACTGTTTATCCCCTCAAATACTTCAAAAAAAATTTCCAGTGAAGGAGAGTCCACCACCTTCCTAGATAGTCGCTTCCACAGTCAGAAATATCTTCCAAATGTTTAGTCAGAATCTTCTTTCTTGTAATTTGAATCCATTACTCCATCTTTCATGTGACAGTCCTTCAGATATTTGAAGATGGCTATCATATCACCTCTTTTCCAGACTAAACATACCCAGCTTCCTTCCTGCCCAAGTCCAGTGAGCAGGGACCTCTGATTTGCACAACAACCTAGACAGCAGACTGAAGTCAGCTGGACTGAAGGCAAAGAAGTCAGCTGCTCAGAGTCCTCCCCACTTTGTTGAGATGTCTTCTATTAAAGTTACAGGCACTATTTCTGAATGTGCTATAAATATGAATTAGCATATTAAAATTTAATGCTGACTGGCATCCTCCTCCTCACTGGTGGTGCCCCAACTGTGGAATTCTCCCCCATCTAAAATATGGATGGCTCCATCCCTTGTCACCTTTAGATGAAAGCTGAAGAGGGCATCTATTCATTTAGGCATTTGATGGGCATTGGTGTCTGTTGTGATTGTGTTTTAACTTCCTGGTTGTAATACGAGCAGAAGCTGGTTGCTGGATGGGACTCTGCTGCTGTGGGGAGGTTGGCGTAGTGCAAATGCACTATGGGGAGCACCAGATTGACTCCACCAATGTGTGTGTGTTTTATGCTCGCCCGCTCTGATATTGTTTTGCAATGAAGGGCAGGTAACAAATTTGTCAGATCATCAGTTAAAATTAAGCAGTTTACACAATGAGTCTTTAAAAAGCTGGTGACATATTTCCATCCCCAAGAGTCAACTTTTGTCCATATTTTCTTGTCCTGGAGTACCTAAGGCTGCTCCTTTTCTGCGCACCTAATGAGTCCTTTGCAGGCTGCTGCTTTTGTGTTCTAGTGATTCAGTCGAAGTCACTTGTGGCATGAAATGCCACTCATCATTCATAGTGGGTGATATATTTCTCTCTGTATCTTTCTTCCTATATATACTAACAGCTCTTTTGTGTATATATATTTTCTCTGGCACTTGCAAGTGTACCAGTTTCTTTCAAAACAGACCACTCAATCATGAAGAATGATCTGTGTGGCACAGGAAGTACTACATTTCTTTCTCTTTCAGTTCTTCAGAAGGGCTGGGTACCAATTTCCCCCCATCAGCTCCACCAGGGAATATGCATTGTATAATGATATACAAATCAAATGAATCTAGCCCCTTCTTTTGGGACAGCTGCTTGAAGATAAAGTAAACCAACCCTCCATGTAGAGATGGCCTTTGACTGGACAGATGAGGCCTAAGGGAAAAGGCTGGGAGGAGAGCTGAGGGCAACAGCAAAGTGAAAGGGTTGATGAAGAATCTAGAATGCCTAGGGATGGATGTGCATGAAAAGGAGCTCATTGAGGTCCAACCAGGGCTCAATTAGAAGCATTGAGAAGAAGTAAGGAAACAGAACCAAGGTAACTGGATAGCGTAATTATTGGAGCTGGGGGAGGGAAACCAGTCTGGTGTAGTGGTTAGAACATCTGAATAGTTTCCTCAGACATTCCTGCATTGTCAGTGATCTTCAGATTACAGGCTTTCCTACCATTCATTGGTGCCCTTTAGTTGCTGGGTTTTGTAAAGAAGGATAGTGGGACCCTAATACGACTAAAATTAAGGGAAAGCAGAGGTTGGCCTTGCAGGTTTCATTAAGGGTCTTCCGCACTTTACTCCCCACCCCCTGTAAATGCAAGTCTTGATGGTTGGGTGCCATGGTCACTGAACTTGCTCTATGAACACATTGCAGGAGAATTTGTGCAATATTTTTCTAATTTTCTTTTTTTACAGGACTTTTACAAAGATGCCCAGGGAAATATGAAATATTACTTTTACTGCCGGAGTGAAATATTCAGTAGACGCAACTACAGCATGAAACAAAGTGTTCTTCTGAATGCTTTTGGGATATTTTTTTTTTAAAAAGGAAAGAACCTGAGGTTGGAATTTTTATATACTTTTAGCGGTTAAAAGCAAGTCAATATAGTTTGCTAAAGGAACAGGAGCAAACAGTCATGAATAAAGAGCATGACAGCAAGTAAGAAATCTTCTGTGACTTCTGAATTCACCTTTATAAATATTGTACATTGTGCCACATTCTCTGTAATCAAAATGGAACAAGCGTTTCCTTCCTCACCTCTCAAATATGTACAAAACTGAATAGACATGATCTGTCTGAACAGAATAGCTCTGAGCTCTTTTGAGATGTTCATCTTCTGGGTTCAACCAGTATAGAAGAGTTGGAAGGCAAGGGTGACAGCTTTGTCTCTCATCATCTTTCCATCACCCTCCATGAATTAAAGGGTGAATATCTGCAGCAGGGGGCCAGCTCTACTTGTGTTGGCTCTCTGTGCAATGTGAAAGCCTTGGAAATTAGGGTTCTATATAGTGATGGGGCAGAGCCAACCAGGGGCCCACTAGTGAATAGAGCCTCGCTGGTGGACTGCGTATTGGCCGTGGCCACAGCGGTCAACCAGCAATGCATAAAAGCCATCTGCACCTGACTCCCTCCCTTTCATGCTCCTGTAATTGTGCATCATTAGCCTTTTATTGAATTCAAATTCAAGGCTTTTGTTATAAAATTTAACTCTATTTTGCTTCCTAGGTTCCTTGTTTAACCATGGTTTTGCTTCGTTTATTGCCTGACCTTGCTATGGTGGCCAGTGGTGGCCAGGAAGGAATTTGCCTGCAGACAAATTGGTCTGTCTGGAGGTTTTGGTTTACACATAGCGAAACGTCACAACTTTTGGTGGTTGAGGCACTGAGTGGAATCCTAGTCATTAAGCTTTTGAGTGAAGTGATGCCTCATCCTGTCATGAACCAGCAGTGTAGTCAGGGTACTCCTTAGAGGAATCTCAATGGAAGTCTCTGTCCAGAAGCCAAATGGGGGCCATAAAACTTCCAGTGACAGTCTTTGGAGGGCCACCTTGGTAGATTGGCATCACGGGGAGGCCCTAATCCTTGGCATCACCCTAAGTTTCAGCCCTCCAGCAGGAAGCTAGAACAGATATACACCAAATGCCTGAGCCAAAACTCTATCTACATCTGTAATCAATAAAGTTGTTGCCATTTTTAATCCAGCTCGGTGTCTGCCTGAGTTTCTTTATCACACCTTAGCTATACCTGCTGCGCAGGGAAGGGTGACACTGCAAATAGCGATGTAACCCAGAGGATGAACACCAGAATAGGGCTAGCATCTTTCTGGTTTTTTTTTTATAAAGCCCCTGTTTTATATATTATATATATTCTCTCTATTATGCTGTGCTTGATCTAAACATTGTTTATTGGTTAAATATCATTATCTGCTCTTTTTGTTTGTTGATTTTTAGGGTTGGTTTACAGGATCTTGAAAGTTAGGGCTTGCAGCACTGCATAACAACATGCTTTACATGCAGAAAGTCTCAGGACCAGAGGCAGCTGGTGGAGAGGAGTTGTGCTGCACACCTAACGCCTAGTCAACCATGTTGCTGTGCTTACTGGAAAGGAAAGGATGAGATGGCTAGGAGGTCAGTGCAGTGGAAGCCCAGAGGAGCAAGCTGCTGATAGGTTCTGCTGCCGTGTGTTCACTGTGCTGACCTCTCCCTCCTAATAAGCACAGTGGTGCAGCTGACGGGTGGCTGTGTGCATGGTAATGTCCCTCTCTGCTCTGGCATCTTAAATCAAAACAATTGATATAGCAGGACTTGGAGGGGGGGACCCTGGTGAGAATGATAAGAATTATCTGTGAAATATCCTTAGTCCACAGAACTACATCTCCCAAGCTTCCCTGGGGAGAGAAAATTAATACTATACTTCTTTCAGTCTTTAGTGTATATGTGGCCTAACTGAAAGAAGGTTCGATTCAGTGCATCCCTCATTCCCTCCTCCCAGTGACAAGCAAGTAATGGAAGGGCTTTGATTCGACAAAGAGGCACATAACAAAGGAGGAGATGCTATTAATCACTGGAGATTATATAAATCCTAGAATTCTTACATATGAATGGTTTAGCAGAAAAACATACACAGGTTTTTCATTAGCATTTGCTTTATTTATCACATTCCTGAAATAAAGCCTAACAGATGTGACTGTGTTTGCAGATCAGGCAGCACATATTAATGGGGAAAGAGACTTGATATTTAATTGAAGCATGTGGGACAACAGCAATGACACCTGACACCTGGGGATACCTGCCACAGTTTGGACTATGTGCTGCCACTGATTGTTTTCCTTTGACTTCACTGATGATGATGATTTATCAGATATTTTTCCCCAATATAAAGAGCAAACAAACCCACACGCATCAGTGTGCAGCTGAGCAATGGATTGAGTCCCCTTGAATTCAGAACTTTTTCCTCATAAGGCTTGCTTTCCAGACACTTGAATCCCTCAGTGCCAAGCTTTGGGTGAATTCAGACAGGAAGGGAAAACACACACACACACACACACCAAACAACACGTGTGAGGCCTTTTCCAGCACTAATAGGGGGTAAGTGGATCCTGTGACTCCACGGTCTTCAAGATTATAAGAGCACTCAGGTAAGTTCTGAGTGGTGCTATTTGTCCACAGAGCATTGTGAAAAGATGTTATATGAAGCTCCATACACTGAATTGAGCCATCTTGGAATGCAGGGAAGCTGCATTATATTAGATCAGGCTGTTTGTCTGTTCTGACAGTCTGTTCTGACCAGCAATGTCTCTCCATCATCTTGGGGAAGCCCTACCACCTACGACCTATCATTTTAAGTGGAGATGCTAAGGACTGAAAATGGGACATTCTGCATGCAAATTATGGGCTCTGCCACTTAGCTAGGGTCCATCTGCATCCAACCCATCACCATATATTCTGGCAATGGTTGGTCACTGTGGGATACAGGATACTGGCCTTGGGAGGGACTTTGGCTAATACTGCAGAGCTTCTCTTATGTTCTTGGTACCCCTGCACCCTCCCCCCTTTGCATCAGGGCTCGCTGTGGTGCAAAGAATTGGGCCACTGTCCAATATGGATGGCTTTGGGGTTGTTGCTCGTCTAATAATCAGAAGCCATATTTGGAAAACCGATGCTTTACTCCTTGCATTGACATATGTTGGGAAGCAAAAACAGGCAGGACTCTTGAGTGTTGTTCAACACTAGGTGCATGAAACCTGAAGACATAGTAGCTCCCCCCCCCCAGGGGATTAATATTGACACATTTCAGAGTAGTTGACCCAGGAGTTTCTGTGCTAGCCCCCTTGCAAGTTTTTGTTTTTCAAAATGTTTTCAAAAGTAAAAAGTAATAGCCATGATGGAATTCTAAGAGCCTAGGTAGACAGGTATTTTTAAAATAGTAGACTCAAGCTTATTGCATCATCATGCTGCTAATGCTAACTTCTTTAGCATTTGTGTGTTGCCTGTGTGCACAATATACTGGATGGTGTATAAAATGTACTAGTCTTTGGGGGACAGAACTATCAGCATTTAGAAGGGGGAAAAACTGTTGAAAGCTACTTAGAGCCTATAGGATAAAGGGATATAAAGTACATCTATCTATCAATGAAGCTATCAGATAATTAATATTGCGGAGATTCTCATTAGTATTCTGCCATTTGAAGTACTGTAATATAAAAATTAATATAAATCAATATAAAGAAACAAATACAGTCTTCTGAAGCTGAAGGTTGAACAGTCCTTAGTGGGACTACTCTAAATTAGTTGCAGCAGATAGACAGGTACAGCTTTCAAAATCTGCGTCCTTCTGAAAATCCTGCAATGCTTGGTTCCATATCCCAGGCAAATGAAAACTCCCCCACTTCCCCTTTTTAAAAGTGACTTCAAGTATATTTATTGCTTGGAGGTGACCATTAATTTTGCATTGTGGAGCACGTTACATTTCTCCTGTGTGCACTATTGCTCTCAGATCATTTCCAGTTCCTTTGCACTCGTTCCATTTGGTTTTGCTGTGGTCTGCATTCCGAAGATTAATAAAAAAATATATTCTGCTACCTCTTCAGTCTGAGCCTTCCTTCTGAATTGATGACCTTGATGTATTAGTCAAAGCTCAAATATAAATCCTTTTTTTTTTTTTTTGCAGAATGGGACCTACATGGCATCCCTGGATGTTCTTGTGATATATAATTTCTCCCTCCAACAAGGTGAAACTCATGCATATGAAAGAGGAATACAACAGTTCTCACCGTCTGGTATGGAGAACCATTTGGAGAGAGAAGACCCAAGGCAAATGTCAATCCTGATGGTAATTTCTGCTTAGGTTCTACAAGCAGAAAAACAATACAAGTACCAAGATTGCCATTTATGTGACTTCTGAGGCTGGAATATGGAATGACTATATACATGGAAATGAGTGGTTGAGTTCTACTGTCTTGCATAGAGCAACTCAGCTCTGACTTGCTGAAAATTAATATTTCCATGACAGATGGTACATTGTTCCTCTATTTTCCAAAATTGGATTCAGCTCTATGCTAGAAATTCCTTCCATAGAAGGTGCCCATTGAACACTAAATATTACTCTGTTTCATTTTCTGTTTGTTTCTTTTTTTACACTACACATACTGGGATCTTAAAAAGTACTCCGTTGTGCAGGAATGGCATTTGTTTTCTCATCACATAACGGGAAGGAATTGTTATGTTCTTAGGACTTAAAATGAAACCGGGGAATCGGCTTCAGAAACACAATAACCTGGAAACTTGGGTCCTACAGACCTTTCATTTTACATCTTCTCCATCATGGGACATCCATGCCAGGGAATGTTGCAGTCTCTTTGCCAAATGGGGGTTTATTCTTTTTGGGGCCACTGCCATTAGGTGAGTCAGGATGGATTCTAGCATGGTGAGATTTCCTTCCATGTCCTGACCTTTGTCCTGCCATGGGGTGGGGAACATGAGCAAGAAGCCGCAACCTGCATTGTATTGCAAGGATGGAAAGCAGGTGAGGATGCAGTTGAAGGTGATGAGCTGTGCGACCAGAGGCAAACCTTCCCCTTCCCCTTCCCTCTGTCTTTTCTCTCATGTATCCTGAAATGAAGAGAACAAAAAGGGGGACAAATCTCTTCTGCCCGGGGGCAGCACTGCAATAAAGGCACTTCGGGACATACTCTTTAAAATATATTAGGTGTGTGCACCTAAAACTGCACTGCAGAAATGAAGCAGCCTTCCATTCATGGCTCCTTTGGCCACGTCACAGCAGCTCCTTTGCCTGAGACCTTGAAGCAGGTGGGAATACCTGCCCTGAGAGGAAGCGTTTGCAGCTCAAGCTCTTTCTGATAAGAGGGTAAGAAGAGATTTATAAATGTATTATACATACACATAACAAAGTACTCCATGAGCTGTTACTTTTATCTTTTGTTGGACAAGTGATCCTGACAGACAGGTCTATTATTCTTATCTGAAAATGCTTCTTCCATTCTCACTCTCCCAACACCTCACAGTGCAGCCACAGATTTTAATGGATTTGGAACTGGTAGCTGACTCAGGTCAGCTAGAAGGCCAGGATGTCAGTGAAAAACAAGTGCAAATGATGGGGAGAGAAGGGGGGAAGATAGAGAACTGGAGAGAGAGAGAGAGAGCACAAAAAAAAAAGACACTGGGCTCAGATATACAGGCAAAAGGATCCCCCATCACGGGCAGAGGATGCCGACAAGCTCCTTCTAACTATGTTGCATTCGGTCACAATGAAGCCTACAAATTACATTTGCTGTTTCACATAAAGTCGATTCTAGTCTTGAGCAAAAGATGATGCCCAACTCACCCATGCTTGAAATCAGCATTTATGTTAAATCATTGACTTGAGACTGTACTTCCTTCCACTGTTTGCGCTCTACTCTTGTATAAGCAATGAAGATATTAATTAGTGCCCTTGGCATAGCAGACCGATCTGTAAATGGGCACGGGGGGGGGGGGCAGGACTATGTGCTGCCACCTCATAAAATGATAGGGGTCACTAGTGATGCAGGAAGACTCCCTGAGGAAGGTATTTTTACAGCACAGCTCTTGACTGGACGTGTTGGCCTTGCCGTGCCATCATTGCTAAAATAGTCTTCAGCAAAGCAACTAAACCAAATCTCTCCCCATCACCTTACACAGTCAAAGTTATCACCACAGAGAGCTATGTAGTGGAATGGAAAGAAACTTTGGCCAAGGAGCTTTGGCCCATGGTTTATTTTATTTATTTTTATTTATTGAATTAGTTAGATGCTTTCTCTTGCCCAAGGCAACCCAACGCAACTTACAAGCAAACAGACAGAACTATAAACAGGGCTGAGGACTTATCCACACACCTGTTTGCCCAACCGCTTTTTCCTGGGGAAACCTGATCTTTAGTGCTGAATTGGAACAAGCAGCAATCAGGTTTTCTGAAGGTTGCCATTTGTTCCAATTTAGCACTAAAGAATAGGTTTCCTTGCTTCTATAGGTAGCTATAAAATCATTTCTTTCCTCTTTTGATAATGTTTAGAAGAAGCTGCTATATAGCTGTAACATAGCAAAGCTTTTGATTAGTTTGGACTTGTGGGAGGTCTAGGCAGTAAATCAAAGCAGAGTTGAACAATGATTAACATTATTGCTAGCTTTGCATGCCAAACTTACCATTTGTAATAGTAATTTTATCTGTTGCTTAAATATTTTCAATATTTTCCTTCTAACTAATTAAGCTTAATTAATCCCAGTTTACCATGCTGTAGTCTTGGCATAGATTAGCTACTCCAATTTGTGGTTTAAGATTGCATGTTCATATTCTATTTTGTTTTTCCATGTGATCCTTGTAATTTATTTTCCTAGCACATAATGTTTCTTATATCTTCCCGTTTCCTAAGATTCACTTCTCCATAATGTGGCTTTGGATTTACTTTTGATATCCTTTGTGCTTTAACTTTCAAAATGCATTTACTGGTTTTCTGCTAAATAAATTCATAAAAACTGATTTCAGTCTCTGGTCATTTCTGACTAACACCTTCTCACCCATTAGGGTGAATTAAGGATTGCACTTTCACATTGCTGACCTTGGTTTCATTTTGCTGCATTTTGCATATTAATTAATTATGGGCTTTTAAAGCTACCCACTCATGAGCAGTGAGTTTGAAGATATAAATAGAGGCTTGTAGGAAAAGCTCTATTAAACTCTTGGGTAGATAAACACGAGGTATTTACTAAGAATATGGTAGTCACTGCCTCGTCTATTGTGGCTAAGTTCCCCTCTTAGGAAGGCAGATTCTCATGTACATTTGCTAATGTTAGGACAGGTTTGTTTTCTTCTTGGTCCCTGACGAGGCTCCTTGGAGTGCAGCCGTGCTGTGAATATTTCAGATAGGCTCACTGCTCCCATTATGTCAAATAGCCGCACATTACTCTTCTTTATCTTCTGGCAGGCAAGAGCATCCATCTGCATTCGAGAGCACTTTTTTTCCAAAGGCATTGCTGAATAGCGTCAGATGCTCTGTTCTAGCCAGCTAGCTACCTTCTTGGCTACTTGATATTATCGCTGTCAGCCAGTGTAATCACTCAAAATCACACTGAGTTGGGTAATGGATGTACTTTTGTGAACCCTGGCGCCAAACATTTGTGTACATAACCTTGACCAAGTTTTTCTTAAAAGAGTACCAGGAAAATGACTAGTTCCTTTGGCAATGAAAGGTTATGATTTCTAACTTCTTTTCAACAGATGACAAAGTTTCTTCCATCTAAGGAGTGATAATGAGTTACTGGGACTCACTGAGCACCTTCAGGAAGAAGGGCAGGATGTAAATCAAATGATTATCAATGCTAACAATAATTTCTAGAATGTAAGTGTATCTAATATTGCATAGTAAGCATATATAGTATTTTGAAGTGGGATTGTTTTATTACCTATAACCCTTCCTGGGATCTTATGGTGAAGGGTAGATAACTAATAATAAAAAATTAGCTCCCTACCTTTCATTATTCTATGTTATTCATTATTATTCATTGTTATGATTTAGCAAAAGTTTAGCAGTGTGGTTCTATGGAGGGAAATACCATAACCACTTACTGTGATGATAATATATTATTATTATTATTATTATTATTATTATCATCATCATTATTGTTGTTGCTATTATTATTATTATTATTATTATTATTATTATTATTATTATTATGCCACCCATCTGACTGTGATGCCCCAGCCATTCTGGACAGCTTCCAACAAAGTATTAAAACACAAAAACCTCAAACATTTAAATAACTTCCCTGTACAGGGCTGCCTTCAGATGTCTTCATTTAGTCAGATAGCGACATTTCAGTGTTGAGTGGGGAGGTTTGTAGGTGGGTTCTAAGCCCATCTGGCTTAACGTCCTTTGAATTCTCCCTCCTCCACAGTCTGGAATCCTGCACTATGAGGGTTCTAGACTGAATGAAAGCTTTTAAATTCTTTCAGCTGAATGCACTTGCAAGCCTCCTTCAGACCTTCCCATGCAGCACATGAATCTGTAAGTGGGGTTGTTGTTGTTGATGATGATGAGGATTAATATGGAAAGACCTAAAGCAAGCACTGGACTTTGCTGGGACCCATTCACAAACATAAACATGGACCAAGACATTGTGCTACCAAAAGCAGCCTCACTGTGTAACCTGAAAATTGTACTAGACCATCTCTCAAAGAAGATCATGAAAAATAAATGTGTTACATTGGGGAAAATAGGTTTGCAAGAATGCATATATTACTCAAAACTACATACAAAAATGTATATATTGGTATAAATCTGCACTAAATGCTGATGAAGTTTCATGATTTTTTTTAATGTTACAAACTGATGTGGGAATATGGACAGCTGAATGGAAAAACTGATTGAACCTCAAATTGACTGATTCATCCATCGATAGTCAATGGTGATGGATTATGGGACTTGTAGTCCAACTACATTGGGAGGGTCACAGGGGCTCTATCATCGCTCTCCAGTCAAAGGCAGTATGCTGTTGAGTAACAATAGCTGGGGACCTCTAGAGTCCCCTTAATGTCAGTTGCACTGGACTAGAATGCCAATAGCCCTATATAAACATTCTGAACAGAAGAATAGACACATGGTGACAAGGCTGGGATAGTGCCCACTGACCACACATAACCTCTATTCATTGATCAGATTGGTGTGCATAGAGTCCACACATGCATAGTGCACAGCAGGGACGCGGGTGGCGCTGTGGTCTAAACCACTGTGCCACTTGGGCTTGCCGCTCAGAAGGTTGGCGGTTCAAATCCCCACGACGGAGTGAGCTTCCGTTGCTCTGTCCCAGCTCCTGCCAACCTAGCAGTTTGAAAGCATGCCAGGGCAAGTAGATAAATAGGTACCACTGCTGTGGGAAGGTAAACGGTGTTTCCATGTGCTCTGGTTTGTGTCACGGTGTTCCATTGCAGCAGAAGTGGTTTAGTCATGCTGGCCACATGACCCAGAAAGCTGTCTGTGGACAAACGCCTGAAAGCGAAATGAGCACCGCAATCCCATAGTCGCCTTTGGACTGAACCATCCAGGGGTCCTTTACCTTTTACCCTTTTAGTGCACAGATCTCATCATTGCATGGAGGTCAGGGGCAAGCAAAAAGCCCTCATTCATTGATTCACACCATATGTCCTGGCTTTTGCCCAGACCATGACAATAGAGGCTCTTACATGCGAGTAAGGAATATATCTTGAGAGTAAGGCAGTGAAGAGATGCAGACTCAGCAACAGATAGAGTCACAGCAGTCGCTACATTCAGGCTAGATGACAGGAAAGAAAAGGCTCTCCAGCTAGAAGCAGCAGTCCAAGTATTTATTGTAAGCTGCCCAGACAACGTTATGTTATTCGTCAGCATGCAAATATAATAAATGAAGCAAAAGCAAGTAAATAAGTAAACTGGCACAAATAAATGTTGTGAGCTTAGGGCATGTCCACACACACACACCATATGCCACTATGTGTCTAGTTATTTTAAATTTTTGTCATGGATTAAAAGAGAAGCAATGCAAAGGTTGTGTACTGAGTCTAATAAGAGATGAAAAGCTATTCTTCTGTCTTCTAGCTGTGACACCCACTACATGCTGAATAATAAGCACACCAAATACCTGTCAGTTTACTGAACACCTGTTTTACATTCAAGCATGTGAAATCCAAGTATATTTGAATGCAATAATTGGTGCCAAGTGCTTTCTTTATGATGTTGTTGCTTTTCAGCGAGCGCCTTGTTTTACCTGTCAGTAGCTTAGAATCACTCACTTTAAAGTATTGTTGGTTTACAAGAGGCAGTTTGGCAGCCAGGCTTTGAAAACACCAAATTACTAACATTCAGTCTGATCCACAAACCAACATGCAAGCACAATCATCATAATGAAGAAAGGGTTGTGCACTGGGAAAGTGTTTTGAGGATCATGGTTGTTAACTTCATTGTAATGTCTTCTAAGAAAGAAAGAAAGAAAGAAAGAAAGAAAGAAAGAAAGAAAGAAAGGTGATTCGAGAAACAGGAGCATTTGTTGTGGACCTGCAGTCTGAAGATGACTTAGTATCGGGTAAGAAGATCTGCATCACATGAGATATAAGCCAGGCAAAAATAAAATAAGAAGCGTATCTTTGAGTGCGCTAGATACATGAACATGATCAACAGCTCCTTTTCACATCTGTTGCAAATCATTACAGGTTAATGTTGCAAATTCAAGAGTGTAATAGCCTATTGCGCCAATTATGCCTATTCATTTCTCTGCAATTCATCTTATTTTGATTTTTTCCCCACCAGGTATAACATGACAAGCACAAGGCAACCCAATTACCTGGGCCCATAATGACCTAGAACAAGACAGACATTCATCATTCCACAGTCTTAAACTGTGTAACGTCTACAGGTATTTTGCAATTAGTAGCTTAATGCCAGCTTTGCAGCGAAAGGCACGCGAAGCATTTATGCTCGTTTCTGGGCGATGCTCATTTGAATTGGTAGAAATAGAGAGTCCTTGAGAGCGCCACTGCATATGTGTCTGCTCACATATACCATTCAATAATATTTTGGCTTATTCATTAGCACACCGAGGCACAATCCTTCCCCCGTAGTTGGAAAGAGTGTGAGAATAGCCTTGAGCAGGTTGCACTCACTGCCTCTTTCATTTCTCTCCTTTTAAAGCTGTACCTTCGTCACTGGATACTCTCACGTCCACATCCATGCTAGAGAAGAGTTTCAAAGCACAAGGGACTGGGTTGCGCATTGAGAGGGGAAAACATTGCGTCAGGGAAGGCCAAGTGACAATTATCTGGAAACTTATGCAGGTGGCTTCCAAGTACTTAAGCTGCCCCCTGTAGTCATTGGATAAACAAACAAGCCAACCTTGACATCTTCAGGGATTATTTTTTTAAAAAAAGCAATCGGAAAACTGATGTATTTTGACACCTGGAAACATGCAAAAATAGAAAAATACATTGTGCTTTCACATGTGCCAGCCCATTAGGCCTATTGAACTGCATGCTGACAGCTTTTAGAGAGTCTAGATCTTTGAGCATTTGACCTTCTCATTCTTGTGGGATTTTTTTTTTAGTTCGTAGGTGGCAAGTGCTTCTTTAATTATGGATGCATATTAATAATGCAACTGCTTTTGTACAAAGAATTGATGGGATGGTGGTTCAAGGATTTTACATTTTTCTGCTAAGAGGGCTTTATTCGTGGTAAGAGGGCTTTTAGTTAACACGATGGGTGTTGTTTCCTCCTTTTACTTCACTCTGGAGTATTCTCAGAATTTCACAAAGTTATCTATAAACGAGGGGAAGTCGTGATATTGCTACGGTGCTGTCCAGCTGACTCATGCATTGAGTCCCATTTGAGCATATGCATGTGCTCAGGGTTTTGAAATGGAACAAGTAAATCAGATGTAATTTACAAAAGTGAAGCAGGCATTTCTTGGTCAACAACAACTGCTTGTGGTTTATGCAGAACTTTTTTTCCAGGTCTCTCCCCCCCCCCCCGCCCTTTACACGACAGATTCTAAACAAGCCTAAAGCTTGCATATGCTTTCACCAACAGAGATTGGTCCATTAAATTGTACCACCTTTCATACACTTGTCAATTTCTTTGGCCCAATTCAGCTAAAAGAAATGGGTGTTTTTTAAAAAGGAAGCTGAATGTAATCTTGTATGTTTGATATGTTTGATCACTAAAGCAGATTCATCTAATAATTTCAGTTTGAAAGCAATTAAGCTGTCAGTTTTTACTTGTCACATAGTCTACATTAATCAAGGTCATTACTGTTGTATCCTAAAGAAATGTTATAAAACTGTTCAGCAAATTCAAATATCTTTTTGCTCTTTTTGTCTGGGCAAATATCAGCTTGGTACAGATTAGGGTAATGTGCCAATGACAACATTTGGTTCAGGCCAATTTGACTTGGACTGCTTCAGGTACAACTCACTTTGCTTTGGGTCCAAATTGGCCCCTCACTTTAGAAACTTCACAGTTTCATGTTACTCCACATTGACTTATATGGAGAAATATCACAGAAATGGAGAAAATCTGCAGGCCTAGTAGCCATTCTGAGCTTTTGGCCCTCTCTGCCAGAAAGTTCTGGGAAATGGATATAGAGTTGATTATGATTTATCCTATCAACAACTGGGTTAGGCAGAGGGCTAGGTCATTACCCCAAAGTCGCCAAGTTAACCTCATGTTGGAATTAGGATTTCAGCACAGGACTCCCTAGTCCAGAATATTTTTGAATGCCTATGAAGCCTTCATGATTCCTGCTTTATGTCTGCCTGGAGTGCAGCAAAATCTAATTTGCAAACTGTGCCTTAAATGAACTGTTCTCACAAATCAAATGTTACTATTGCATAATAAAATTTCATATCTTGTCAAAAGTCTCTGTATATCACACGTTAAAAAAGCTCTTTGTCCTGTCTTTAGTTTTTTACTTAAAAACGTGAAAAAGGTTATAAATCAGTGTTTTAGAAAAGTTTAGATTCTACCATCCTGATCGTGCTAAAAGTTAGAGATATGTCCAAAGCAAACTTTTTGAAAATAATTCTGATAGTCCCCAAACTGCTACAGATCTTGTATTTTCTTTTTTTTTTGCTCCTTACTCAACATATACTTCTCTAAACCAACAGAAAACAATCTACACAAATAAACTTGAGATTCAAACAAGCACCTGTTTTATATGTTGGAAAACATATTCAGAAGGTAAACAGACTTTCCAGATCGCACTGCATTTACAAAACCCTCATAGTCTCATTCAGTCTTCTCCAGAAGAGTCTGCATGAGAATCACATAGCCTTGTTCAATTTTCCCCTGGAATAGATGTCCAGGAACCACTAAAGTAAAATAAGCCATTCAGTGAAAAGGTCACTGATCTTTGCTATTGTGTTACTGCTATGCTTCTAGGCACAGTAGTACAACCTCATTTTTCTAAACCACCTGGAAGTTGTCAGGAGCCTATGTGGAAGTACTGTTTACATTAGTTTATACATTCACTCTGAATTTGGGTAACAAGGAGGTTCGAATAATCTAGATTTGATAAGCCAAGGTTGTATTGCATGTGATTTGTTATGTTTCAGATTCAAATGTCTGGACCTCCTATAATCCCACCTCAAACTTTGCATCATAGTTGTCGGGCTGGGCAGAGGAATGGTGGAGACCGCCTCCCCATCCTGACCCTTCCAGAGAGGAGGAAGAGGAAGACAGTATAGATTTACAAGAGTGGTTTGTGGGAGGTCACAGCTCAGAGGCAGATGAGGGGAAAAGTTGAGAAATAATAGGAGAGGAGAAGCAGGCAGAGCCAGAGCAGCAGCTGGTTGACACACTACAAAGCATCCCAGACCCGCCATCTCCCAGAACCCGGCGAGACTTAAAAGTAGGAGAGCAAAGAGCTCAAAGACAGAGGGCACTTAGTGGTGCTTGTAAAGGAGGTGATGATGATGACGAATGAGGAAGTGGGAGAGAAGGGGGGTGGAGATTCACTCAGGACAACGCCATTATCTAAGAGGCTGGGTTCTATAGCTTCTCTCTGTAGAATTTGAAATAAAAAAGGATGGTAAGAAATTTCCCCTTGTCTTTATACTTTCCTGGGCAACCAGTCAGGGGCCGCTGACAGCATCCTGACAGAGGTACAGATTTGTTGTCTTCATGAAAAGAGTTGATGATCGTTTTGTCCCCCACTGTGGGATTGCAGCCCTCCAATATAAATGGAGATATTTTGAAGACCCTCAGTAGAGCACCCAGACACCATAAGTGCTCATGCAACTACCAGTTGGGAAGTTTTATTTTGGATTTTGGATCCAAGTCGCTGTAAATAACAATCAAACGAGATGTCTTCTCAGGAAGCAGTTATTTGATGTGACCTCTAACTTGCCATTATAATTAGTAGTTTCAGTTATCAATAACTGGCCTATAAAGAGCAAGGCATTTCAACATGGAGAATATATCCGAGAGTAACTTGAATTCAGACAATTCCCGTCCTTGGTTAATTCATAACAAACACAGATTTCTCATTGAAGCACTGCATATGAATGCACACTTTGATAAACTAGCTGTATTACTTGCAAGTTTCAGAGAATGATTTATTCCTGTTTTTATGGGCTTTATATATATATAAAACCCTTTTAAGGGTTGGAAGCAAATTGCTGCAGTTATAAAAGTATGCTGGCATAAATTTTTAGACAGAGGAAAGAAATATGTGTAGCAATTTGCAAGTGCTATAAAGACTTAGTTTTATCAGATTTGAATATTACAGCTATTGCAGGAAAAGACAGCCTTATTCAGGAAAAGTCTATTTGGTTTAACTGGAGGAGTCCTAAACAGACTGCATGGGTAAGGATTTACAATTGGAGTTACTTCTGAGAAAGCACTCACAGCTAGGGAATCAACCTTCTGTTTCCACTTGCTGCCTCTGATAACAGAATGCCCATATTCTTGTGTTTCTGTTCATAGCGATCCAGTTTGAAATACAAAATATATGTAACACAATATTACAGTTCAGGAACTATAATATTTGAATTATCCATATCCTCCCCTCCCTCACATGTACTTTTGTCTTCTGGGTTTCTGGGGGTTTTCGTGTTGTTATTCTGTCTCTCACAGCTACAATAAACCTACCATTAAAATTATGGACAGGTCATTTCTTCGTCAGAGGGCAAACGGGCAAATTTAGCAGGGGATCAAATAGTTTCCCCCCTCACTGTATGCTGATTTTATGATTTTATACTATTGTAATGATTGCTGAATGTTACTTTTTGATGTAGGTTGCTTATTTTGAAGTTATGTTTTATTATCACATTTTGTATTGCATTAGATTGTTATAAGATGTACATGTTTTGTTTCTTCAGTTTGTAAACCGCCTTGAGCATTGTAAGATAGAAAGACAGTATACAAATTAAAAATGATGATGATGATGAAGTTAGGGGTGTGGCTTGGGGAGAGTTGCAAGGGCCATATAGGGAGAGCTGAAGGGACACATTTGGCTCCTGGGTCTAATGTTCCTCACCCCTGATTTAGTGGGCGCTCGTCAATGTTAGTAATATGCAAGGTATTTAAGTCCACTCATTGCAGTGGGCCTATGAGTACGACTTAGATGCATATGGGTGGTGTAATGGTAGGAATTAGAGTGACCTAGGAGGCCAGGATTCAAATCTTCATTCAACCGTGAAGCGCACTAGATGGCCTTAGGCAACTCCCTTGTCAGTAATTCTGAAGATTAAATGAGGTTGGGGAGACCCATGTATGCCAGCTTGAGCTTCTTGAAGAAAAAGATGGCATAGAAATGTAATAAACAAAATCAATATAATCCATTGTTATGTGTGTGTGTGTGGAGGAATGAATTCAAGATACGCTTCAGAAACATTTGCTGCAGTTCTTAAATAGTTTGTGTTTGTTATGAAAATAAAATGTGTTTACAAAAAGTTTGATTTGCATAATGGATGGGAGAATATCTAGCATATGGTCAACAGATCAATGCACACTGTACTCAGTGTATTTATAGTATTGTAGCATTAACAATAGTGTTGAGTGATGACAGATAAGACTACATGCAAACAGTCTTGTTTTAACTCTGTAAATGTTTTTGGGAAATGAGCCATTTCTCAGACCTTTCAAGATTGATCAAAGAAGGACACGTTTCATGTTTCACTCTGCTGCAAAAGTAATCTTGGAATAGCACAAACAAAAGGTTACAAAGACCATGTTCTAAATAACACAAAATTAATAAAGTACCAATTATCACAAAGAATATATTTGTTAGATAATTAGTTCCTGCAATTTTAAAATAACTTTTTCTCAAAATAATTTTATTGGCTTCAACAAACAATTTGAAGAGAAGAGATTTACATCTAAAAATGGATCTGAATGATTGCATTAAAATAAACACACATTTAAGCCAAAATATTCTGTGCCTATTGGGGTGTTTTATTTATTTATGTTATTACATTCACATTCCACCTTTCTTCTGTCACGGAACTCAAGGTAGCATTCATGTGGTTCCCAGGTATTCACCCATCCAAGCACTGACCAGCTCCAGTCCCCCTTATGTGTCTTCAGACTATACCTTCAGACCTGTTCTACACAAGACTGTATGAACAGCCCTGTTGGATCAGGCCAAATGCCCATCTGGTCCACCATTTTGTTTTCACAGTGGCCAACAAGATGCTGCTAGGAAGCTCTCAAGCGGAAGACCTCTAAAGGAAGACAGACTTCTATTTATGCTATATCCTGCTGGTTTGTGTTTGACTTTTAGGAACGTTTTTGAGCTACTGTTTCTGAGATTTCTGGTGTTTTTCTATGGTTTTTGGTGTTTTTCTATGGTTTTATATTTTATTATATGTCTCTCACTTAGCTTGTAAACAACTTTGTGAAGATTTTGAAAAGTGATATCCCATTTGTTAAGAAAAATAAGATGCATTTGTCTGACATTGTATGAACACAGGCCATCTCGCATTTGCAATTTCAATTTCACAATCCATTTGTGGAATCTTGTCCTTTGGTTACCCTTGGGTTCTTAGGGTTAAAGTGCCATGTTCTGCCATATACGCAGAAGTGGATGGCTTGGTGGGGCAGAAGCACCTACCTGACCTCCCACCAGGTTAATTCCTATTGTTTTCCACCAGGGGGAGCGGTGAGGCAGCAGCAAGTTCAGCTTGGTGCAAATGCAGCAGCTGAGCCAATCTGGCACTCCTGCTGAGGTGCTTGCACTAAACTGCCCTCTCTGCTGTTTTTCCCTTTCCCTTCTCTTTCCTGGTAAGCAGCAGCAGCAGCTAGGAGGTCAGGTAAGTGCCTCCATCCACTATGGCACCTAAGATCAAAACAGTGTTGAGTAGTCACACAGAATCTCTTACACAGTGGATTCTATGGTGTGACTCTAATGCACAGCTTGTCTGTGCTAGGGAACTACCAAGGTGCTCTGCTGTCAATTGTTAAGCACATTTTAACCCCCTAATTGAACTGCTGCAATCTGTTTTTTTCTATTGTCTTCTCTCCCTCTTGAAAATATCTGCAGTTTTTAAATATGCTTTGAGCTACTTTCATTCTGCAATGATGCCACCACATCATTTCTGAAAGCAAAAGCCAAGGTAATGGCAGCAACAGGGGAGTTTGTACCAACTGAAGAGGTGCACTGTCTTGCAAGAAAGAGCAAGGCAAGGACACAAAGAGAAACTAAGGATAATGGGGACTGAAAATGCTGTCGCTGGTAATGTAGCCCAAAGAGGAGAAAAATGACAACAGCCCAGTTTTAGCAGAAACTGTGAAACTGGTTATAGGTGCCTGTTCAATATCAGGGAAGATCATTGGGCTGTTATCTTGCTGACAACCTAATTGATCTGGTATTCATTCCACTCTGTGATTACAGAAGTGGTCTGGAACTCATGCTGCTACCAGCAACCAAGGTAGCTATTATTCCATTTAAAAAACTAGAACAGAAATGAGGAAATGAAAATAACTCATGCGGATTGCGGGGAGGGTACCTGGTGCCTGTGGTTTATCAGACCAGGCACTGACTGTGGGTACCAGGACTCAGAAGAGTCCCTCCCTGGCCTGGCCTGCCTCACACTCACTACTGAGCCCAGGTGACGGTGTGAGGGCTTCCCACCTCCATCTTCCTGTTGCTCACCTGGACTCTGAGAAAGGGCCAAGACAATCCTTCTCAGAGTCAGTTATTCTGGGTGATGTGGCTGCACTGCTGCTGTGGTTTGACTTGGCTGCCAGAAAGCTATCTTAAACTTATAATTTTTTACAAAAGATATTATTTTTTAATTTTACGCTTAAAAACTTTTTCTAGCCACTATGGCAAACTGCCTAGAAAGCCCAGAAGGACCCTGGAATTCTGCCACCTCTTAAGGGTCGTCTAATAATGATATTTTCTATAATAGAATCTTGACCATCTTCTCAGGAACATTCAAAGGTACTTCAGATTATCTAAGCTTGGAAATGGGATTCTGCCAGTTAAAATCACAGTCAATGTGTATATTTTCAATAATTGGACTGAACTAATGAACATATTAGAGGAGAAATTGCCTAGAATTGGCTCAGCGCTATTTCCAATAATAATAAATGGATTACTCCTGCTCCGGTCAAGCTGCAATCAAATTTTATTCTTGTTCGTGTATTTGAAGGCCAGTTGGACAATTAAGGTAGCTTTTGGACTGTCTTAATTAATGATCCCTGATGAGGAATTTGCTCGTATATTGGTTTGATGTTGCTGTGTCTGTTCTGTTTTTATGTGTATGGCATTTTTTAACTGTAATTTCATTATGACTTATAGCCAACACAGATAATATTTATGCACAATCCTTACAACTAGCCTGTAAACAAGGGTTAGGAGTAAGGTCTTTGGCAAGAATTATTTATATCGCTATGTGAGAGGTGATGGTAGAAAGCAATAAAATATGAATGTTTTGAAAATGAAATACCGTGAAAGGAAAGATGAAGAGGACACAAATAATTCAGTTCAACGGATTTTAGCCTAAAATAGATATCAGGAAGGTATTTGCAAAAGGCAGGCATAGGTAGTGGAAAAAAATAGAGGATGAATAATTTTGTCAGGGCTGAGCCATAGGCAGGTGCCTAAGGTGGGCCAGGAGCTAGCAACCAGTAGGTTAGCCAGGAAGTCGGAGCTCAGGGATGAGCCAAGACATCAGAGATGAGAAACAAGCAAAACCGAAGGGTGAGACAAAGCTGACGATCATGCAGAAAAAGTCGGGAAGACCTTGTTACTCAGGTTTGGGTCCAGGACCAATAGGAACACTTTTATAGCCCTTCCTATTCAGCAGTGTCCAATGGCCATCTTAAGTGGGTGGGACTAGCCCAGTGTTGGAATATAGTTAATGGTTAGGTAGGTGCTCCTAAATGCTGTTCAGTGGCTCACTACACAGAGTAGTAAACACCCAGATGTGAATGTTCATTCCCAGTATGAGCCTTGGCAGCTCCTGGCAATTTAGCACCAGTGCTACGCTATTCCCAGAATATAACTTGGTAATGGATCTTGGAGGACAATGTTTTCTTGATAATCTAAAGACCCATTAAATGCCATGTTAATGTCTCATCAGTAAATTACATGTTACACCTGCAATTTAATGAAATGTGGTAATAGGGAGGGGCTGTGATTTTGAGCAAAGGAATGGCAGAATTCACTCTATCATTTCTCCACTCAAAACTGCTCCCCCAGTCCTGGTCGGGGAAGATGGGAGTGGGTGACTTGGAGCAAGAAAATGGCTAACGGTGAAAAGGGTGAAATAACTCATTTCCTCTGTTGCTGCTCTGCTCACAGCCTTCTGTCGTGACTAAAACACAGCAATACTCCAAGAAAGGCACAGATAATGAAGAAATGAAGGCTGTTTCACTCAGAGGGAGGAGACCCTCGGGGGGGGGTGAGAACCCTTAGAAAATGAGACTTCCTCGATGTAGAATTCAGTTGAATGAGACAAAAGTTGTGTAAGTCAATACTGCCATCTCTTTATGGAGGTGGAGCCAACTGCAATAGGATAGGCCTTGCCAGCCTACATAAGGTTTCAGATGGCCCCATTACGTGACTGAGGCAACCTCAGCTAGCAAGGCCCACTGGGAGGATCCTGACCTGTTTAGAGAGACCTGACCTGACTTTGTCCAACCAGACTTTGTCCAGCTTCACTTAACTGACCTGACTTTCCCCAGAACTGACTTGACCTGCGGGTCTGACCTGACTTGACCTGTTTATTGCTTCCTTTCCCTGCAAGCCCTAAGCCCCAGCTGAACAGAAGACATCCCAATGCTGCTTTTCATTTTAAAACTGCAAGGGCTTTGTTACACAGATTTCTCTATAATATGCATTTGGGAGATCAAACCTCTGAGATGTTATTCTGCAGCAGAACAAACAGCCATATTGGAAAAATTGCTCTTTTTTAGGTAATGAGGGGAAAGCAAATAGCCAAGGCCTAAAGGGCAATGCTTTGCTGTAGATTGGAAACATAATAAACAGGAGGAAACAAACTTGAAGTAAAAGGATGACTCAGAACTGAGAGAGGTTAATAGCAAGGTGCCCATGGGGTTTTCTCCTAACCCAAGGGCATTTAATATATTAATGAGTTGAAAAAGGATATGAACAGCAATTTGTTGAAATTTGCTGATGACTCAAAATGATTTCACTAGCCCATTGAGGATTGTGAGAACTGCATGTTCCATATGCATTGGAAGACCTTTGCAGGTGAAGGGTTCATGATGCAGTCCAACAAGTACTCTTCTTGTGCATCCACCAGTCATGCTGTTGTGGCTTTCACTGGGACAGAGGCCACTGAAATTAATGGAAATAGGGCAGCAGCAGTGGTTTGAGGTCTGCTCCTAAGTCATTGACTTGGAAGTAGCAGTTGGTTGATAAAGAGGATAAAAACAGCAGTTCTATGCTCATGTGTCAATTCATGACAACTTTTCCTTCCAAGAAAGTATTGTGCACTTACCTTTAGCAAATTTGCTGAAGAAATCTAGCAGAAGCAAAGTTCATATTAGAGCTGTGGCAAACTTTCTCCTGCCTCCTGGCCCATCCTGGGATGATTCTCCATGCATCTGTGAGGAAGAGAATTGCATTTAAAAATTATGGAAGTGGAAATTAATATGATGGTGAAATTACCATGGGTGGAGTGGACTATGGTAGGTTTTTGATGCTGCCGTTGTGCTTACCTTACTGTTGAGATGGATAAAGAGTGTTTGTGAGTGTCCTTTCTTTTAGTCTACAAATCATCATACCAATCTGGTCCGCACTTTGCAGCCTTCCCAGCGGTCCACACCTCAAGATTGGGGGAAGACATTGTGTTGTAACTCTTCCAACATTCCCCCTCCCCAGCTCAGGAAGTGCAGGTTCCCAGGGAGATTACAAAGGTACTGGAAAAATGCTTACAGACCCCCTTGAAATGACAAGATGAGCTCAAGTCCCTACAGCCACCAAAATTCTAAAGTGTCCTGAAAATGAGGCAGAAAAAGGGAAGCCCCTTCCATGAGGGAAGGAAAGTTTCAAGAGACCAGGGGGCAGATCTGGGCACAACACTAGTTTATTTATCTTTTAACAAAGAGAGAAGTGTGGTCTGTGGCCAAATAGATATAGAAAATCGCTAGCGAAACAGACAAACAAAAGACAGCCTCTCAAGTACCAGAAATGCTTCTTCTCACAAAATGGCTGCCTCAAGGACACTATTGAAATTGTTGCCGTGTAGCAGCTGTTCTCTATGGCAAACTACGGTATGTCGTGGCACACCATATAATTAGCCCTTGCTTTGCTGTTTGTCTGCAAGCAAGAGACAAGTAGCATTGGGTGGCCGAATAAAGCTTAACTGTATCTTTTCAACTGGTGGGATGAATACCACCAATGGAAAGACCTTGATCCAAGCCATGTAGGAGTTCAATATATACTTGAGCACAGGAATAGCTAATCATATGGGGCAGTTACAACCTAAAGTCAGTTTCAGAAATTCTCTGTGTATTTATGGTAGCATGAGAAATGGCTAGGGATGGACAAATCTTTCAATTTTGATTTCTTTCAGGTTTACACTTTTCAGGTCCTCGTGAAAATCCATCCTCATTTTAATGCATATTTCTCTTAGTGTTCACATTTTTGTATGTTGTTTTGCTGAATATACATATTTTACAAGCATTTTCCCTTGATATAATGCATTTTTTGTATGCATTTTTCACTAATATATGCATTCATGCACACTTTCTCCTGGAATATGGATTTTTGAAAACATCAGTTGGTTAGAAAGTGCACCACAAAATTCACAGAAGAGTGAATTTTGAAGGATAGCTGTTCACATATTGTTTTGGGATATGCAAATTAGATAGCTTCACCTTCAAATGTGAACTGAAAGACTTTATCCCCCATTCTTAGAAATTGCCCTTAGAATGCTGTTCAAAATGTATTGCTTTGTCAATGTCAAGGCAGGCAAGAATGTGAAGGAGAGCCATTTTTAAAAGGTACCGTAGGCTTTGCTTTCAAGCTGCAGACATGTAAACTGCAGGATGCAAAGAGCAATGTAAGTACCATTGATAAAAATTGGTTTAAGAAGATATATTTCTTTGGGATCCAACCCCTGTTCTCCCTCTCGGAATAAACCACCACTGAACGATAAGCTGGTAGGATTTGCATGCGAACAAGAGTCTTCTATATGCTTTGAATGAAACAGTCTGAAGGACCTTTACAAAACACTGAGAGACTCACTTAAACCCGCCCCTGAGCATATGCAAAGTCGAAACTTAGAAATAGGCATAAGACACAGGAAAATAACATCTATTGTATTTCGGACTGCAAGGCATTTCAACACAGCAGCGTTCTAGATAACTTTTTCTTCTCTTTCTCAAAGCTATCATGCTGACATTTGGTTGCAAGCCCCTAGAGAAGGAAACTGATAAATGGAGAAAAGTCCACAAATGGAGCGACGGTATATAAATGACATGGTTAATATGCTGGAGGAAGAACCAGCATAAGGGAGAAAGCCCAACCAGACAAATCGGTCATTATATAAGGCAGTTTAGGAACTAGAACACAGGTCAGCCATGGAAACTGGAGGCAGGTAAATTTACAACCAGCGAAAGAAAATTGTATTTTAGGCAGCCTTTGTGAACAGCCGGTAATGACAATTACCTCAACAAAGGCCAAAAGATGAAAATTAATGAGTTTCTTTTAAAATCCATCTTCTAGGCTTTCTACAATTATCTGTGCCTTTTAAAACATTTTAAAGTCAGAATCGTAATAAGACTAGTGCATTAGTTGCAGTTAGGCCCAGCTTATTACCAGACTCCTCTCCACTGGGGTGGCAGTTCAGGGTGCTTTGATATAAGGACAAGGTCAGAAAGCTAGCAAATGGTCCGTTGGGCTTCTTACTCATTACTAGATTCAAGTCCATATGCACAACTAAGGGATGAGCTGGAGTAAGATGGCTTCTAGTAGCAGACAGGAAATGGAGCAAAGCAGACCATGGGATACAGGGAGTGAGAGGAAGGTGGGATCAAAGGGCCACAAGGACAAGGATCAAGCCTAAGTATGCAGGGCTAATCATGATACAAGGACAACAAACATCACTAGAGTAAGGCTCTCCTGCTTGTCAACAAGTCACCCTGGATTCTGCAGGGGGCAGAGTTGCTGTAGGCTTGCCCAAGGTTGCATTCTGCAGTGCGGAGAGGGGAAACCCTTTGCAGCCTGAGGGCCGCAGAACCTTCTGGGGTCCACATACCATTGATTGGCAGGGCCGGAGGCAGTGAACAATGGATGTGAATTTTACCTTTGTAAGGTGGGCTAGTTTTTGCAAATACACTCCTGTCTCTGTCCTTCAGACAAAAGGCAATGCAGCTGATGAGGCATAGCCTCTGCTCAGTGCTCTTGAATTGGTGAAAAGTAATCCTGGCCTGAGAGGGACGTGGGTGGCGCTGTGGGTTAAGCCACAGAGCCTAGGACTTGCCAATCAGAAGGTCGGCGGATCGAATCCCCGCGATGGGGCGAGCTCCCATTGCTCGGTCCCTGTTCCTGCCAACCTAGCAGTTCGAAAGCACCTCAAAGTGCAAGTAGATAAACAGGTACCACTCCGGCGGGAAGGTAAACGGTGTTTCTGTGCGCTGCTCTGGTTTGCCAGAAGTGGCTTAGTCATGCTGGCCACCTGACCCGGAAGCTGTACACCAGCTCCCTTGGCCAATAAAGTGAGATGAGCGCCACAACCCCAGAGTCGGTCACGACTGGACCTAATGGTCAGGGGTCCCTTTACCTTTACCTTTAACCCTGGCCTAAGTGTCTCTCAGATTCTTTGCAAAGTGGTGTTCTTCATGACTTGGACCCAATATCAGAGCAGGTGTTTCTGCTTATCGGGGGGGGGGGGTTGACCCTATTTCCCAGCATCCCTCAACCCTAAGTCTCCTGGGGGAAAAATCATCGCAAGAGGAAATTCTTTGGAGTGGCTACTTGAGGGGTGCAAACGGGTGCACTTCTGGTGGGTTGAAGTTGAATCTAAGCTGCATATATCTTGCACATCTAATTCAGGGTTTATTTATTTGCTGGTTCATGTTACCACAGCCTTGTTCTCTTCGGGCAGATTGCAGACCAAGCAGTTCTCAAAAGACTGTTACTAAATTCACCTGAGAGCTAAGATTGTATCTGCAAAGCTAGACTAATACACCCTCCTCTCCAGAGTCCCAGTCCTCATTGTCCAAAGTGCTGTATGTTCAGTGTACTTGCTCTTTGTGCTTGCTGCTTATTTTTGTGAAATTAGCACTGTCATATATGTGAGCAGGATGTATTGATTTAAATGGGTGGCTGCCAGTTCTATCCTTAAGGTGAGCATTCAGATCAGCTAAAAATAAAAGACAAGAATAACAGGGGTGAGGGTGGGGGAAGCCAGGAGGGACCTCTCTGTTTGCCGGGGAGACAAATTGAAAGCCTAGAAGCTGCTAGCTAAACTGATTGTTCATTTTCTCTGCCATTTATGTGCAAGAATGCCGCCAAAGCATATTTTTCTCAGTTCCAGAGATTTACCAACTGATAATATCACTTCATCACTTTTATGATAAATAACAACCAACTTGCTCTGTTTTGATCCATGATAATTTTGGTATGACAAGTCGGGAGATCAGCAAAGGAGAAATCAGTGCTGGCTATTATCTACCAAGCAGGATAATCACTTTTTTCACTCCCAGAAAGCCTGATTACAGAGCCATAATGTATCCTTTTCTATTAACAAAGTAATAAGCAGGTTCTATTCTTCCTGTAATCTCGCAACAGTCAATAGAAAACGGAAATTGTATAAAATACCCCCTAGGTTTAAGAATGTGTAATCTAAAAGTGATTCCTTCAAAGAAGGATGTTTTGTTTGTTCACCTGAAGTATCATTATGTTAACATCAGTAACACTGCTTATGCAATGCAATGTACAAAACAGGTCTGAAGATGGAGCAGAGAAAGACCCAAGTTGATATTCCCAATCAGCCATGAAGTCACTTGCACAGAGTTCTTACCCTTGCAGGGAAGTTGCATGTACAAAACTGGCTCCTTGCTACAGAGGACCTTCCTTTAACACAGTGTCTCCCAGCATGGTGCCCTCAATAGCCAGATGTTTTGGACTACAACTCCCATTAGTCGCAGTCAGAATGTCCAATGGCTGTGCAACAACTTCTGGAAGACCAGGTCCTAAACAAGACATTGGTCTTGTGTGATCTAGCAAGGCTGCTCCTTCTCCCTTTGCCCCACAGCATCTATTTGAGCTAGCTCCTTGTTTAAATATAGTGAGCTAGCTGTAGATTGGGAGTTTTGGGTGTCCTTTGCTGTCTGATCTTTGTACCCAGCCCTGATTCTCAGAATGCCAGATTATAAAGAACACATCATTATGCATTTTGGCAGCATAATAGCAGTAACCTCCCATTCAGCCTCCAAACACAAATTTGAGAAAGGCTCGTGACATATTGCTGGCAGCCCTGTGAATCTGACAGTGAATATTAGACCAAATATCAGAAGCAAAATGAATGACAATACTAGCTATTAGACTAGAAGCGAGACTCCCAGGGGAAGTGATGGAATCACTTTTTTTTCTGAGGATATTTACAGCCTGAGAAGACAAAGGATATGAGCAGAACAGAGATTTATTGCAGAATGCCCACAGGGAGACTAGAGGTGCAAAGAGGCCCTTTAAATTACTAATTTCTGTGATTTATGGCTTTGAACTCTTTCACTATAGAATTTCGCAGCTCTTAATGTAGCCACCTAATGTGAGTAGTAAGAGAGAGCCTTGTGGATTCTGCTTCCTAGAGCCATTGTTTGATCTATAAGAGATGGGTTTAAAAGTTTGCACCATTGCAGGGGGGCGGGGGCGGGGCAGGAGAGAATTGTGGTGTTATTGTGTGGGAAAGCATACAAAACCTGAAAATACTTTCCAGATATGTTTGAGACATTGCTTATATCCTGCTAGGGTTGTCTTTTAAAAAATTCTAGCACAGTAAACCTAATTCTGTCTATGTATGTAAAGCAGTGCATAGGTTAAGGAGCTAAGATCTCAGCACTGAATAACTATACCCAATAATCTGGTGGTGTTGGGGAATCTCAGTATGCAAAGCCTTTAAGTTTTACATTTTGTGAAAGCTTAATAATAATAATAATAATAATAATAATAATAATAATTTATTACCCCTCCCCCCGGCCAAAACCGGGCTCAGAGTGGCTAACATCAAATGTATAACACATTAACATAAAATCAGGCAATCAATTAAAATATATCCTAAAATCAGATCAGGATCAGAATCAAATCAAATCAAATGGCAACCTGCACATTCAACAGACTACCACCCTTCTTTATTTCTTTTCTTTCCATCCCAAAATCTCAGGGAATACAACATTAAAACTTCTCTAGCAGCGTGAGATTGAATAAGATTAGCGAAGTCCAAAAACACAATGGAAAGCCCTTATTGCTCTCCTAGCATAACCTTAACCCTCCCAAACTACTTATAGCATTTTGGAAAGATGCTCAGTCTCCAATCATCAATTCAATTCAAAATCCTTTATTAGGCATAGCACACCACACATTATCAAACAAACATCATATATAGACTGTATAAAATACGGGCTCAGCGAACACAATTTATCCCAGTCCTATTCTTAACTCCAAAAAATAAATTGATGTACATAGATAATATAATACAACACAGCAACATCACCTACCATTAAGAACCACTAAGTCAGTCTCCAATCATATTTTATTTATAAAGAAAATATCCAGATTGAGAAGCGTGTGTGCATGAAGTGCAAGATTGCCCCCCGATTATCTGCCATGCATTTAAGAAACCATTAAGAACAAGAGAATGAGCACCCAGTGAATTAATTTTATAGTCGTTTTGCTGGTGCTGGAGCCCAGTGGCTGAATCTCAGGGAAAGCGGTTAGAACACTCTGAACAGCATTGCTGGCTTATTGTCATGCAGCAATGACCAGTAAGAGTGAAATCTGACCCACGTCTACTTGGAAGCTAGTCCCAGTGAATTCAATAAGCCTGGCTAAGTGCATACAGTACAAAGGCTATGAATAAATAAGAGAAAGGCTTTCCATCTCAACATGTACATATGTTCATTTGTCAAGGGTTCAGGTCCTATTAACACTACATCGTTAACAAGGATAATGGACAAAATTTATTAAAATGCTCAACAGGGATGCCATTTCTGGTTTTAATGAAGGAGGGGGAGGTTTCGGAAGATGGGAATGGAATTCACAACAAGGGTCAAAGGCCAGCCCCAGAATCTATGCAAACTCCTTTCTACTCGGGCCAGTGGCGTAGCGTGGGTTGTCAGCACCCGGGGCAAGGCAAGTAATTTGCGCCCCCTAACCCGTGGATTTTAGCAGGGGCCAGAGAGCTGTGAGTGCAAGCGCGCCCCCCCGAATCTTGCGCCCGGTGCGGCCGGCCCCCCCTGCACCCCCCACGCTACGCCACTGACTCGGGCCCTTAGCTGCCACTGAGATACTGATTCTCCACCATCACAGGGTTGGAGAACTGGATCCAGCTGGAAGGCTGGATCCTTACTTACTCTACCCACTGTGGGCCAGGTTTGACAGGTGGAAGGGGCCTGCCAATCACCTGATCTCATCACCCTCATCTTCCTGAATGGAGAAAAGGTCAAGTGTAGAAGCAACTCGAGTTTAAATTGCAAAAATGGACAGCAGTGCATCTGAAGAGCATGGTTATACTTCATTTATTTGAACACCTTATGTGGACTAGAAATATAGATGTTGCTCTGGAATAATCAAATGTGATCTGAGCTATAATTTTAAAAATATTTTATGTTTTTAAAATGTATTATTGTTTTTGCATGTGGATCTTTTATACATTTTTATATGTTTTACTGTAATATTTTCTTTTTATTTACAAATTTTGCATTTTCGTAGGTCACTTGGATACCTCTTTTGTGTAGCAAGCAACACATAAGTTCAGTGAAGAGTGGTATTAATAATAATATACACCTTACTGTGCCCATTTTGTTTGTTACTTGTAATATGTCAAGTAGCTGGACTAAATTGCTTCTGTTTGCCTTCTTCTGTTCAGCCTAAACTGCATGTTAGGATGCTTGAAGGCTGTGGCAAAAAAATGCCCCCTTTGTTTGTGGTGAGCACACAGTTTTTGTGGCCCAGCGTAGCTGCGGTGCTAGGAAGCAGCAGCAGCCAAGTCATGATGTCTGCATGATGTAATAAGTAGGAAGCACAATAAAATGGGACAGATTTATTTTAAGCCGGTGGCTGCCAACTACTGTCACTCTGTTGTCTCATCAAATTCACTTATCTTTGTTAGTACATAACCCAAGAGGCGGAGAGGTTGGATGCCTTAAAAGAATTACATAGGGATTAGAAAGGCTTTGTATCTCAGATCTGGGAGTGAAAGAAAGCAGCTGGCAATGTGGGGTAGAAAATTCTTCCCCGAGACACATTGCCAGCATTGAATTACCTAGTAGTGTGTTTCATCTATCTAAAGTGCTGCCTAGTCAGATCGTGAACAACTCCAGGTTTGAGTGGCTGTTGGCAAAGAAGGCTCTGGTGGTCTTCCTCCTTTCTTAGCAGGTGCCAACGGCTGGTCAGCTTAGGCAGTGGCAGTGGGCAACAGGTGCAAGCTGTTCCCCGTTGTAGCTTTGTGGGGAAATTCAAAAAATGTTCTCCTGACTTGGACCTTCCAATAGAGGATTGCCTTCTGCAAAGTAGGACACATGGCCACCCTGAATAGGAAAGGGAATGGAGCATGGGTGGTCACCCTGGAGTATTTTTGTGCTTGTATATTGTAAACTGCCCTGTGAACCTCGGATGAAGGGTAGTATAGAATTTTTCATCATCATCATCCAAAGGACTAGGTGGAAAGATAGAGGGTGACTTATTCTGCCCACAGGACTGAGGGCAGCTGCCCATGATTTCGGGAACTATCAGGTATAAAATAACATTGGTGTGCTGGGAGACCTCAAAGTATGATGTATACTAATTTTGCAGGGCCAGGAACAGATACTGCTATTATTCAGTCAGTTTGGAAATCCTGGGTAAATAAGATCTTTCCCATTTTACTGGTTCCATCAGAGATCTCTCAGCCTTTTTCTTTCTTTCTTTCTTTCTTTCTTTCTTTCTTTCTTTCTTTTTGGCTCCCATCCCATATTGGCAGGTAGCCTACCTAGACTTTTCTTCAACCTTCATTGGATGTTTTTTGCCATTTACTTTTTTGTTGGATAATGGCAGAAGCGTGTACTCACCCAGCCAAATGAATTCATTCTCTCCTGAAAGGGATGCTGGAAAAATCTTGATGGCCCCATCTCAGTTGTAAGCATCTGGCTCACATTTAGGTGGGTCAATTGATTGCTGGCCAGTCTCTTATGATCTGAATCAAATTAATTCTGTCCCAGTTTCCTGGTGGCTGGAGTTTTTGAACCAAGTTCGCCAGTTGATACCTGTCTACTCTCAAATTATTCCACATTTCACTCTGTGTGGATTCTGTTGAATGTTGCCAAATAATTTTTGAAAGTGTAATTATAGTTTCTTGGATATCAGATGGCTTTCAGACTATGATTTTAATGGACTCAGGTAAGGAGGGGGGGAATTTGTTTGGATCACATTTCAATGCAAACCTACCTAATCACAGTTTCAGAACCAATAAGTGAACTGAATTGCAACTAAAATTTAGTTGCAATTCAGTTGCAACTGAACCATTTACACACACACACACACACACACACAAATTAGGGAGAAGTCTCCATAAAAATGCAAAATGAATTATATTGAAGAAAACACTTGTAAAACATATAATAGGCAAAATTTTGCACAAAACTGTATGTCTTGGAGAGATGCACACAAGAATGTTTTGTTTTTTAAATGCAAACCAATGTGGAAGTGAGGTAAACAGATCTTAAGGCTGGAAAAATAAGAAACTGGGGAAAACTGAAATAGAAAGAATCATCTACACATGGTCTCTGCACAAGGGAACTCTCCACAAGGGAGGGTGTTTGAAAAGGGATGAGGGGCTGCCAGCTCTGCAGGCAAGGGGTGACATAACTGGGCTCCTGAGGCCCACAGGGGTGCCATAGAAAGAATGTAGTTGGTCAAGGGAGCTGTGGACCCAAAAAGGTTGAAAACCTCTGGGCTAGTATATCTGGATACTGGGTTTCACATCCCTCAGCACTGCCTGATAGTTGTCCAGTAAGAAGCACCATTCACCACTTGGGCTGTAGCATTCTTCACCAACTACAGCCTTCGGACCTGCTCCTGCCACACATAAAGTGCATTACAATAGTCGAGACGTGAGGTTACTAATGTGTCACGGTGGGCAGATTATCTCTGTCCAGGAAAGGGTGCAGTTGATGTACCAGCCAAAGTTGGTGATAGGTGCTCTTCATCTCAGAGGCCACTTGGATCTCCACAAACAAAGATGGTTCCAGGAGCCCCTGTATTCTTTCAGAGGGAGTGCAACTCCATCTTGAACAGGCAGATTCCTGTTATAGGACCACTCATCCACAATATTTCTGTCTTAGCAGGATTCTGATCTATCTACTCAGTGAAGCAATATCCATTGGATAACGGATACCTTATGCTTCCTCCGTGCTGATACTGGACACTGGGAATGATTGAGCTAGATGTCACTATTAATGGACTATTTCTTTGACAAAGAATGGCTTTTCTCGTGATTGTAGGTTTGAAATGGCCAATAATCTTTCGTAGGAATTAATGGTATATACAGAGATGTAGAAAAAAAAGCCTGCCAGAAAATGCAAATTTTCATCCATGAAGGTTTGTATAACTTTTTTTCCTGTCAGGCTGCCAGTTGTAACCATTCCTCATTCAGCCATATCTTGTTGTTTGACATTCATATGCAGCCATTATTATTAACATTTGCAGTGATTATGACAGATTGCACATTAGGATATTTAATTTTAGACCAGGTTAGTGGCAATAGATTCTCTCCAGAGGCTCTGATTAAATGTAAAATTTCATTCCATTAATTTGCTGCTTCTATAAAAAAGTATATTAAATGTTTTGTAAATGACAAAAGATGCTTTTAAAATGAGTGGTACAGAAGACACAGTTTTGCTTGCAGAAACGGTACAGCGTTGATATAGGATTGCTCATTTACATTTTATTTTTTAAAGGTGTGATAGCTGAATTGCTAATGCTGTGTTCTGTGGATGAATGCAAACCAAACCAGGTTCATGCCATCTTTTTTTGGGTATGGGTTGCTCATTTATATGCTGGCCACACTCCCTGTGAGGGGAGAAATACTTCTTTTTTGTGGCTGATAGCTGCATGCTGGGACATTCACAAAGAATTTAGGGATAGGACTATGTATCCTTAAAATGAAAGAAGATTCCATATGCCTGCACTATGGGTGTCTGAAGAAATTATTTTTGGTGGGCAGGCCAGGTCTGTGACTTGTAATTACAGGCTGTTGACTATGTCCAGAAAACCATCTTGTGGCTTTAAAGAACTGGTTCAGATGTTACAGGATTGGCATGGTTGCCACTTACACCCCTGCTTGGATCCAGCATCACTCCAAATAATATCTGAAAGGCCATGTATGTTAAACCAAGGACATTGTTCCTGTGGCAACATTGCTCTGAGCTATGAATATTGTGTAGAACACAGTTGCTGGTGATGCTGGCATGAGAATCAAACATGTATTTCTCAACCTGTATTTCTTCTCTTTACAGATGCTACTAGTGTAGAGCCCTGGTACATGAGAACCCCCTTGTTCCTTATTCAGTATAACAACTCTGCGAGCTGGCAGACTTTGCCACACTTACCAAGCAAAATAGCATTGTATGACGCTTAGCATGTCACACAGTTTTAGTACAGTATGTGTACAGTTACTTATCTGCTGCTGCACACAGTCTGCAAATTGTCCTTCAGGTTGCTCTTCTCTTATAGTAATACAATCATTTCCATCCATTGCATTCATTCCCTTTTGGACGTAGGCAAAATATGGTTCTCCTCCCAAATGGCACATTAGTTGCTCCTTGTGACTGCAATGTGTAATGAAGGATGTATGTATTATGTATAACTATTGGGTTTTGCCTATATGACATAGGTAGTTGTGAGTGGACAATTATCTTTCCCATGTCTGTGCCATTTTTTGCATTTCTACTTTTTAATTCTTGGTTGTCTTTTTTATTATTAAAAAAATAGCATCCTTAGTGACTGTGTGCTTTCCTAATTTTATTAAACCATGCCACTGGAATGCTCATTCAACAGAATATATTCCATGAACATCATTCCTAATTTATTTCTGCTCCATATTACCCTACCAATTCAAAAGCAAAGACAGAGCAGGGTCACAGAACCATTTTCTACCACAAATGCAGAATATCTTTGTGTGTGCAAAAAAGCATTCTGAGACCAAGGTATACTTTTAGAGGAAAGGAAAGAAAGAAGCAGCAAAGAAGGAGCTATAATAAGAGTTAGCCTTTAATGAAAGAGAGCTCCAGCTGCTCCTGTCTTGAGCTCATTGGCTTTGCGAGCCTGAAGTCCCACTGAGGACATGTACACAGCAACAAACATAGCTTAGCACAGCTGAGCCAAATAAAGGTGCTTTCTCTGGGCAGTTATCTGACTCACTGAAGACTTAATGAGGAGGAGATATACAAACCATCAGATGCCGAGTGCCTAGGAAAGATCTGGATTGTGAAAAGAACAGAATGAATCGGTTCTAGTTGTGCCCTGTTGACCTAGACATTCTCCCTAGGTTTGCTGTCTGACTCATTTTAAACCAGTTGAATCTTGTTATCCCTCTTTTACTACTGGGAACCAGGCAGATTTTCAAACATTTAATAGGGCACCAATCTAGAGGAGGCTCCTTCCTCCAGCGTTTCAAGTCACATCTGATTATTCTTCATAAGTAACTATATTTAATTTCTGGCCAATTGATTGATGAAGTAGTTTGCTAGGAAGGAACATGGGAAACTGCCTTATATCAAGTTGGACCACTGGTCTGCCTAGCTCAGTACTGTTGACCCAGATTGGCAGAATCTCTCCAGGGTTTTAGAGAGGATTCTTTTCTGAGGCATACCTCAAGTTATTAGGGATTGAATCTGGGACCTTTTGCATGTAAAGCATGTATCCTACCACTGAGCTTCAATTCCCCCCTAAGTAAACTGCTAGCAGCAGCAATATTTATTGTCATTATCATTAATAATACTTCACTTATTTCGTTCAATTCTTTCAGCAGTAGCAGAATATGCCATACTAGGGAGCAGCTGAACCACTGAATTTTGCAGTATCTGTAGCTTCTGAGTCAGCCTGAAAAGCAACAAATCTCTTATTGGTCTATTATTTTCAAAAAAGTAACAATTATTACAAAACCAGTGCTTTTTTTCAGCCGGAACTCACCAGAGCTCAGTTCTGACACCTCTCAGGTGGGCTCCATTGCCATTATAAGAGAACACGGGAGGTGTTAATGGTGAGTTCCAGCACCTCTTTTTCAAGAAAAATAACACTGCACAAAACAGAACACACATTTGTCTCTGCACTTCTCAATGTGTGGGATGGTGAAAATGCAACATACAAGTCCTTAATTTCTTTACTACTATTGACAGCTAGAGTGGAGATAGCCCCAAATTGGAAACTGGTAGATACCTTGACCTTTGATGTGTGGCTACATAGACTTTGACATATTGATATGGTGGGAAAATTGACTTTCGTCATAAAACTTGCCAAAGGAAATGCTAAACCAATGGACTTCTCTGTAGTCTGGCATCCATGCATGGGTTATGTCAAAGCAAATGAACAGAAACTAAATGTGTCAGAAGCTTTTCCTCAGCTCTAGGATAAGCCCTGCTTTTTCTATGGAAAATACAGTCATAAACATTTTTACCTTCTGTATAGTCCAGTGGAGAGGTGGGTGGTACAGGGGGAGGGTTTGTGTTAAATTTGGGCTTGCTATATTTTGTTCCTGACATGTTATGACTATTGAACATACCTAAATGTTTGTATCAGCGCTATTATGGGCCCAGGCACAGTGAAGCAACGAGGGTGGGGTGCAGACAGAAAATAAAGACCAAGAGACATGAATTGGATTGAAAATTCGGCACCAACTTTATTTATTACAATCAAAATGGGTTTGACATAGTCATTGGGCATTGGGCATTCTGCCTGCGGGTTGATTGGCCACTGAGCTTGACCAATGTTAGGGGTCCTTCACAGCATGAACTGCTTCTGGTGGACCCCAGTGAGTGGTGGGAAGTGCTTTGGCTTGTTAGCCCCTGAACTGAACTGCTGGACAGGAAGGACTGCCTTCACAATCCCTTAACGGGATCCCCCAATGGGATGAGGCCCCTTCCCTGCTTGTTCCTACTAAGGATCCAACCCAATGCCTCTTTTGCTATAAAGCTGCAATGTTTCCTATGAGCCGGTCAGTCCACAAAGTTTCAACATGCAAAGCTGGCCAATCTGTTTGCAGGAAAATTCCTCCCCAGCCCTGTAACCAGCAACTGACAGACGTCCACAATGAGGTCCAAGAATTGTGACATTCTGCTTTCACGGGAACAGCTCTGAAACCACAGCAAGCATATGGCGGGTAGGTGGGAAAGCTGAATGCGGATTGCAGTGCTGAGAGCACCACAGATCCTCTTTATATATCTCAGAGTGCACCTGGATAAGTGAAAATCATCACATGCAAATTTTATGCAAATCTCTGGTTTAAGTCCTCTTTCTGGTAGGGAGTGAATACCCTCTCTTTTATGAGTAAGGTATCACCTTACTAAAAATTGTACAGTGGTACCTCGGGTTACATATGCTTCAGGTTACATACACTTCAGGTTACAGACTCCGCTAACCCAGAAATAGTACCTCAGGTTAAGAACTTTGCTTCAGGATGAGAACAGAAATCATGCTCCGGTGGCGCGGTGGCAGCGGAAGGCCCCTTTAGCTAAAGTGGTGCTTCAGATTAAGAACAGTTTCAGGTTAAGAACGGACCTCCGGAATGAATTAAGTACTTAACCCGAGGTACCACTGTATTAGCAAGACGTCAGAGAGAAGGGGAGGTAACTGTAGGGAGACTGAGTGATATTTGGCAGGGACTTCTTGGTAGCTGCTCCCAGGATCAATAACTCCTTTCTAAGAAGGCCCATCTAGCCCTGTCCCTGATGGATATCTGCAGTCAGGCAAATACATTTTTAGATAGGGCATTTGCTCATAAGCTGGCTTCTAAATAAGTGTTTTCATTTAATTTATTGATGTTTTACCTGCCTTTTGTCATTTGTTTCTCCTATATTATTACATGTATTGCAACGTTTTATTGCTGTTAACTGACTTTTTTGTTACTCCATTTGGTGAAACAGCGAGACACAAATTTTACAATAAATAAATAAAAGTGTGATGATTAATTCGACTCCCACACGTATGTCGTTGGGTGCTGTGGCGAATGAACAATGATCATACATGTGTGAACTGATCCTCATATGAGAACCATCTCTAAGGAGAATTTTATGGCCTCTGGCTGGCTGCAATAAATAAGGGATAAACAGCATGTAATTTTCTTTGCCACACAGTGAGAGGTGCTTGGCAGCCAAGTTATACGAAATTAGAGACTGTCACTTACTTAATAAATTTGCATGCAGAAAAGCCAAATGGTTTCCTCTCAGACTTTTATGGACTTTGACAAGGAAAACAAGATGCTAATGCTTCTAGCCTGGAGAAGTCTGCCATATAAGCAACACCCCTGCCCTCGATGGCCAATTTCTGCTCCAAGCATTCATCTCAAGAGGACAGCTGTTGTTTTTGCTCCGCTACGAGGGCACAGGTGTTCCTGGAACCTTCCAGAAAGCAGACAATTCCTTCCTCCATATTCTCCTTCCAGAGACACGGTGCAGCTCATTTCTCAAACACAGTGTGGATAACGTGTGCTAACGTGTGTTTCTCAATAAGAGGGTTTCAAAAGTGAAGCACCTAGCCTGTGAGGCTGTATGATGTTGGAAGGGGCGAAGAGTGGATGGGTGGAAGAAGCAAAAATAAACTGGTCTGGTGATGATAATTAAATTTCTCCTTGGCCATTCCTCCTCAAGGAGCCCAGGTTGACAAACACCAAATTTTAAAACAATACAATTAAAAATAAAACAGAAACTTTTTAAAAAGACATTGTAGGCCATTGATCACTTTGAAATGCTTTTGCACACTACTGCAGAAGTGCCTGGTCTTGCAGGATGAGGTGGTGCACTCAGGAAAACTGGAGCTCCTGGAAGGACACAAGAGCAGTGGGGAGGTGAATCTCCTCCAGGGATGGAGCTGTGTGCTGTTTTAGCTGCCATGGACCTCCTAAGCTAACTCATCACCCTTGATTATTCTTCCCTTTATCACTAGTGTTGAAGGATCACTGTGCAAAGACGTGTGGATACACAATTGGTCTCCACAGTCATTTACAGACTCACTGTTAAGACCGTGTTCTTACTTGGCTACAAATGATCACCAAAGCAAGAAGACGCTAGGTTGACTTGGTAGTCTGTCCATCTTCTGTATTTGGAATGGAAGAGGGAAGCAGCTTGCCCTGCCCCTGAGGACAGAAAAATGTCTTCAGTCAGCCTACTGAAAGTATATGAATAGGCGTGAGGTATGGCAGCATAGGGGGACACAGGTGGTGCTGTGGGTTAAACCACAGAGCCTAGGACTTGCTGATCAGAAGGTCAGTGGTTCGAATCCCTGTGACGGGATGAGCTCCCGTTGTTAGGTCCCAGCTCCTGCCCACCTAGCAGTTCGAAAGCACGTCAAAGTGCAAGTAGATAAATAGGTACCGCTCTGGCGGGAAGGTAAACGGCGTTTCCGTGTGCTGCTCTGGTTGGCCAGAAGCGGCTTAGTCATGCTGGCCACATGACCCGGAAGCTGTACGCCGGCTCCCTCGGCCAATAAAGCGAGATGAGCGCCGCAACCCCAGAGTCGGCCACGACTGGACCTAATGGTCAGGGGTCCCTTTACCTTTACCTATGGCAGCATAAGGGTCAATATATGACTCAGGCCCCCAATACCTGAAAGACTGAAGGAAAAAGACTCGCCTTATTTCTGCTTGTGTTAATGTTACTTCACCTTTTTGATTAATCAACATTCTTTGAGTGCGGCACAGATGATGTGGTGCTGAGTTTAAAATGGAAGACTTATGCTGGTATCTCTGCTCAGCCATGAAGGTTTTGTGGTGGTCATCAGAGGGAAAATCACCTTTCAGGGCTGTTCATGGACCCAAAGCATTGGAAAGGACCTCAGCAGTCATCTAGGCCATTGAAGATAGAATTAGGAGAAACCCTTCTTATTTCATCTTCCAAGGCCCTGAGAAGTGATGCTTAAATGTGCTGTCAAGTGGATGGGGGCAGGAGCATTGGTAAGTCTGAATACAGTAAGGAGAAGCCTAGTCATCATCACATACCACTTCTCAAACACTTGGAATGTGTGTGTGTGCGCACGCACGCACGCACGCTGTAAAGATGCATGTTAGCAGTTGTCTCCAGCATTTTGAAATTTAAGCAGCTGCTGAGCTGTGGTGTGCCCACAACCAGCTTTAAGAGCGACTCATGCAATGCAAAACTGCAGAAGCATTGCTGTCATTCCAAAGTTTATATAGGAGAAGATGCTAGTGTAACACAGTGGATGGAAGTATGAACTGTAATCATCCCTAGATTAAAATACACCTGAGCAGCTAACACACCAGGTGGCCTGAGAAAAACCACAAGCTTCCTCCACCTCAGCTCCTCATGGGGATGCTAATAAGATAGGGACATACAAAAGAAGCTGCCTTATATTGAGCCAGACCATCCCATTCATTTCAATAATATTTATTCATTTTTTCATATAGGGTTGAATCCAGGGTTAGTCATACTCAGGGCAGATCCATTGAAATGGATAGACTTGTCTCACTAGGGTCCATTAATTACAATGGACTGGATTCAACTAACCTGGCCTGAGAGCAGAAGCTACTGAAAGGGCTCTGGCCTTTCAGACTTCAATCAAGCTTTCCCGTCTCTCCTCTCTCTATGCCCCTTGGCCTCCTCCAGATCCACTCTGGAGGGTTGGGAGAACCCCTGTATGGCATGTGGGGGTGGAGAGGGGAGATCATTTTGTCTGGCAGGCGGAAATGTTTGTGCACAGTGTTACATTCTTCCCTATGGTTCTGCTCTGGGTGAAAATGCAGTTGGACACAGCCTGACATTTTTATCTTCCCCATCCTCCCTAAAGGAATGTGATTATTTCCCCCCAGATTGGGGGCACTAAGAATGATCACTGAGCTTTTGGAGAAGAAGTGAGACCCAATTTCATTGGGCTTCATATGAACTTGAGCCATCTTGATGGAATTTAATATGAGCGACAGCCACATCTAACAAAATAAAAAATGTGGCCACCTTCTCCAAAGGGTTGCGGTATGCAAGCATTGCTCCTGCCTCATGTTTTCAAGTAATCTTTTCCACTTCCTTGCTCCCTTCTAGGTTTGGCAGAACTACAGTCACCTTGTGCTTGCACTGAATAGCAGCAGGTATTGATTAGAAAAATGTTTGCAGATTAGGAGCCCTGCAAAACAGTTACTCAGCAATCTCTTTTAATTGGATCTGTTGAGTGCTTGGAGCCTAACTTCTATCTCCATTTAGCCATGTCGATATTGCAGAGGCAGCTGCACTACCAAATTGGCTGTGTAACCCCTCCTTGCTCCCCCCCAAGCCCACAAGGGAAAGGGCAATAACGTTTCTATAATATATGTATAGTAGAAAAATAAGCCTGAGAGCTCTTACCCATGTTTCATGTCAAATGGCTATGGGGTCTCATGCTGCTTGTAGGCCTTAATTGATTTTCTGAATGGCTCTAGAATTCTCCAAAAGGACCACTGGGAGTGCTGGGTTGCTAATGATGAAGAAAAGCAAGACTGTGACATGCCATCCTCAACAAAACTCCAGATTTTTAGTATGTTGGGTATAAGGGACATGCCAGTATTGCCTAAACTTTCTACAGTGATACCTCGGGTTACAGACACTTCAGGTTACAGACGCTTCAGGTTACAGACTCCACCAACCCAGAAGTAGTACCTCGGTTAAGAACTTTGCTTCAGGATGAGAACAGAAATCGCACAGCGGCAGCGGGAGGCCCCATTAGCTAAAGTAGTACCTCAGGTTAAGAACAGTTTCAGGTTAAGAACAGACCTCTAGAATGAATTAAGTTCTTAACCCGAGGTACCACTGTATTTCTATTCTGGTTTTTCAGTGGTAATGTTTAATTAAAAAAATTGAACACCCGAAGATCAAAAGGGCAATTTACAGCATAAAAACATGGTACTACTACGACTGATTTATTTTACTCTTCCTGTTTTAGACTTGGTGGGTTGGATCCAGGGGAAAGTCATGACAAGTTGGATCCAGGCAAATTTATCCACACTTTAGTCCCGTTGAAACCAATGGGAATGAAATTTAGTCATGGCTAACTTGTCATACTGATTTCAATGGAACTGAAGCCTGATGGTAACTCAGGCTGGATTTAACTCACTGTTATTTATTTTTATGCTGTGTATTTTTTTGTATTTGATATTGTAAGAAATCTGAATTATTTTATAGAAAGGTGGGATTTAAGCCCATAAAATAAAATTTAAAATAATGTGCCACATGAATCAGGGAAAGGAGATTAAGCATTCTTGTGCTATGCAAGAATTTTGTGAACTGGGGGCAAAGATATGCAAGCCAATTCTGAAACAATTTCTTTCATTAGGCTTTCTTTGTTCAGATTTTGAATTTCTGATCCCTCTCCCCCACCCCTTTTTGGCACAGAGCAAACACATCTCTGCCCATATCTATGGAAACAAGTCTGCAGAACATCTTGTGTGAGACACCACTGGCCAATACTCTTAGTTAAGCTTGAAATTTGAAAATGTTCTTCTGACTATTTAATTGACATTAAAGAGGATCAAGTCTGGCAAAGAGGGTATGGCAACAAGAGTGAAGACAGAAGGCTTTGCTTTTTTTCAGATGCAAATAAGCCCTCCAGAGTAGCTGCAAATGTGTGCAGAGAGTATTACTTTCCACCCGACAAAGGGAGACACATGGGACAGGCAACATAATACGCAGAACCCATGTTGTCTAAAAGAACAACATGACCTTCATAATGGATGCAAGTTTCCCTTTCTCCTTCTGCTGTGTAAATCTGAAAGGGTTTCTATTTCCAAAGAAACCAGGCTTTTAGTTGAACAGCTGGAGTCATCTGAATAATTACTTTAAAAGGACTATGAAGACAGTTCTAGTGTGTAGCTTCAGGTTGGTGTGTGTGTGTGTGTGTGTGTGTGTGTTTGTGTTTGTAAAATGCCAGAACACTGGGCATGTCTGCCTGTCTGCAGGAGAACTCAGTTCACAGATGTATTTCCTTTTCCTGGAAAACTCTAAATGCCAGATGTGTGGAAAGGTGATAAGGTGAATCTCAGGGCTTTGGCACTGTCCAAGTTGGGTTCCCAAATCCCATGCTTCCCTGTGGCTGCTGTGTGAACAGGTGGAGAACCCTTCACATGTGGTTTGTGAGGAAGGCTGTCATTCAGCTGGAAGGCACTTCACATGGTGTGTATGTGAAATTTACAACAAGTGTACATGCATTACCGTATTTTTCGCTCTATAACACGCACCTGACCATAACACGCATGTAGTTTTTAGAGGAGGAAAATCCGTAGGTATGCCACCCGTAGGCATTCCCTCCATATTTCCCCTTACTTTTTAGGAGGAAAAAAGTGAGTGTTATGGTGCAAAAAATACGAGTGTTATGGTGCAAAAAATACGGTATAATAATAATAGTAATAATAATAATAATAATAATAATAATAATAATAATAATAATAATATAATAATATATTATTTATACCCCGCCCATCTGGCTGGGCCTCCCCAGCCACTCTGGGCGGCTTCCATAGAAACCAAAAATACAGTAAAATATCACACGTTAAAAACTTCCCTGAACAGGGCTGCCTTAAGATGTCTTCTGAATGTCAGGTAGTTGTTTATCGCTTTGACATCTGCTGGAAGGGCGTTCCACAGGGCGGGCGCCACTACCGAGAAGGCCCTCTGCCTGGTTCCCTGTAGCTTTGCTTCTCGCAATGAGGGAACCGCCAGAAGGCCCTCGGCGCTGGACCTCAGCGTCTGGGCAGAACGATGGGGGTGGAGACGCTCCTTCAGGTATACAGGGCTGAGGCCGTTTACGGCTTTAAAGGTCAGCACCAACACTTTGAATTGTGCTCGGAAACGTACTGGGAGCCAATGTAGGTCTTTCAAGACCGGTGTTATATGGTGTCGGCGGCTGCCCCCAGTTACCAGTCTAGCTGCCACATTCTGGATTAGTTGTAGTTTCCGAGTCACCTTCAAAGGTAGCCCCACCTAGAGTGCATTGCAGTAGTCCAAGCGGGAGATGACCAGAGCATGCACCACTCTGGCGAGACAGTCCGCAGGCAGATAGGGTCTCAGCCTACGTACCAGATGGAGCTGGTAAACAGCTGCCCTGGACACAGATTTGACCTGTGCCTCCATGGACAGCTGTGAGTCCAAAATGACTCCCAGGCTGCGCACCTGGTCCTTCAGGGGCACAGTTACCCCATTCAGGACCAGGGAATCCTCCACACCTGCCCGCCTCCTGTCCCCCAAAAACAGTACTTCTGTCTTGTCAGGATTCAACCTCAATCTGTTAGCCGCCATCCATCCTCCAACCACCTCCAGACACTCACACAGGACCTTCACTGCCTTCACTGGTTCTGATTTAAAAGAGAGGTAGAGCTGGGTATCATCTGCATACTGATGAACACCCAGCCCAAACCTCCTGATGATCTCTCCCAGCGGCTGCATGTAAATGTTGAAAAGCATGCGGGAGAGGACAGAACCCTGAGGCACCCCACAAGTGAGAGCCCAGGGGTCTGAACACTCATCCCCCACCACCACTTTCTGAACACGGCCCAGGAGGAAGGAGCAGAACCACTGTATGACAGTGCCCCCAGCTCCCAGCCCCTCAAGACGGTCCAGAAGGATGTTATGGTCGATGGTATCAAATGCCGCTGAGAGATCCAGCAGAACTAGGAAACAGCTCTCACCTTTGTCCCTAGCCCGCCGGAGATCATCAACCAGTGCGACCAAGGCAGTTTCTGTTGGGATACTGCCAGGGAGATAAAGTCCATCTGAGCCCCCAAGCTCGGTGCCGGACGATCCATCGACCTCCCTTAGTCACGCAATATCTAGCAATTATAGCGACACGAAGCCTCAAGAAAAGATAGCCACATTCTTGGACTTGTGCACACTCTATCAGCAGAATTCACGCAGCATGAAGTTGCACAGCATGAGAGCAGAAGATGCATATTTACAGTTTTATTTGGCGTAGGTCAGAACATGAGGAGACATGACCGTCTGCTCCGACTGCTAAGGCAAAACAGCAGAAAACGAAAGGAACTTACAACATAAACATCCTGCTCCCTTTTAAGGTGGAACGGAAATATCCTAACATCCTCCCCCTTTCCGTGTAACCTGTAGTACCTGTGGTTCAACCCAATTGCAACCTTTGTACGTAAACCTTAAGTTGTTCTCTGTTAACAACCTTAGACAACAGATCAGCAGGAATTTCATTTCCTGGCATGTAGGACACCTGAATGAGTCCTTTCTGAATACACTCTCTTGCACGATGTAGCTTAATCTGCAAGTACTTGGTCCTTTGCTTGCAACTCTCCGAGTTCAGCAAAGCCAAACAAGATCTATTGTCTTGATACACTTGTATAGGACATTTCACAGAAACCCCAATGTCCTTAAACAGTTGCATCAACCATTCACAATCCATGAGTGAAAACGACAGAGCATTGAGTTCTGCTTCACAGGAACTTAGGCTAACTGTCGTCTGCTTTTTGCACAACCAGTCAAACAGGCAGTGGTTGTACATGTAGCATACTCCAGAAGTGCTTGTACCATCCGTGGTGTCACTTCCAAAACTTGCATCTGCAAAGATTTCAAGACCTCCAGTCTTCTGACTGGTGAACCTCAGCCTGTAGTGCATAGTCCCTTTCAAATACCGGGCTATGCGCTTCAGAGCTTTCCAATCCTGAACAGTAGGATTGTTAGCATGTCTGCTAAGCAGGTTAGTGCTTACAGCAATGTCAGGTCTCGAACATCTAGCAATGAAATTCAACTTGCCTAGAATGCATCTGTACAGCGTTGTGTCAGAAAACGCTTCAGCAGTACTGTCTACCTGGTAACCTGTCACCATCGGTGTGTCTGCTGGGTTTGCATCAACCAAATTCAACCTGGTTAATACATCAGCAATTTTCTGTGTTTGGTGTACCAGAAAATTACCTGCTTGGTCCCTCTCCACCTGCAGAGAAAGATAGTTGGATACCTCACCAAGATCCTTCATGTCAAAGTGCTCCTTCAGTTGAGCTAGGGTGCTTTGGTAAAAAGCCTGATTCTTCCAAAACATCAGAAGATCATCAACAAAACATAAACAATACAGTTTGTTTTGCCCCTCCTCCTTGACAAACACACACGGATCAGCTTTGCCCTGGTGAAAACCTAGAGAAAGCAACGTCTCAGTGAGTTTTGTGTTCCAACACCTGGCACTCTGCTTGAGACCATATAAGGATTTCCGCAGTTTACAGACCATTCCCTTCTGTATCTGCATTCCATCAGGTGGAAGCATGTACAGCTGCTCGTTCAAAATCCCGTACAAAAAAACTGTATTAATGTCATGATGGGAAACATGCAGTTTCTCCTCCGCAGCGATCTTGAGCATCAGCCGAATGCTCTCATATTTGACCGTGGGTGAGTAGGTCTCGTGGTAATCCTGCCCTGGTACCTGTGAAAAACCTCTGGCAACCAATCTGGCTTTGTGTCTGACAACCTTGCCATTCTGGTCTGTCTTGGCCTTGAAGACCCATTTGCTGCCAACCAGTCTCATCCCTGGGACTACCGGTACCAGCTCCCAAGTTTGGTTCCTGTTCAAGGAATCAACTTCAGCCTTCATGGCATTAAGCCAAGGCTCAGCATCTTTAGAGGTTAACTCCTGAACCTCTTTGAAGCTTGAAGGTTCCCACACCTTCTCTGAGCTACTAAGAATGGCAGTTGCTGTCTTAGCAAACTCATCAGCAAATCTCTTCGGAGGTTTGCCTTTGGTCGCCCTTTCAGACCTGCGAACCAGACGCAAGTCTTCTGGACTCATCTCCTCCTTCTTAGGAGAATAGTGACCAATGGTGAACAGTGGTTCTTCCAGTTCATTGTCAGACTCATCAGATGGTCTGACTGAGGCCTTTGCACTCTTGTAGTCTGCTGTGTCATCACTGTCACTGACAGCAGCAGCAGCGCCGCCCACTGAACTGGAATCCGAACTCTGATCATCATCATCATCATCATCATCATCATCATCAGTTTCCTCAGCTTTCTCAGCATGATCTGCTTTCTTCACATCACCTTCATCCTCCTCTGGGTAACTCTGGAAAATTCCCACATTTTCCCCCCACTTAGGATTGTACTCAACACTCCTTGTGAACTTTATGGATTTTGAGTTAGTCATCCATACCCTGTATGCACCTTTTTCGTACCCCATGAACAAACCATGTGCCCCACGCTTCCCAAGCTTGTTGCTTTGTGGGGTGTGTACCCACATGTCAGAACCAAAGATTCTCAAGTGCTTGACATTAGGTTTCTTATCAAACATTTTCTCATAGGGAGTGCAGCCAATAGGTGATGACAGTCTCCTGTTAAAAGAATAAACAAAATTCGCCAGAGCCTCCCCCCAAAACTTCTCAGGGAGATTGGCATCATGCAACAAGGTTTTTATCCCTTGCAGCAACGTTTGATTTGCTCTCTCCGCAAGCCCATTCATCCATGGCGATCTAGGCGTTGACAAGTCATGCTGGATTCCCTTCTCAGTCAGGAAAGCTTCAAACTGCTGAGAAGTGAACTCCCCGCCTCGATCAGTAAACAGACAACCAATACGTTTACCGTGAGCATTCTCCAACCAAGCACAGAATGCCTTGAACTTAGGAAATGCTTGCGATTTCTGCTCGAGCATAAACACATGAATGTACCTGGAAAAAGAATCAATTAGAACCATGAAGTACCTTGCTCCTCCCAAAGAGGGCGCTAGAGGACCTACCAGGTCTGCGTGAACTAGCTGGTAGGGTTTGGAAGCCTGCCTGCTAGACTCCTTGCCTTTTGGAGCAACCTTCACCTTGTTCTCTGCACAAGATACACATTTCATGTGATATTTACAAGGTTTGATGTCCAAACCTTCAACCAACCCAGGCATCTTGGCTAGCGCTTGCCAAGAGAGGTGACAAAATCTGCGATGTGCATCGGGAATGCATCCTGCATGAAGAACCTTGTTAGTTTGTGCAACACAACAAGTATCAGCATTAGACATAACAGCATTGTCATCATAAGTTAGACTGAACAAACCATCCATCAACTTTGCATGCAAAATGTTCTCTTTGCCTTTTCTGTGGGCAAAGTGCCTTTTCCTCTTGAAGGAAACCTCAAAACCACGCCCAGTCAGCTGTGGTACACTAATCAAATTGTCCGCAGCTCCTGGAACAAAAAGTACATCTTTGATGGTAGTATTCAGACTTGCAAGTTTCACAGTCCCAACTCCTGCAGCTTGCAAAGTCCTTCCATCAGCCAGCTGGACCTCTCCATCTTGAGGTGTGAAGGAGATGAACAGATGGCGGTCTTTGGTGAGATGGTGCGTGCACCCAGAGTCAATAACAAATCTGGCCTTGGCCTTGTTTCCCACCGGCGTAGGCTTTTGCAGCTTGCCTTTAGCCTTTGGTGAAGCTGTGCCAGCAAACATAGCCTTGTTTTCCACTGGCGAGGGCTTTTGCAACTTGCCCCCCTGCTCCTGGCCATCAGACGTGCCTTTAGCCTTTGGTGGAGCTGTGCCAGCAAACATAGCCTTGTTTTCCACTGGCATGGGCTTTTGCAACTTGCCCCCCCGCTCCTGGCCACCTGCAGGCATCTTGCTCTGTTTACATCTGGTCTTCCGGCCTCTGCAAAGGCTCTGACCTTGGTTCTCACGAGAAACAGAGCTCTCAGCTGCCGACTCCTTGGCTCCCCCTGGAGGCTGGAATGCTGCCTGGGATGACGTTATAGTCTGCTCCCCCTGCAGCTTGCAACCGGTGCCCTCAGCATCCCTGCATTCACTAGCATTCTGGGAAACAGCCAGGACCTCCGATGCATTCAAACACTGGGCTGGGATTATTGGCTGGTGGGCCTTTTTCAAAGCATCCCACATGTCACGTGCCGTGAGATTTCCAGCAAGCGTCTTTATTTCCTCCAGAGAGACGGATAAAACTATAATATCCACGGCCCTCGAATCCTGGGCCTGCCATTTCTCTGTCCGAGGAACTGGAGTGGGTTCAAATACAGTATGCCAGACTCCAAACTGACGCAGCAAACTCTCACACCATTTTGCCCAGGTCTGATAGTTGTGCCGATTTAACTTAGGGCACTCAGTGGCCTCCGAAGCTTGGAAAAACTCCATTCCAGCTTTTTACGTGAGCCGTTATGCCTCCAAAGTCTTCTTATCTCGGCAGCTCATAAATCACGATGCCTCTGGCTCGGCTCCCAGGCCAATTAGCTTTGCCGGACATCAAAGGCCTTTCCGCGGCATCCAGAATAGCCTCTGCTTTCACTTTTCCAGCACATACCTTTCAGCAGTCTGTCGCTGTCTTACTCTCCTGCAAGTGCCGTGAATCTGGGCCTGAAACCTGTTGTTGGGATACTGCCAGGGAGATAAAGTCCATCTGAGCCCCCAAGCTCGGTGCCGGACGATCCATCGACCTCCCTTAGTCACGCAGTATCTAGCAATTATAGCGACACGAAGCCTCAAGAAAAGATAGCCACATTCTTGGACTTGTGCACACTCTATCAGCAGAATTCACGCAGCATGAAGTTGCACAGCATGAGAGCAGAAGATGCATATTTACAGTTTTATTTGGCGTAGGTCAGAACATGAGGAGACATGACCGTCTGCTCCGACTGCTAAGGCAAAACAGCAGAAAACGAAAGGAACTTACAACATAAACATCCTGCTCCCTTTTAAGGTGGAACGGAAATATCCTAACAGTTTCAGTCCCATGATGAGGCCTGAATCCTGACTGGAAGGGATCCAAATGGTCCGCTTCTTCCAGGCGTGCCTGGAGTTGTTCAGCAACCGCTCGCTCAATCACCTTGCCCAAGAATGGGAGATTTGAAACTGGGCGATAGTTGGCCATTATGGCCGAATCTAAAGATGGTTTTTTAAGAAGCGGTTTAATAACCGCCTCTTTCAGCGGGTCTGGGTAGGCTCCCTCATGGAGGGAAGCATTCATCACCCCATGAAGCCCATCGCCCAGTCCTTCCCGGCTAGCTTTTATAAGCCAGGATGGGCAAGGATCCAGGAGACAGGTGGTTGGTTTCACTCGTCCAAGCAGCCTGTCCACATCCTCGGAGGTAACAGATTGGAATTGATCCCACTCAACTTGACTAGACAAAACTCTAGCACTCTCCCGCCCCGGCCCTGCTCCCACGGTGGAGTCTACTTCTTCCCGAATCTGAGCGATTTTATCTGCAAAAAACTTTGCAAAATCATTGCAGGAAAACATGTGGCCCGTACTGGGCCCCGATGTTGCAGGTGGTTCCGCTAAATTGTGAACCACCTGAAAAAGTCTCCTGTTGCTGTTTTCTGCAGATACAATAGAGGCGGTGAAGAAATTCTTCTTCGCCGTCGCTATCGCCACTTGGTAGGCTCGACGTTGAGCTCTAACCTGTGTCCGGTCAGATTCAGAATGAGTTATCCGCCACCGGCGCTCTATTATTATTATTATTATTATTATTATTATTATTATTATTATTATTATTTCTATACCATCCTTCATCTGAGGGTTACAGGGCAATTTACAATATAAAAACACAAACATACACAACATAGTAAAGAAAACCAGAACAATACCCTCCGCCACAGTTTAAAAAGCCATAGATTCAATTAGCCAAAGTCCTGGGAGAAGAGGAATGTTTTCACCTAGAATCCAAAGATATGTAATGAAGGTGCCTGGTGAGTTTCCCTTGGGAGAGCACCCCACAAACAGGGAGCCACTGCAGAAAAGACTTGTTCTTGAGTTGCCACCCTTCAGACCTCTTGAGGAGGGGGCACAAGAAGAAGGGCCTCGGATGACAATCACACACACCATTGTGTTTACAACAGCTTCGGACAAGAAGAAGCTGCGATTGACCACAGCTAGTCCCAGCAAGGTACAAAGTACATGCTGTTGATACACCTTCAAATGAAGATATGCAGACAGTGTAAACATTTAATCTATAACAAAGGAAGCATCTCAAATGCCTGTGAGAACTCCTTAAATCTTTAATTTCTGCTCTTCTTTCTTATTCTTCAACGAAAATATTTCCGCATCTATTTTTCTTTATATAAACTACAGGACTGCACTATGGCATTTAGGCGAGGACTAAATAATAAGAATAAGAATTAGGACATCGCCAATTTTCAGCAATTGCTGAAAATTGGAGTAAATATTTGGTATATGTAAGAGAAAATTGTAAAACTTTAAAGACACTGGCAGGGTTGGAGTAACTCTAACAGCATAAGACAAAATAGTATTAGATAGAAGAAGTGATGTTATAACTATATGATACTTACCGAAGAGACGGAGGGAAGTCTGAAGCTCGGCAGAGCTTAAGGCTTAGGTGGATGGATAAATGTATAATGAGTGTATGTATTCTATGTGTATGTGTAATAATGAAAATCAATAAAAACTGAATTAAAAAAAAAAGAATTAGGACATCGCCTCAGTAAGAGATGAAATTGCTCGGGAATTTACCCCGCCTCATGACTTCCAGGTTTCATTGTAATTCATAAATTACCAATGAAGAGGCACTCACACCATCTCCTAATGTAGGGATGGTGCTAATAGTCCAGTTTTCCTAATATAGAAAAACTGGAAGGAACAGCCTATTCAGTACAAAATGCACCATCATGATTCAGTAAGGTAGAGATTCATTAAGCCGCAAGACACATAAAGTGTGAGACAGTGCAAGTATAGGACCCATTAAAAAGCGTCAAGCATGAATCTTGGGGGAAAGTGGCAATAATTAGATGTTAGTTTGAAGAAAGGGCAACACTTCTACCTGTGATATATCTCTTCACACTTTCCGGAAAGGGGAAAAAAAATTCCCACTGATTGTGCTCCTAATCGAAGAAGTTGGCAGGTTTGCCCTTTGTTTCATGAAAGATATTCTTCCCTGGGAAGCCCTTTGCAACTTTTTTTTGTTTCTGTTAAAGGTTGATTACTGATATTTGTGATAGCTTAAACACACACAAGATTATTGCAGGTGAAGCTTGCATTTACACAGAGGCAGCACTGATTGCAAAGAACAGTCAACAGAAATTCTAGAAGTGACTGGATTATCTAATGGAAACATGGCCAACCTGATGCCCTCTTGGGACTGATGAGGGTTGTGGTCCAAAATATCTAGAGGGTGCCAGGTTGGCAAAGGCTGATCTAATGCATCTAGTACGTTGAACCGAAAGTTTATGTAGCATTTTTATTTTTTACTGTTAAATAATTTTTCATATTCACATTGCATTTGTTTTTGTAAGATGCTAGCTGCTTGGGATTTTGTTTCAAAACAGGAACAATAAATGATGATAATGATAACAGTTCAAGGAGTGGGGATTAACTCTCATCAAGAGCAGTATATCTGCTTGGGCTGAATTGCAAGTGCTTTTTAGAAGGAATACGTGAGAATTTTGTGAACTGATGTGATTCATACTTCTCAGAATAATGTGTTTTGGCTTTTGCACGTCTCCAAATTTTGCAGTACAGTGATTAGCTGTAAAAAGTGTACCAATATGCATATAACTTTTTTTTGTCTTAAGACAAAATTTGTACAAAAAATAGTATTTTAAGATAGAATGCAAACAAAAATGCATATTTTAGGATTAATATGTAAGAAGTGCTGTGTGTTTGAAAAAAACATTCAAATATATGAATTTTCATTTGGCTATTCATGTCTTTATCTTTGCAGATTGATGTGGAAATGGAGTGGAATGGATTTATGAATGAACTGGCATGGAAAGGGATTGACTATTCCTACTTTTAGGTCTCAGAGGAGATTCAAAATTCTGACTGCCATTTATTGGAAAATAAACCCTTTTCAATGTTTAGAAACTGGAGAATTAGCAATTTCTGAAGGCTACATTCAGATGTGCCTTGTAAGGTCATAATCTTCTTCTCCAAAGGCTACAAAATCTATATAGAAGGTACAAGATAAAAATGCTTTAAATGAAATATTGTATATAGTATTGGAGGAACTATACAAGAAGCCTGGGAGCCATCCAATGAAGTTGAATATTGGAAGATTCAGGACAAACAAAAGGAAGTATTACTTCACACAGCACACCGTTAGACTTTCTTAAAATGTACTGGTGGCCATCATTTTAGACAGCCTTAAATGGAGATTGGGCAAATTCATGGACGGCAAGACTATCAGTGGCTACCATACATAATGACCATATAATCTTCCAACCATCAGCTTCAATGGATGACCCCTGGAGTTCTAGTATTATAACAGAGGAAAGATTTCTTTCCATTTGCTCTACACCATGGATACATGTATACAGTTCTATTACACACCTTTGAAATAAATTAAGAAACAGCATATAACATTGTAACCTTTCCCTATAGGGGAATTTCTTTGGGTCTGTGATAGCGTGGATTGCTATACATGGGCTCCTATTATTTAGCAACTTATAGTTGATGGATACAGCAAACAATAGCAAAAACAATTATTTCTTATCCAACACATTCAAAAGAGGATTGGGAGACATCACAAAAGCATCAATTTCCCTTATATCAGAACAAAAGGATGCTGTTTTTGATTGTGATTAGTAATTCAGCTATATTATTCAGTGGACACCAGCCAAAGCTGTAACCCCTTGGTTTTCAAATGAGGCACACACATCGACAACAGCCAAACATTGAGCACAATGATTAAAATTTGTGACCTTCAGCTACAAATTTATAGTGGTGACATTTCCAAATGAATCTTTAAGGTTAATTAGATGACACGCCGTGTATGCTGTTAACCTTAGCTGAATACTGTTTTCCTTTCTATGTGCTCACCACATCTTGCAACTTTGTAACATTGATTAGGATATATGGCATTTTCAGGATTCAAGATTCCAGAATGACCAATGTATGGATGGAGTAGGATTATATTTGCTATCCCTGCCCTTCATGTTTTGATCGGCTCTGTGTGCACAGATTCTACATAAATTCATTTGTACAAATGTGGTCTCTGTATAATTAGGAATCCTGCTGTGTTTTCAGGTTGAGCACAGCCAACATGTAGAAGATGGGGTACAACAGGCCTGATCTTCGTCTCTTTCCACTCATTGACAGAGGATAACTATGGGGTGTGACAAGGATGATTATGAGATGTGGCCTCTCAGAAATATTCCTGGTTTTCTCATTGAATGTTCAGCTTTTGTTATAAAAAACTGAGGCTCTAGTCCTTGTTCATAGGGAGATGTGGGGTACTCTATTTATTATTTGCTTTTATTGATGTAATTGTATTTTATGCTTTTTTCAACATCTCTCTTTTTTTAAAAAAAGGTTTCCTGTTGTAGAAATATTTGCAAATAAATTAAATGTATGAAGTGCGGACAGTGATGAGCTAATACACACTGTTGTCCTGGGCTTGGCTATGGGGTTCCAACAGTCACCCTGTGATGGACTGTCAGGGGCTGGACTGAGGAGGAAGGATGGGAACCTCCCCCCCCTCTTCCTGCAGCTTCCAAAGAGGAGGTGGACAGTATAGATTTAGAGTAGTGGTTTGCAGATGGTTCAGGGGCTGCAGAGGAGAGAAGCTGGGAAATATTGGGGGAGCAACAGGAAGAAGAAACACCAGGGGAGAGACAGCTAATGGACTCAGTGTCTCTTGAAAGAACCCTCCTCTCCCAGAACCAGGCATGTCTTGAGGTTAGTAGAACAGAAAGCTCAGAGACAGAAAGTACAGATCAACTGGCACAGGTGTGACGTAGAATAAGAGGGACTGAGGGGGTGGGACTTTACTTGGAGCAACACCATTACCTGAGAGGCTGCACCATCCATCTCTCTCTGTGAATATTGAATAAAATACCATGGTAAGAACATCTTGTTTTCCCATTTCTGGCTGCCAGCTGTGAGGGAGGGGGATCTGATTTCCTGAAGCCTTGACATGGACCTACAAGTTATCATGCCAACAGAAGAGATGGGATGAGCTAAATTTTTGCTTATTTATTTGCCTATACTTCCGAGAGAGAGAGAAATCACAGCGGTGAATTAAAACACAGTGGTGACCACAGTGATGAATAAAATCAGCAATAAAATTACAAGAAAAAAAATCAGAAATCAGTAGATCATATTAATACATCAGTCTAGCTGTACAGTGGTACCTCGGGTTACAGACGCTTCAGGTTACAGCCTCCGCTAACCCAGAAATAGTACCTCAGTTTAAGAACTTTACTTCAGGATGAGAACAGAAATCACGCAGCAGCAGCGGGAGGCCCCATTAGCTAAAGTGGTACCTCAGGTTAAGAACAGTTTCAGGTTAAGAACGGACCTCCAGAACGAATTAAGTTCTTAACCCGAGGTACCACTGTATCAGTGAAAAGCTTGAGTGAAAGAACATTTTAAGCAGGTGCCCAGATGCCAGGTGCCTGCCTGATATATGTTGAAAGCACATTCCAAAGGACTAAAGCCCCTGATATTAGCAGATATTAAGGGTAGCAATGAGTAAGAAATAGTTGACAATACAGACGGTTTTAGACTTAGAGGCACGTTTTGAATATAGATGTTAAGGAGGAGTTGGCTTAGATAGGGATAGTTGGCGTCACAAAGGTTTCAAGTTAATGCAGGAAGTGTCAGAAACCCAAAGATTTAGAAGAGATGTGCCATAATTATAGCAAGGGGGAAGAAAAAATAGTTCTGCCAGTGGCAGCCAGAGCTGATCAAAATGAAGCAAAAGTGATAGGAATGAAGGTCAGTGGAAAAAGGGAAAGGCACTACATACAGTGCCCACGACATAGAAATGTTTGGTTTTCACACAAGAAATGAAAGGGTAGATTATTTTCAGTGTTGAAGAGAGAAAAGTGGTATGACCTGTCAAGCAGTGGCTTGGCAGTGCAGTGCAAAAAAGAAAAGAGAAAGAGGAATCAAGGAACTGATTCACACATTGCATGTTCAGCATTTAGAAGTGAAAACATTTGGTCATAATATAATGATGGAAGATTGGGAAAGGCTATGGAAGAAAGGGATTAAGTTTATCACATGTATACTTCTAAAAGAAAACATTATGAAAATAATGTATAGATGGTACTTAACCCCAGTAAAATTAGCAAAGATTTACCACATGAGTGATAACTTATGTTGGAAATGTAAAGAAAAAGAAGGAACCTTTTACCATATAATAAATAATAATAATATATTTTTATTTATATCCCGCCCTCCCCAGCCGAAGCCGGGCTCAGGGTGGCTAACAACAATAAAATAATACAACATTCTGAAATCATTTCATTCTAAAATTAATTCAAATCAAATTGATGGCAACCATTGGGCTAGAGTTCTGTGAAGACTGCCAAAGGAGGGAGTCAGGCTGTGCCCTGACCAAAGGCCTGGTGGAACAGCTCTGTTTTGCAGGCCCTGCGGAAAGATGTCAAGTCCCGCAGGGCCCTAGTCTCTTGTGGCAGACCGTTCCACCAGATAGGAGCCACAGCCAAAAAAGCCCTGGCTCTGGTTGAGGCCAGCCTAACCTCTCTGTGGCCCAGGACCTCCAAGGTGTTTTTGTTTGAAAACCGTAAGGTCCTCCGTGGGACATACCAGGAGAGGCAGTCCCATAGGTACGAGGGTCCTAGGCCGTATAGGGCTTTAAAGGTTAAAACCAGCACCTTAAACCTATGTGGTGGACGTGTCCAAAGGTGAAAGACTTCTGGGAAAAGATTTATAATGAACTGAAAAAAATGTTGAAATATACATTTATTAAGAAACCAGAAGCCTTTCTACTTGAAATAATAGGAATGGAATTGCCCAAAAAAGATGTTAGATTGTTTTTGTATGCCACAACTGCAGCGAGAATTTTACTTGCCAAAAATTGGAAATCACAGGAAATACCAACAGTGGAGGATTGGCAGCTGAAGATGTTGGACTTCTTGGAGCCGGCCGACCTTACTGGAAGAATCTGCGATCAGAGAGAGGAGGAACATCAAGAAGAATGGAAGAAATTTAAGGAATATTTAGTAAAATACAATAATATAATATAAGAGGAAATACTTGCAAGTACTTAATTTGGTTTAGGATTAAATTATGTTGAATGTATAAAATGATGGATTGAGAATATTATGACAAGAAAGGAAGTTAGTAATCTGAACAAGTTAATATTATTAGAAGTGGATATTGGAAAATTGCTAAAATGAAATTTAATGAAAATCAGTCAGGAAGGATTTGAGGAAGTCACCTAAAATGGAATGAATTTGGATTATTAACTGTAAGAAATTTTGAATGTTTGTTTGTTTGTTTGTTTTATCTATGTTTGTTATTTGTTTGTTATTTTGTGTTGTGTTAAAAATGGAAAATTATTTTTTTAAAAATGGGGGGGGGGATAGAAGTGAAAACATTGGGTTGGATCCTGACTTTCCCCTTTGTAGACATAAAGGCTGCTTCCATCCACAAAGGGCTTTCGATCCAATGGAATGGTTCTGATGGGAGCTTGTGTGACTAGAACTTTCCGGAGGTGTATGGAAGGTGGTGCTGGGAGCTGCAAAGGGAGGAGTGAGCCACCCTCTCCATCAGTGGGAGTGATGCCAGTTCAGCCTACTATGTATGTGTAACAAACTTTTTTCTACTGTATGTGGGAGATATAGGACTGGGCACAGCCCCAATGGGCAGGCACATGTGATAATATATGTGTTTCATCACTGCATAACTTATGAAGTTTAAAAGCTTAAAAGACATAAGCAGAAGCGAATGCCTGGAAGTATTGGGAGTGTGACAACTGTTTTTGTGACACTGGTGAATATGAAGTTAATCAGGAGATGCCAGGAGAATCATCTTCCTCCATGCCCTGGAAAAACTGTGTGCTCAATAATCTGTGGAGAATATAACAACAACAACAACAAATTATTTATGCCCCACCTGTCTGGCTGGGTTCCCCCAGCCACTCTGGGCGGCTCCCAATAGAATATTAAAAGCACAATAAAGCACCAAACATTAAAAACTTCCCTAAACAGGGCTGCCTTCAGATGTCTTCTAAAAGTCAGTTGTTTATTCCTTGACACCTGTTGGGAGGGCGTTCCACAGGATGGGCACAGCTACAAAGAAGGCCCTCTGCCTGCTTCCTTGTAGCTTCACTTCTCGCAGTGAAGGAACCTCCAGAAGGCCCTCGGAGCTGGATCTGTGTCCAAGCTGAATGATGGGGGTGGAGACACTCCTTCAGATATACTGGGCCGAGGCCATTTAGGGCTTTAAAGGTCAACACCAATACTTTGAATTGTGCTCAGAAACATACTGGGAGCCAATGTAGAACTTTAACCTTGGTGGGACTAAAAGCTACTCTAATACTGACACTCAGGAAAAGTTACGTGTCGGTAAAGTACGAAACAGGAGGTTGTCAATGGCAAATCTCCAATGGGATTAAAGGTAAAGGTAAAGGGACCCCTGACCATTAGGTCCAGTCGTGGCTGACTCTGGGGTTGCGGCGCTCAGCTCGCTTTATTGGCCGAGGGAGCTGGCGTACAGCTTCCGGGTCATGTGGCCAGCATGACAAACCAGAGCAGCGCACGGAAACGCCGTTTACCTTCCCGCTGGAGCGGTACCTATTTATCTACTTGCACTTTGACGTGCTTTTGAACTGCTAGGTAGGCAGGAGCAGGGACCGAGCAATGGTCGTGGGGATTCGAACCGCCAACCTTCTGATCAGCAAGTCCTAGGCTCTGTGGTTTAACCCACAGCGCCCCAATGGGATTATTAGTCACTAAAGCTATGTTGTTGTTGTTGTTGTTGTTGTTGTTGTTGTTGTTGTTGTTGTTGTTGTTGTTAATATACCACACTTCACCCAAAGATCACAGGGTGGTTTACAACACAAAAACACAAAACCCAATAAAGCTAGCAGAGAGAAGTCTCAGTCTTCATAGTTATTGCTGGAAGAATTTATTTAGATAAAATCCTCCCTTGCTGGCGAAGGACCTGCACTTAATTAAGAATAAATGGATGTTTCAAATTGAGAATACTACAAATACTCCATTTCTTTAAAAGAAATGTAAACCCTTTGCACAACTGATGAAACATTAAATATGACAGTCCATCTAATGTGAAGGTACGGAAATTAAAAGTCTGGAATTTCAAGGGGAACCTTTAGCTTTGAGTGCCATGAACCAGACTTCACAGACCCATGATAACAAATGCCCAGAGTTGGTATCTCTTTTCATGTTTATCTCTAGTACAATGCACCTTATTTGCTCTTAGCCCCCTTTTATGACCATTATATATACTGTAATCTTCAGAAATATATAAATGCTCTAGGTTTCTTTTAATGATAGCCTGAGCTGCTTATAAATAGCAAGTGTGTTCATTTTAAAGCTGAGGAAAAATGTCCTCTCAAAACTTTCCACACTATTTGTTAGGTGGCAAAACAGGGGAGCAAAGGTAAAATCATCTAAGTTTTAATGTTAAATGAAACTAGTTCATAGTGACAGTGGAGGGAAGCAATTGGTTAAGAGTGGAGGATCAGAAGCAGCAGTCAAGTCCATTTCTTCTTTCAAAAATATTAAAATAATATTCAACAACATTAGAACCAGATCCAGAGTAGCCCCCTCCAATTCACAGATGTCAAAACTGAGAGAGCCATTTTACTAAGTATTTTCTGGGAGGAGACAGAAGTTCTCCAAAAGCTCGGAAGGAGATGAATGGAGAAAATTTAAAAGGTGCACTAAAAAGCACACTTATTTTTCCTGAGTTGGTTGGAAAAGGATGACAAAAAAAGAAACAAGGTGGCATTTCCTGCATTCCAAAGCAATGAGTGATTCACAATATTAAGAGAAATGACTGCTTACAATGCTCACATAGCCTGGGATATTTATATTGCTTTAGTGTGCTTTGTCAAGCACAACTTGATGAAAAATTGTGGTTTATATTTATAGACTATAACAGGAACATTCACCTCTACCATCTCTCTTTTTTAAGCCTAGGAAACATTGTGGAGCAATCACTTGGTGTTAGAGTTACTCAAATCTGTTTTGGATCATTGTATTGGAACTGATGGATATTGACTGACTATTCTTTCTTCTGCTAGCAAAAATGTACCCTCAGAAAGTACAGAGAACCCCCATCCAAGAGACAATTAAGTCAAAGCACAAAACAGTTTGACTGAAGGCCAACAAAACTGTATTTAACTCTAATTCAGTGGGGTAAGGGATTATATTTAGGCTTGGTGTTGGGGTCAGCACTGCTGAACAGTTGCTGAAGGTCTGATCCCACAGACACCCACCACTTTGCCTCACTTCTCTTTAACTTGACGCAGAAAGAAGCAGCAAAACAGTTGATCTAGCTGACATGTGCTGCTGCTGGCACCTAGCAAATTAATTTCCACACAATAACTCTGGACTGGAGTGTCATTCCAGAGTAATGCTTTGTTGGAGGGTATGGAGGCATTGTGGGTGAATTAAATGTCCAGACGCTAGCAACCGTCCTTATGATCTAGAATGTTGTTGTTGTTGGATTTGTGTCTGCCAGCCTCAGGTTTAGGAGAGGTAAGGAGGGGACATAAGGAATTGCAAATTCAGCCCTTTAACATCTCAGTTACATGGTAATAATATCTCACTGGGAGGTTTCTTCCTTTCTCATCGATACCTTCATTTTTTAAAAAAGAGGATTTTAATACTTTTTCCATCAAGTTGTGCGATAAGGTAAGGGAACAGGGGGAATAAAATACAATTGAACAAATATAGATCTCAAATCATTTCCCCCATGATATACGATACATGAAAGAGGTACAAAGCCAGTATACAGAACAAGAAAAGCAGGGAACAGTTGTGTCAGTGCACAGAGCTTCTCCAAAAGTCAGCATACAAAGAAGAAGACATTAGCCCTTCAGAAATAGAATTTTAAAAAGTGAGAAAGAGAACCCATACATTTGTAAACATGTATGTCTTAAATTGTGAGTAACCTTCTCCATCAAGGCCAGATATCAAATAACAGCTGTACCAGTTTTCAATGGAGAAGTCCAAGGATAACTCTTTGAATGGCTGGGTTGGATCAAAATTTGTCTGCCACAACTTATATGGCAAATGCAGAGATGGGCCTCCCTGCTTCATTCCTCTCCAGTATTAATGTTGGTGAGTCAAGAGCATTGACCCTGACCACTGCATCAGACCCTGCAGATGGTTGTCACAGAAGATCCATGAAGTTGCAGCTTATCCAGAAGGGCAAGAAGAAAAGGAGTCAGGAGTAGGTCAGCAATAAAACAATAAATCGCCCACGGTCAGTAAAGTTAACTCTTCATTCAAAGAAACAAACCACAGCCCAGGTCTAGTGGTCTCAGAAACGCTTTCCAGGAGCTCTTGCCCCATTGAAGCAGTTGTGAGGACTGAAGGTCCCTGCCTTCCCTCTGTTCTTTAAGGCTCCTCTCCCAGTTCCTTCCCCAGTAGGCTAAGGCTTTGCCTTCTTGTCTCTTGTTGCCCTGCCCTCTTCATTTATCTGCATGTTCTGGGTCACCAGGGGGAGGGGAGCTGGTTGCAGTAAGAGGGAGAGACTCCATGTCTTCTTCTGCAGTCCACCTGCACTCAGCTTCTTGACACTTCTCTCCAGTCTCTGGGTCAGCACTGCTCTCTGCCACAGCCTCTTCTGGTTCACTAAACCCTGTTGGCTCTTCTGCTCCAGACACCTCCTTCTTCCTCTGACAACTCATCGTCGTCCCACCACCAGCCCCCTGGCTCTGAGCCTTCCTCCCCTGAGGGTTCTTTAGGGGGGTTCCCTGACTGGTGCCTCCCACCACTCCTCTACATGCAGCCAGTCCATGACAAAAGGCCATTCCAGGCTATCAGAAGTGCAACAGTGCCCAACTCCCCCCTCCCTGAAGTATGTGTTCCTGGCATGAAACTGGCCTGCTATTTGTGTGATAAGGTAATTGAGCCTCCAGACTAAAATTCCTGATGTTTGCATCTTTATTAACAAGTGCAATAGGAGGATCCTTTAGATCAGGCATCCCCAACCTGCGGCCCTCCAGATGTTTTGGCCTACAACTCCCATGATCCCTAGCTAACAATACCAGTGGTCAGGGATGATGGGAATTGTAGTCCAAAACATCTGGAGGGCTGAAGGTTGGGGATACCTCCTTTGCTGGCTTGGGACTATAGTAATTTGCAGCTGCTTCCAAGATTCTGGGAAAGCTTCCTTTGAGAATGATATTAAATAAGACACACAGTTTGGGAATGAGAAGTTCAGAAAATGTTTTATAAAATCCCCCAGGAAGACCATCAAGTCCATCTTTCCATTTTCTAGGGATTTGAGCACCCCACTAATTTCCTCAGCAGTACCAGGGCAGTTAAGTTGACATCTTTGCACATATTTTAAACCTGGGTTGGGTTAGGAAGCTTTGTTGTTGTTTAGTCATTTAGTCGTGTCCGACTCTTCGTGACCCCATGGACCGGAGCACGCCAGGTACCTCTATCCTCCACTACCTCCCGCAGTTTGGTCAAACTCATGCTGGTAACCTCGAAAACACTATCCAACCATCTCGTCCTCTGTCGCCCCCTTCTCCTTGTGCCCTCCATCTTTCCCAGCATCAGTGTCTTCTCCAGGGAGTCTTCTCTTCTCATGAGGTGGCCAAAGTACTGGAGCCTCAGCTTCACGATCTGTCCTTCCAGTGAACACTCAGGGCTGGTTTCCTTAAGAATGGATGCGTTTGATCTTCTTGCAGTCCATGGGACTCTCAAGAGTCTCCTCCAGCACCATAATTCAAAAGCATCAATTCTTCGGCGATCAGCCTTCTTTATGGTCCAGCTCTCACTTCCATACATCACTACTGGGAAAACCATGGCTTTAACTATGCGGACCTTTGTTGGCAAGGTGATGTCTCTGCTTTTTAAGATGCTGTCTAGCTGGTGGAACACCTCTGTTTTGCAGGCCCTGCAGAAAGATGTCAAGTCCCGCAGGGCCCTAGTCTCTTGTGGCAGACCGTTCCACCAGATATCAGCTGGAAAAGGCTTCCATGTGGTGCAGTTTCTTGCAAAGAGCACTTTGCCTCTTTGTACAGTAAACTATTCGTCCCTCAGAATTATGCACCCCAACTATTAGGTTTTTCAAGGATTTTCTCAAAACAACTCTAGCAGGCAGCCTTGAGGTTTTTTTATTGCTGTATTCATAATACTGTCTGTTTACAAAGATAAGGCATGTCACTATTTTGTCTTTTTCAAGTGCTTGCAATCCAGCTTTCTTGCCTTGCAAGTCTCTGGGAATTCTTTTACTGCCTGTGGCTCTGCGTCAGCTTTCAAGGTTACTAATTCTGTAAAAATCACTTGTCTCACCCCCACCCCTAGCCCCCACCCCGTTCTATTTCCAGAGTGCACTTGCCTCCTGTATGCAATATCCTCTCACAGTGGCCTTCATACAGTCCCAGGGTCTGGTTTGAAAGATGTTGGGGGTTCATTACACTGCAGATAACTCTGAAGACTCTCATTAAGATGTGCTTTCATCTCTGACCACAGATGGGGGGGGGGGTTAACCACCAGGTGCAAGAGCATGCAGGCTGGATTAATCCACTTAGAATCACCTCAAGAGGGGTGTGGTCTGAGACTCTGGTTAAAAGGGAATCTGTGTGTAAAAATCAGATCAATACAGAGATAGGAGTGAATGTTATTTGAAAAAAAGGAGAGACCCACAGATGTTGGGTGCTGCTGGTGCCAGGCACCCACTGTCAGGCGGCAGAGGATCCAACCCCCCACGGCAAGTTGCCAGGAACAGATAAGACAAGGAAATATCCTTACCAACTGCTTTTGATTCAATATTCACAGAGAGAGGCTTGGAAATGGCATTGCCCCGAGTGAGTCTCCACCCCTCTCTCTCCCTTCATGCGTCATCACTACGGGTGCTGAGAAGTGCCCTCTGCCTTTGAGCTCTTTGCTCTGCTACTTTCAAGGCTCGCCAGGTTCTGGGTGGTGGTGGTCTGGAATGCTTTCTAAACACACTGTGTCCATCAGCTGTCACCCCTCTGGTGCTACTTCTTCCTCCTCTCCTATTATTTCCCGGCTTTCCCCCTCAACTGCCTCTGAGCTGTGATCTCCCTCAAACCCCTGTTCTAATTCTGAACCTCTGTCTTCTTCTCTGGAAGGGTCAGGTTGGGGAAGCGGTCTCCACCATTCCTCCCTGACACCCAGCAACCCAGCCTCCACCAACATTGAGGATAGCTTTTGAGACACAGATTTTTGCCCTCTCCCTGCATTGCTCCTATCCAATTTGTCATTGAAAGCGACATTGAGATTGCAACCCAGAACAATTTATCCCAATTTAAATTCATACAGAGTGCGCAGTAAGCTTTCCAGGAAGGTGTCCTGGGCAAAATTAGGACTGTACGCCAAGCTGAATGTAACAGAGAGATCTCCACCACAACATAGCACCATTCATACCTTCATGTGATCAAAGCTATCGAACAATAAAGCTTTCCGTTATATTATTTTAGTATTTGCTCTTTTTTTCAAATTGTCTGTTGGTTGTGGTCACAGATGGGGAAGAAATTTGATTCAGTTTGCATTTGTACTTTATGAAACAATACATGAATCTATATTCTTCCATCATGTCTTTCTTTCTCTTTCTGACTTACACATATATCATGTGAAAATTTCCTCAAAGCAGTTCGTTCTCATTAGCTGTGATCTCTTTTTTTTCTCCATTCCTTGTCTTTTTTAAACATCTCTTGGGTTCCCAGTCCCTTAGCAACCCTTGTCTCTGGGTCTTCGCCCCTTAACCTCCCATTCTCCTCACAACTCCAGTCTATATTCTCACTCCTCTTGTATTGCCAGCAATGCAGAGCTGCATCTGTTCTATTGGCCTGTACATCGGGGGGGGGTGTGTGTCTCCTCTCCAAAATGCACTTTTGCTTTCCTCACACTAGCTACACTATTTGGCAGTACTGTTATGCTGCTTCCTTCAGCTCTGCACATTTAGAATATTCATGAATCCTCTGTCACAAAAGTTCAGCAAGTGTTACATATGGGGAAGAGGTAGGGAATATCACAACTAGCGATAAAAGAATCTGTCAGTTTCAATTTCTCACGGTTTCTACATAACTACATCAGTTTGTGATATGTTTTTTATTTTTTATTAAAAAACCTTATTAAAAACCTGCAGCATTTTAGTACGAAATTCTCCTAATTTACCTACATTTCTAAGCAATTTTGCCTTCTATAGATACATTTTTGCCAAGTAGGTTTCCCAAACATAATGCATTTTTAATTGTTAATTTTGCTAATATAGACCTTTAATGCACATTTTGCTCTTGTAGATGCGCTTTTGCACATTACTGGGCGGGCAAACTGCATTGCTTTACTTCTCTTCACCTCTGTCTTCATACTACAGTAGTGGCCAAAATTGTTGAAGCCCTTTTGGAAAAAAAGTATATTTCTAAGGTTTGACACCTGATTGGCTCTCTAAACACTCGTGCTCATTCGCTACATTCAAATGAAGGAAAGCTACTGCATATCAACCTAATCAAGTTGTGCTTCCTTTTTCTGGTTATTTGTCTATAACTTTTGATAGAATACAAATAATTGAAAAAACTTTGTTGAATTACATTCTTCATTGAATTATCTTTCCATTGATATAAAATTTTGTGGTTTTACTCCCAAAAATGTGGTGTTATGAGCCTTTAAACCTCAGAAATACATTTTCCCCAAAAGGTTTCCACAATTTTGGCCACTAGTGTAGTTTGTTCTGTAAGCCATCATGTATGTTTTTGGCACTGTTTGACCTCTTGGCATTCTTCCTATGGCAAATGTGCTACTAAGTACTTCTTAACCGTCAACATAGCAAAGCTCTTTGTCATACTTCTTTCTCCATTTCAAACATTTCCATACACCACTTTCAAAATCATAAACATTATTGACTTTTGCTTATTGATTAAATTGGGCCCATAAGCCGTTATTTGATTCATTCACTGCCTACTTTCCCTCAAACCAATGAATTCAAGTGACACTCAAAACATCATCTAATGCCCAGAAATTATGGTTTAAAGTGTTGTTTGACAACAACGGGTAAAGGTTTGTTGTGAGCAAAATATTATCCTCATGTGTATGTTCCATTTCCCATGCAATTAGAAACTTGTGGAGGGATGCATTGGCAATTTAAAAAGAAATCCCTCCATTCTTCTTCTCTCTTCCCAGCTGCTCCTGCTGTTCTTAAAGTCATGGTCTGGAAAAGGCTCCTGGGGCAGCAGGGTAGGAAGGCAGGGAGGAAAAAGGCAGGAAAAGTCATTGCCTGATGGCCAGCGGAAAGACTGTCTCTGCTCACAGTTCTTCCTCTGAAGGGCATTGGACACATAGCACAATGAAGGAGTGTCCTCACTTAAAGGTAAGGTAAAGGTACCCCTGCCCGTTCGGGCCAGTCTTGCCAGACTCTAGGGTTGTGCGCTCATCTCACTCTATAGGCCGGGAGCCAGCGCTGTCTGGAGACACTTCTGGGTCACGTGGCCAGTGTGACAAAGCTGCATCTGGCGAGCCAGCGCAGCACACGGAACGCCGTTTACCTTCCCGCCAGTAAGCGGTCCCTATTTATCTACTTGCACCCGGAGGTGCTTTCGAACTGCTAGGTTGGCAGGCGCTGGGACCGAACGACGGGAGCGCACCCCGCTGCGGGGATTCGAACCGCCGACCATGCGATCGGCAAGTCCTAGGCGCTGAGGTTTTACCCACAGCGCCACCTGCGTCCTCACTTAGGGCCTTCCCAACTGTTGATATTTTGGGGTGGGATTCAATCACACCCAACTAAAGCTCTTGTGCTCAAACCCATAAGACTGGACTTTTGTGATGCGGAAAATGGTGGGGAAATGCAGGAGAAGGTGTGGGACGCAGCTTGCTCTGACGCAACGTCATCTAGCCTCCTTGCCAACAAATGAAAGTGGATGCCCAGTAAATAGCAAACATTGTCTAATTTCCCTTCAAACGAATCAGGAAGAATGTCCCCCAAAACAGGTAATGTGGAAGCCTGCTTAGAGGATCGATGTGACACTGCATGTAGTAACAATATCTTTTAAAATATGCGCTGTGCTTCACTGTAGTAAAGAGAAATCAGCTTTACCAGCTTACAATAAAGTCGCTGAAAAGACCCAAAGGATCTTGGACAAATAATCCAATTACAATAAGTTCATTACAGATTGCTTATTTTAATAGTTTCAGTCTCAGAAAGAGGCTCTTGGGGCAAAGTATTCGGCTAATCCATGGAACATAATATGCAGGATTTATAAATTAATAATAACAAGGGGTGGAAATGTTAATTTGATTTAGAAGGGCTTGTCTATATCTTTCGGCAGACAAGTTTCTGCTGGAGCCATTGGATGCGAGCCAGTCTCTTTTTGAAAAAAATAAAATAAAAATTACACATGAAAGGCAAAAATCTTTTTATTATTATTACCATATTTACTCCAGGCTGGCTTGCTTCTTCCCAATGAAAACAAGAAAGGGGATTTTTGATATCTGTAGCAGTGCATGGCACAATGCATTTGCTGGAGCAATATGGATTTTAAAAGATATTTTAATAATTATGTCCTGAAAAATACTTTTCATATCATTACTCTATTCATGTCTGCACTCCGCCTTTGTACATTTCTTGTATAATGGCTGTCCTTCAGGGGCTTGCCCTCCAACTGTTCCAATTTTCCAGGGACAGTCCCAGAATTATGAAAGCCATTCCAGATTCTGATTTGATCCCAGAGTATCCCTGTTTCCTCCGCCTGTGTGGCCGCCGCTGACCTCAAGGAGGAGGAGGAGCTGGTACTGTCCTGAGTGATGGTGGCTGCGGTACCTGTGGCTGCGAGGGAGCAACCTGTTGCCTTTCCATGGCCTCTCCATGACTGCTGCTGCTGCTGACGTCCTTCCTTGGGCAGCTCATAGCAGCTGCTGGAGAGCGGGCGACGAGGAGGAGAGGCTGCCACTGCTGAGGCCCTGCCTCATGCGCCACGTCAGCTCTGAGGGGTGGGCAAATGGCAGGGCCTGCCTGGGTGGGAAGTAAGGGGGAATGGAGTGGAGTGCAAGGAGTCGATTTTAATAAATGATGATGATGATGATGTTTTGTGTGTCTGTGTCTGATCTTGCCACTTTCTAAAATTTATCTATTGGTGTGTTTTTCTTTTTGTAAATCTATCATAAATAAAATAAAATAAAATAGGGATTAAGGGTTTTTTTCTTTTTAAAAGTTTTTATTTATACTTTGTAAAATTAGTGAAATGTACAAATTTGAAATCATTTTAACATTTCAAAGTTTGACTTCATTCCCCCCTCTCTTTGTGGTTCCTTAAATTTATTTTTAAATATCTTTTGCATATCCAAATTCATTTAATTGGCTCATTTAATTATCTGCTTTAAATATAAGCTCTTATGAAACTGCAGGTTATTACAATAATCCTGCCAATGTTTTTATGTGTTTGCAACTTATTGGTAAATATTCAATAAACCATTTCCATTCTTTTATAAAAAGTTTGTTATTTCTTATTCTTCCAGTGAGTTTTGCCATTTCTGCATATTCCATGAATTTTTGTATCCATATTCCATTTTGGGGCGAGTAGCATTCTTGCTACTGTAGTAGCATCCATAAATAAATTTCTGTAAAATTTAGGTAGTTTTGTCCCTATAATTCCCAAAATAATTATTAAGGATGAAGGGGTTTTCTCAGGTTGGTAGAGGGTGGGTGTGTTGTGTAGCAGTGGTGGAAATTCTCTGCGGGGCAGGGGGAGATGACAAAAATCTGGGGCAGGGTCAAGGAGGTTCAGTTGGTGGGGAGTGAGACATGTCCCTATCTGAGGAGTGTTGGAGGATATGCAGGAAACGTATTTAACCTTGGATATGCATCTGAACAAGATATGCTTGACTTTAGGGCCACTACAGAAATGGGGTCCCCCCCCAAGTGCATTCTGCAACATACCACAATGAGAACAAATAATCAGCACTGCACAATGAGAGGGGCATATGGGAAGGCCTGAAGTCTTGTCCATCTGAATTTAATAGCAGTTTGGTATGAAAGAACCTTGGTTTCCTGGGTCTGTTTGTTCAAGATATCCTCACTCCACGGAGAGTAATTTCTACCTTCCCTCCAACACCAAAAGACAGAGTTGTATCCATTGTCAGTTCTATTGACAGGTAGTGGGGAGTGGGACAGTAAATCGTTAGTGATTGGCACACCAAAAGCTAAAATCCATGTTACAAAGGACAAAGCTGTAGCAGAGTATAAAATTGATTATCAGATGTCAGTCTGATTACATTTTGAATATCTGAGACTGGAATTTCAAAATTCAGACTTTGTAGCTATCAATATTCAAGCTTGAAGTTTAAGCAATGAATATTGTCCACACCAAAAGGAGGAAGGGAAATAAAGCAAGTAATTGGATTCAGTCCTTGCTTCATCTGATCAGTAGCAAATAAGTGCAGCTTACTGTGGACTTCTGGAAAGATATATTTAACATCATAAAACTATTTAAACCATATGTTTAATATTCCGGCTGTCTAACCAGTGCCATTTGTTGCCTATTTCGTAAGGAGCAAGACTCTTCTGGGATTTCATATATCAAGGTTTTAAGAAAGAAAGAAAGTAGGATAACTGCAAGCCAGTGTGGTGTTGTGGCTAGACCTGGGAGTGTGCTGGACCTGGGAGAGCAGGGTTCAAATGCCCACTCAACCACAAGGTCACTGGGTGACCTCAGTCAATATCTCATAGCCTAGAGGATGAGATGGAGGCAGGAGAATCATAAGTGGTGCTCTGATCAACTTGGAAGAAATGCAGGGCAGAAATGTAGAAACAAACAAACATACAATAGTCTGTGAGGCATGATCTTAAGCAAGGTCTAACAATCAAATGTAAGAAAAGAGCAATAACACACACTCTTATATGAACTCACCTCTGGCTGCATTCACATGGCAGCTGATTCCATTTTCATGCTTCCCTAACTATTAATTTCCACATTACACTTGAGCTTTCACGTGATGTAAAAGCCACTTCTAGAACTAGAGTGGAATGTAGCACAAGTTTAGTACTCACTTTCATATTATTTGCAAACAGATTTTTTTCTTCCTTGAAGCTAATAAGACATATATGAACACTAAACTTGCACTATATTCCACTATAGTTTCAGAAGCTGCTTTTACGTCTCCATTAAGCTGGAGAACCAAACATATGAGAATGATATCGCATCTCAACTCTCGACATCCCCACATCGCTCCCACGTCTAGAATTGACATAACTTTGCTTGGCCTCTTTTTAAAAAGGTAAAGGTAAAGGACCCCTGACAGTTAAGTTCAGTCGCGAATGACTCTGGGGTTGCAACACTCATCTCACTTTACTGGTCAAGGGAGCCGATGTTTCTCCGCAGACAGTTTTTCCGGGTAATGTGGCCAGCATGACTGAGCCGCTTCTGGTGAAACCAGAGCAGCGCACGGAAATGCCGTTTACCTTCCCACCGGAGCGGTACCTATTTATCTACTTGCACTTTGACGTGCTTTCGAACTGCTAGGTTGGCAGGAGCTGGGACCGAGCAACGGGAGCTCACCCCATCGCAGGGATTCAAACCGCTGATCTTCTGATCGGCAAGTCCTAGCCTTTTTTAAATTTTCCCTTAATATGAATTGTGCATTTGAATGTCCCAAAATGAAGGAGACATCCAAGTAAATATGAGTAAGATACCATAAGAAGCACCATTATTTCTACTAACCATACCACTTATAGGCCTGGAAGATAAATAAATTTTATCAGAAATGGAATCTGTAAGACCTGACTGACCACAATGGATTGGTCATGTTTTGACATCTTCCAGACATTTTAAACAGCCCTTCACCAACAGAGTATTTCATTGTCCAGGTTATTGAGGTGACAGCTTCTCTTAATGCTTAAAATAACAAAGACAAGCCCAAAATTGTTGTGTCAAGCAGAGAGTTGTACAGTGTTATAAATCTTTCCGAGAAAATGAATAGCAGCCCTAGAATGAGCTGCTGAAGAGTCTCGTCTACAGATGTGTCATCATGTCACATCACTCTTTAGTCTTCTGGATTCACCCAAGAGCCATTTAAGTCAAAGTTGATGCTTCCATTCTGCTCAAGAGCCACTAGAGTTTGAGACAGCAAATTTGTTCAAATGGAGTAATTAAAAAAGAAAAGAATAAACTCACTGGGCATGTACTATGTGCCTACAGATTTCAGTGTGCTCTGTGCAATATTTGGACAGAAGAAAATACAGCGAAAGGCATATGCCCTATAGGCCCAGTTTGCATGTAAATCATGGCTGCTTTGCTCCTGCTGCTGCACTTCCATGAGTTAAGCCATGGTTTGGCTTAGCATGTCATCTAAACCCTGGCCTGTGGTTTGTCTCCTCCAGACAAACCACAGGTGGGTAAGTCATAGAAAAAATATCGGCTACAGTTACTGGTTTGTAAGACATTCCACAATCCTGGGTTTGGAGGACACAGTGAACCAAACCACAGCTTAGCTCACAGCAGTGGAGCAGAACCAAAGGGCCAGTAAAGCAGCCATGATCTCTTCACACATTATGTGTGAATGGGACCGTAGAAAGATTTCAGATTTCAATACAAAGAGGCACTTGGGGTAAAATAATAATCGGGAAATAAAAGCTTGCAAAGTGGGCACTACATCTTCAGTAGTGAGTAATTTAAGAGCTATATTGAGTCTATGGACTTGCCTAAGGTAAACCAGCACCATAAATTATTTGTCCAAGGCACCGATTCATTTGATTCCTGGTTGAGTTTCCTCTGCTATAAACCACCTTGTGAAGAAGTTGATACTCTGAAAGGTGGGTACCCCCGACCCCAAACTATTGAATAAATAAGTAGAAATGTGAATAAATGTTGGCTTCAAACCTATTGCACCTAGCAGGGCCATTTGTGTAAGTCATTGCTGGAAATATAGGGATGGAGCAATCTAGCCATTGACTTCTGTCTTCAGCATTTTAGGAGGCGATTTTGAGGGTGCATCTTCATGCAAATTCAGCAAAGATAGTCCTGTAGTTCAGTAGTAGGGCACATTTTTTCCCATGCAAAAATCACAGGTTCGGTCCCTGCCATCTCTAGGGACAGAGATGGGACAGATTCCTTGTGTGTAGCACTGAGGAGCCATTGCTAATCAATACAGTGGTACCTCGGGTTATAGATGCTTCAGGTTACAGACGCTTCAGGTTACAGACTCCGCTACCCCAGAAATAGTACCTCAAGTTAAGAACTTTGCTTCAGGATGAGAACAGAAATCGTGCGGCGGCAGCGGGAGGCCCCATCAGCTAAAGTGGTATCTCAGGTTAAGAACAGTTTCTGGTTAAGAACGGACCTCTGGAACGAATTAAGTTCTTAACCCGAGGTACCAATGTACAGGCAATCATCAGTGTAAGGGGACTTACAGGAGACAATGATGGCTACCAACATGGATGGCTTTAAAAGAGGATTAGACAAATTCTTAAAGACTTTTGATAGCTACCACCCTTGATGGCTATGCTGTGCCTCACAGTCGGAGGCACTAAAGCTTCTGAATACCAGTTGCTGGAAACCACAGGAGAGGAGGGTGCCCTTGATCTCAGGCCCTGCTTGTGGTTTTCCCACAGGCATCTCGTTGGCCTCTGTGAGAACAGGATGCTGGACTAGATGGGCCACTGGCCTGCTCTAGAAGGCTCTTCTTACGTTCATATGTTTAAATTTTCTTCCTAGATTTCACACAGGGAGCACACCCATAGCTTTTTGGTTATAAGAGTTGCCAGGAAACTGCTACTGCAGAACCACACATGGAAAACAACAAGCATGCGATGTAGCCTACCGCTAATTTACAGCTGCTCTTTTCTTTGTCTTGGCCTTTTCCTGGAATTTTGTGGAGCGATGCAATGCATTCTACCTGTCACTCAAGCCTTGATAGTTATAAATAGCTCTTGGAGGAGGCAATTTAATGTTTGATATGAGCAGGTGGTAAAATTACATGCATCTGGGAAAATCTGCACGAGCTAAATTGCCCCTAATCCCCAGAGTGAAGAGAGAGATGGTAGAGTTGGCATTGTGCTAAATAGCCACCTGCTGCTGGATCAGTAATGGTTAGCAGGCCACAAAGGAAGTGGAAGTCTCCTGAGTGGGCTGACAATGTGACATCTTCCCCCCCCCTTTTGGGCAGATACCAAATGAGGATCTGATCTCCCTGGGTGTTTTTGGCAACACTAGTCTACCTTATAATACCAATAAAGTATGTTTAAATAGCATTCAGGTCGTGTAGGTAATTGCCAGAACCACTTCAGTCTCATTAGTGATTGTATTTGCTTAGAAAGGCCAAAAAGGAAAGGGGGGGGGAGACTTTAGAGAACCAAGTCATCCACTTTGGCCTCTTAAAGAACCAATCTCCACCATTTCCTCTGAAAAGGTTGGTCTTTGATCAACCCGCCCTATTACATTAATACTAACACTTACTACCATTCAGTTGTGTGAGCTCCAGAAGTGGGGGGCTGTTTCTAATATGTTAGTAATAATTTTGACTTCTAAAAATGCTGTGGGAAATTTTGCATGTAGGAGAGAAATGCGGTTGCATTCAATGCTGCTGTTTTAATAACAAATCCCTTTTAGTTCTCCCCGCCCAATACACTTTCAAGGTTCCTAGCACAAAAACTGCTTAACCTGAAGTTAGGCCATTTTCTAGGGACACCTCTCTCATATTTGCTATTTTCAGGTAAATTGCTCACAACACATTAGGAGAGAATAACTGGATCCTGTTTACACGTCCCCAAACTATTAACATTTCCCTTGTGGGGAAAAACAATCACTGCAGCTACCTTAAAATTAGACAGAATGTATCCCCTCAAAAGGCTTATCATGCCAATAAATTCCATCCACTTCTGCCCCCAATTAAAAAGAGCTATAGAATTCCCTGTATTTTTTTAAGGTGCCCAGTACAAAACATTAGGTTCATTTGCCTGTAATTATGCAGGGATAATTCAGTCTTTGGTGGCTGACTATGCCTGAAAATTTCATCCTCTTCTGTGATAGGTCTTTTAAATTTCCCAGCAGTGAATTAGGGAGAAGAAATGAAGCATTGTTGTCTCCCAAAGTGAGCTTAGCTAAGATGAAATGATCCTGAATAGATCCCAAGCACTTCAGACAGTGGAACAGTTTCCAAAGCATTGAATAGAGATCCAAACCAACTGCTGTGGTTAGTGCAGTATGAGTGTATGCAATATGTGTATGAACACACACACAAATATATATACACAAAATATGTGCACACAAACACACACGATGGACAGATCAGTCTATTTTTAATCTATGTCAGCTTAATATGTGTTTAGTTATAAATCTATACCATCCCATTATTGTATGTATCTCCCCCAAAATGTGTAGTTTGTACATATTTGTATGCATTTCTCCCCAAAATACACATTTTTGTATGCTTTCCTGTGTGTTGCCTCCAAAATATATACTTTTGTACACAATCTTCCCATAAAGTATGCATTTTTGAATGCATTTCAAAATTTGTTGATGTGTGCAATCCAACTGTTAGCTGCATTCCAATTCCAAGTATAAGTCAATGAGCCACCCATGAGTTCGGTACACTTTAAAATGCAGACTGAACAATATTACCCTCCATACCTATTAATACACCCCTTCTACAATGCAGTCTATATATATGTGTCTACTCAAATGTAGGCACCATTGGGTTGTATCAATGATTCCGCTCATGCAATGGGACATCCCCTTCCTCTCCCCTCTTCCTATCAAATGCTCCCAAAATCTGCTCCAGGGGATTCCAAAACCTTCTGGAGCAGATTTTGAGGGGTGTGCTGGCAACTGCAGGGGAGAAGAGGCAGAAATTCCATTGCACAAGCAAAAGTCTGCTGTACGAGTTGGAATGCAGGGATTGGATACAACCCATTGCCTTCAGTGGGGCTTATTTCCAGGTAAGTGGATATAAGATTTCCCCTCTAAAACAAAGGTATATTTGAATATAGATTGATGGAAGGTTGTTTTTATATCTGCTAAGTGTTGAAAACTTGCAAAAAGATAACATGCAATGCAGTAGTGTCTGATACAATAAGAAAAGAGAGAACACTTGGAGGGGGGTCTTTCTGGGTTTATTTTAAGAAATCTACCCATATTTAAAGGCACATTCTCCTAAAAAGCATTCACACGGGCACCTACGCTTTGAAGCATTTCTGCATAGTGGGTGCTTCTCTTGAGCGACAAGATGGTTTCAAGACAGAGGGTGCCATCCGCTGAATACTAATTAGAGATCCTTCTGCACTTGATTACAAATAATTAAAAAATATTACAACCTCTTCGAGTCAAGCATGCAGCGTATCATATATAAAGTGGCTGATCATTCTCATAATTTGAGTCAGATTGTTTGAGAACAGCCACATCATTGCTGAGGTTGAACAAAAGCCTCTGCAAAGCTTTTACATTGTTGCAAAATAGAGCACAGCGGGGTGCCCTAAGTAATTTGCCTAATTAGTTCAGAAACATGCCATGACTGTCCCATTCTCTAGTTTCCTATTAAAACGGCAAATTCCAAAATTAGAGTAAAAGGATTGTGCCGTCTTTGTTTTATATTTCCTGCCGATAGGACATTCGGACATTTCTCCCGGGCTTTTGTACGGCTGTTCATTTCTTATCTAACTAGATGAAGCAACAATTCCAAGGGATGTGTAATGTTGCAATCAAATGTCACGCCAGCCCCATTTTATCTAAGAATGAACTAAGAATTTCCCTAGGCTATAGGTCTATTGTGCCTCTGTAATGAAATCAGAATATATCTGCCAGCAGGGACTGCTTCCGTCATGAGTCACTTGAAGTGCTTGAATTATGAGAGTGAGCAGGAGAACTGTTTCTCCAGTTACTTTCACCCCGCTGACATAACTGTGGAAAAAGAAAGTATTATTTTATTTATTAATTAAATTTCTATACTGCCCTTCATCTGAGGATCATAGTGTGGTTTACAATGCAAATAATATCTCCAGTAGCCCAATATCTCCAACATTATCTCCAATCTCATCACTATAAGAGGCTTTATCAAGCCCCCTAAACCAGACGTTGAGTTTGTCACTGTCGCCATTCAAACATTGGCCTCTGTAACAGAGCTGAAAACTAGAAAGCATTAAAGGGGTGCAGTACATGCCATTTTTATTTTATTTTTATTTAACAAATCCTTAATCAACACAGAGGTCAGCTCCAAATGTTATGCTTGCCAAGCCGTTAGGTGCTAAAATGGAAATTGGGGTGTGACGTTGTCATGTGTCTTGCTTGCTCTAGATGAGTAATGAATGAGGTGCAAGACTTCCCCCACTTGGAGGGAATGTAATCATTACAAGTAAGATAGCACATCAAAATATCGCCAAATCACAAAAACCCAGCACATTCTCCACAAGCAATACATGCTTCAAACACCTTACAGCTGAGGTTTTCAACCTTTTTGGGTCCATGGCTCCCTTGACCAACTACATTCTTTCTGTGGCACCCCTGTGGGACTCAGGAGCCCAGTTATGTCACCCCTTGCCTGCAGAGATGGCAGCCCCTCATCCCTTTTCGAACACCCTCCCTTGTTGAGGGTTCCCTCAGCCTCCTATCTTTTCCCCTCTCCTTGGGAATCCTCTGGACAGCCACTGCCCCTGGTCTCTGAGCTGCCCCCTCTGCCCCAAAGAGAGGTGCCTCCTCACACTGCCCCACAGGGGCCCCAGAGCCACCATTCACCTGGGGAGCTTGTAGCCAGGGCTGCTGCAGCAAACAGCTGTGTAAGCCTTTGGGAGGCAGAGATGTGAGAGGGCATCAGAGGGAGGGAGGGAAGGGAAGAGGGACAGAGGCAAGTGTCAGGTGACCATCATTCAAGGCACGGCACACTGGTTGAAAACTAGTGCCATACAGCATGCTGTGAGTGTAGCATTTAGACCTGGCCTAACTCCCCTTCTGTTCTCCTTCACAAAGGGGAATAGGAGCAGACATTTCTTCCTCTGAAAGTCTGTAACCTGAAGTGTCTGTAACCTGAAGCGTCTGTAACCCAAGGTACCACTGTATATGCTCTACAGTGGTACCTCGGGTTACAGATGCTTCAGGTTACAGACGCTTCAGGTTACAGACTCCGCTAACCCAGAAATAGTACCTTGGGTTAGGAACTTTGCTTCAGAATGAGAACAGAAATCGTGCGGCAGCAGCAGGAGGCCCCATTAGCTAAAGTGGTACCTCAGGTTAAGAACAGTTTCAGGTTAAGAACGGACCTCCAGAATGAATTAAGTTCTTAACCTGACGTACCACTGTACTTTTATCCAAGTAGGTCACTCCCCGTAACTTCGTAGATATCACTACAACCATTTCCTATTTTGGAAGCAATTTCCTATGGTATTTTCTTCCATTGTGCAGGCAGCGCACAATCTCAAAATAGCAATTTGGCATGCTTCTCGGTAATAGGCTTGAACCAAACCTTTTTCTGTTATTTGTTTCAAATGGAGCACAATTTATGTAGATGAGCAATGTAACAAAAAGAGAAAGGCCAGCCTGACCACAAATCCCAACAGCAGTGCTGGTTGGTGCTGATAGCCCAAAATACCTCCAGGGTACCATATGGAGAGCAAAGGCTGATATGGGGGGGAACAGCACTAATAGGCAGAGCAATGAAACAACACAAACGTGGTTGGAACAAGTACTTTAAATTCATGGGATTAGGTGGCAAACACAATGAAAATGTTTCACAAAATAAGTTGTGGTCTAACCCTCGTTAATAAACACCCCTTTCATTTGGTGTGCTATTCAATGTACAGCTCCATCTATTTACATTAGTAGTTGGTTGAGTAATTAAGACTGCAGAGTTTCCCCCTTACTTGGGTCAAAGCTATTAAGAGCAAGATGCTGGAATCCATTAACCTTATTCAAAATTTAAATGGCTCATAGGCATTATTTGAATATATTTCTTCCTGGGAGCTGTTAATTACAGAGCCTTCCATTTCTACGTGTTTACATTTTATATTAAAAGAATTACAATTACTAGAATAAGAAATGAAGGGAAAAAATGTACTTTTGCTATCCATTCAAATTAGATAAAAGTTTTAAATAACTCTACTTGGCTATTTGAGAGAAAATAAAAATGCAAGATTTAATTTATATGATGTAAAAGTAAATCATTACATTAACCTCAGCAGAACGACATCTGAAAGAACTCAAAAGGCTCCTATTTAATATATTAAAATACATGCTATTCAATATGAAGGAAAATACATAAGGCATGATCCAAGAAATGTTAAGCATTTCAAATTCCCACTGGGTTCAATAAAAAGTCAAGCAAATGATTAAATCTGGCATGACTCCTGTGAATCTATTGCAGAGCACATGGTTGCTGGGCCATGATCCAAGGAACGTGGGCTGTGCAGTGGAGAATGAGAATCCAGCTCCATCATGGGGAGAAGAACTGCCAGGACATTCTTCATGACCCTCACAACCAGAGGATATAGTCTTGCCACCCTCCAGTACTTCACAGGAGACGTTTCCCACAATGCCCTTGTTTCCCCAGCCACAGTGGAGCCAAAGGCTTCAGAACAAGGTAATGTGCATCCTCTAAATTTCTATGAGGTCAATATGTTTTCTTTCAACAAAGCACTTCTGTTTTGTGGCATGATGTACTAGGCTTTGGAGGCAATATAGCTATGAATGCCAGGTGCTGCCAGCCACAGCTGGGGAACTGAACTCAGATTCTGTCTGAGGGCTTCTCAGGGCCATATGGTTGGTCACTGTGAGAACAGGGTGCTGGGCCTTTGGCCTGATCCAGCAGAGCATTTCTTATGAAGCCCCCTGTTAGCCTAGATAAACTATCAAGCTATAATGGGCTGGGTAAGGGCTTATCCAGTATCTACTCCAGTTTACTGCCTGGGTTAAATCCATCCTAATATATCTGTAATGTTACCTACTAAGTGGAATAACAGGCTCTTTCATTGTCAAGAGCAGTTACTTTGATTTAATGATCTACTTGGTTACTTGGATCTTCTTGACTGATCTAATCTTGAACCATAAAACACCCAGACCTTCCAAGTGTCCCTATTTTCCTGGGACGTCCCTGATTTAGAAAAGCCATCCTGGTCTCTAATTTGAACCTGGAATGTCCCATTTTCCTCTAGGATGTCCCTATTTTCATTGGAGAAACGATGGAGAGTATGACGTTACCCAACCCCCGAACCGTCTGAAGGCAATCCTGTATAGGGAAGTTGTTTTTTTTTTAAAAAATGTTTAATGTTTTATTATGTTTCTGTATATGTTGGAAGCTGCCCAGAGTGGTTGAGGCAACCCAGTAAAACGTGTGGGGTATAAATAGTAAAATTATCATTATGGAATGGGACGTCCCTATTTTCATCAAAAAAATGTTGGAGGGTATGAACAGGTACATTCTTTCTTAGTTTAGCCAAAATCACAAAGGCATCCATTAACGCTATGATAAGCCTATTAGAATGCACCTCACACAGAAGATAGGCTTATTATATAATATACATGAAAGATACAAGGATGCTTCCAAGAAAAAAAAAAGAATAATTTTGCTTCTAAGTTAAGACCAAGGGAGGCTGTGCTGCTGCAAATGTTTCAACAGTGCAAGCATTTCGGCTTCCTCATTGGAATTATCTGCCCTCCCCTCTCCCTTTCTGGGGCTTCTCCTGCCCCTATTGGGATCGGGGGAACCCATGGGGGAGGGGGAAAGCCCTATTACGTTAGCAGATGTCCTTGCATGGATTTCTTGTAGCAGGACTAGTTATTCAGTCTGGCCCTAAATAACTAGAAGACCATTTATAGCTTACCTGAATTACAGCAAAGCACCCAGAGAACTGTTGTCACTGTGCAGTGTATCAATTCTGTAAACAAATAAATAAATAAATTTGATATTTGCAAATTCCATGAAAAATCAACCTAATCAACAAACGCCAGTCTAGTGAGTTGGTTGGAATATCTATCTATCTATCATCTATCTATCTATCTATCTATCTATCTATCTATCTATCATCTATCTATCTATCTATCTATCTATCATCTATCTATCATCTATCTATCTATCATCTATCTATCTATCTATCATCTATCTCTATCTAATGTGAGAAACACAGATTTTGAAGAAAATATGCTTAGAAATGCTTATTTTTAGAGCCAAAGCATTTTAAATACTTATATTTTTTGTGAGATTTTGTTTAAAATGTTTAAAGTTGGAATGGACATATGAGTGAACTCATATGAATATGACCCAGAATGGAAATAAAGTGATTTCTCCGTTTCTAGTGTGAGGTTGATACTGTATTTTTTGAGCATTCAGTGCACAACATTTTGTGCCTGGGAAAGTGCCATTCTCATTCCAGATAGCCAAGCCATTACTTTGGCAATTACTTACTATGTGCAGTGTGATTACAGAAATGTCATGGGCACTGCTGTGATATGGATCGTCTGGATAAATCTCTAGGATCTGGCATAAATGTTTCCCTTTCTGGGGAAATAGTATCAGTAGATGTTTTCCTTTGCCAAGTAAGTGCAAGGTTGGACTGAGTTAAATCTGCAGTGTACCAATTTGTTTTGATTGTGCTATTCAAGCATTAAAAACATAAATACAGAAAAATTCAATTATCTATAAGTCTTAAATTAGTTGAGTTTATGCACAATAAACATATAATAGATCATCAATGCCTGGAGCAGGGGGGAAATCTAAGAGGAGTTGGATGAGGAATTTCAATTGCCATAATCAGAAAATTAAAATATTAGAAAGTTGATAACATGCACAGCACTAACATATTGTTGTGCATAAGTTAGAATGCATATAAGTGCAAAGTACCATTTTAGAGGACAGCGAAAAACAACATGCTTAGTTAGCAAGGAAGAGCGTTTGTGTCAGTGTATTGTTCATTGGTGTGAAATTTGTGTGTGATTGTTTTTTTTAAAAAAATCTTCCCTGTTATGAGAATTATAAGGTCTAAAATATAAACTAAATGTTCATCAATGTACCAGGCAAACACATACATAAATATGTCTGAAACAGTACAGGAAAACAGTCCTAAAGCCATTTTGACTCTTTCAGTGACCTCAAATATTCCCCTGCAGTTTAGCTGGAAATGGGAAAGGCCTCCCCATTGTCTCTGTGCTCACAAATCCTGCCTTAAGGGCACATTTGTGTATGAATAGGGTGAGCCTGTGACCTGGACTCAGGAGTTAAGTATTTATCATCATAAAAGAATGGCCAGACTGTCCAGGTAAACCCATTAACAGGTTTGCTTCCAGACAGGATTCTGCTGTAGAACGCCTCTTCTGTGATGTATGTATGATGTATTGGGGGGGGGGGTCTTGGGCTAGAGGGTGGCAATTTCAAAAGTCTATATAAGGGCTTGCACACCATTGTTCTGGGTTCCTCCTCCCTCCTGCATAGGTGTGTGGGGGTGTGAGCATCCTGTTGCAACAGGATCAGGCTTACTAGCTGTTTTGCTTCTCAATATTCTCTGGTTGGCCTCTGTTATTTCTCCTACCGATGGAGAACCTACATAAGGAATCTATACAGGCTCTTGGGTACCCATAAGAGAAAAGGAGCATTTTTTCTTATAACATTCTGTTATGTGTGTTGGCGTGGTTGCTCGAGAGCAATCAGGCAAGACTCCCCGTTGGTCTTTTCAAGGCTTTATTATCTGTCCAAAACGTTCACAATGCAGATCAACTCAATTCCATGTCTGCTCAGTCACTAGCAGAATCTGGGAGTGGGCGGTCCTTAAACTTTCCCCAGCAGAGCAGTTTCTTGACCCCCATCCTACGCCTCCCCTCTCTGCGCGTAAGCCTTCTGCGCAGAGAGGGCGTGGGCAAAGGGGGACCTGCTTCCCCCCCGCTTTGCTCAGGTTCGGTGTTGCGGCTCTCCCTTGCATCTTCTGAGCCCTGCATCCCTTCCTCACTGGAGGCATGGCTTCGCTCCTCCCCAGAGGACGAGCTGCTTCTCACGATCTTTGGCAGCTCCCTGTAACCCAACTGCTCTTCCACCTCCCGCCTCTGAGCTGATGGCAGTTCCCTGACACATTCCCTTTAGAATGTACCCTACCTTGGCATTACTACCAAAAAGATTAATTATGAAAGTAAATAAAGTGCTCATTCTCCCCCCAAAAATACATTGCAAGTGGTGCAAAAGTGTATTGAGAGCATGTGCACAGAAAAAAAATTCCCCTTCCATACTTGTGGTACAACATCCAAAGGGATGGGGGAACATGCACACCTGGCTTGAGCTGAGATGCTTAATCCCAAGCTCTGTGGGCATCTTGCACATTTCCCCATGGAGAAGATTCTTGAGTTCTTCCTTCAGTGGAAGTGCATGTGACTCACGCACCTGCCTCCTTCTGCTTTCTACCAGGTCGAAAGCAGCCCATAGTTCCATGGCAAACATGCTAAGAAAACCTAACAATGGCAATGTGAAGAAATGGATACGTATGTGGAAGAAGGCATTTCATCTTCCCAGGACATTCTCTCTCTCCCTGTTGCATTAAGTTCACTATTGAGACAACATGGATGCATGAGTGAAACTGCTTGGACACCCGTATTTAGGGTGATTTGGGTACCTTCTCATCCAATATATTTCATATACCAGTTTGAAGGGTATGCAGAACAATATATGGCTGCATAACCACAAAAAAGAGCTGGCCCTCCACCATCTCCATAAGGGCTATTTGGTCTGTATCGTCTGTCAATATGTAGCCCATGCATTAACTTCTGTGCTGGAGATTTAGACACTGTGCTTGAAGTGGATGCATGCGTTGGTTAAGTTCTAAAGAGAAACAATGGGGTTCTGGTCTGCTTGTCCCCGTTCTAACGGTCCTCTGTTGATACCTACAAAATATGGAGGCAAACTGCCATGAGAGATATGCACTATTACTTATTCAAGTGCTTCAGAGATGCATGGTAGAAATAGTTTCTAGTTTTGTGGTCTCATTGAGAAGTCTTTCCAGCTAAGCACTGGCTTAAGTCCGACAGTCCTCACCAGGGCAAAGCTCCAGGAGTTGGCAGTGACTGCTAAATTTCACTTATCCACTTATCCACATGCCAAACATATATATATTCTGCAGAGGTTTGTTAATCTCTGGGAACTAATTCTGAGGCAATATAGGATGGTGGGAGGTGTATTTCACAAACAATTTTCAGTGCACTCCCTGTGTAAGGGCAGGTGGTGGGAGTTAGTGGTGGATCATGTGTTCTAGTTCACAGATCTCTATTTGAAGGGCCAGTCCAGTTTAAAGAATTGTAAGAAGGAAGAGTTTCCCTTCAACTCCATCTCACCCCATCCATTCATTAGCTGGGACCCATGAAATATGCACCCATATGGTCTCAATAAGTTGTGTAACTTCACCACTAGATAAGGCACTGTGCGAAAGTCTTGCTGTGCAGTGTTGACAGGCAATGAAACCAATGCTATGTGGCAGGGCAGGGGATGTTGGCTCAGTTAACTGGGCAACAGCAGTGTGTTTCCTATTCTCCCTCCCATTTGGAATGAGGGCAGTAGAATTGGTTGTACCCAGTGATCTAATCATCTCACCAAATCTGATTGGCTGTGTGGTGCTGTGATGTCATTATGTTCACTATGTGCTCCCCGATTGGCAGTGAATAAGTTATCTCTAGTGAAAAAGTTAAAGTACTGCTCAAGTGGCAGCACAACCCAGGAAACCATAAAAACTACAAGGACTGAATGGTCTAATAGCCAGTGCCAGCTGTTAATGATAAAGCCTATCTATTCAATAGTGCAGACCTGTAAAATTCATAGGCTCTTCCCTCTTTCTGATCCTCCTGCTTAAAAGAACAAGACTCCTCAAAAGACCTGAAGGAGATCTCAGGGCTTCCCTTGAATATGAATAAAATAATGTGAATAATTAAAACATTGCATATTCTTAAAACAAGCTGCAATGTGGATATGCATATAGTATAATAATGTTGTATTGAGATCTGTGCTACTAAGGCAAATGCAGTGGCTACATTTTAAACGTCCTTTTATGCTATGTCTGTTTGCCAATAAAAATAGATTTTCTGCAGACTTGATCGAAGGTCCTACCAAAGGGGGAATAGAGAAAAAGTGCACTGGGCCTTCTTATAAAAGGGATAAATCAAACAGATAATTCACAACATCCTTACCACCCCACCAATCCAAATGTAGAGTACGGGTATTTCTACAGCAGCTGTCAAGGATAGCACAGCAGCAGGTAGTATAGGTTTAAATTCGTCAAGGTAAGTTCTGCTTAATTTGCTGTCTTTATAATGGAACTTCTCTTTCCCAAAAGTCTAATTGTAATAGATTCCATATCTGCTCGAAATAAAATGAAACAAATCACTATGTTTCAGAACAGACTGCATGAGGAAGTCAAATAAAGTGTCTCAAATGAAATTATAGCGCTGCATGTACAGTAGGCAGTGCCTTGGAGAGTTTTTCTGACCTGGATGGACATTTGATCAAAAGAGAAGACATAGCTAAGATCCCACTGCACTTCCCATTTGAATTTTCCATGGGTACAAAATTTCATAATTTGCTTTGCAAACAGAATAATTGCATGATGGAAATGTAACATGTTATGGATGTGCAAAGGAAAACAAAAACACATGAATAAAAGAAACACACATCAAAAAACAAAACAAAACAAAACACACCCAGCTGGCTCAATTTGCTAATTGGGCATCTAGTAAATAATTTATCTTTAATGAATTAAGCAGTTTTTGATCAGCTCAACCTATCTTTTAAATGTGTAACAGACCAATTATGATTTATTCCTAAATTGACATGTACCTAAAGATATGCAAAAAGGAAGCAATTACACTGTCAATATTCTCGGCATCTGTAATTAGCTGCTTGCATTAGTGAGACCCTATTTTCTCTTATGCTAAGGGTCCGTAATTAGTGTAATTTAGATAATATTTCAATTACATAGATTGAGCCTATTATCTCTTCTAATATGAAACTAAGTGCATTTTGTAATTGCTCTCTTTAAAAGCCAGCCATATCTATTCAATCTCCCTTTCCCCTTTCTCTCTCTTGTTTAGTTCTCCTCTTTAGACTCTGTCATAGCATACAAGACAAAAGATGTCTATGTGTTAAATACTAGAGGCCAAATCTAAGCTCTTTTCATTTCCGTTTATTTCAATGGGAGAGAATTAAGCACCTTAAAATTGTGGGATAAATCGGCTTCATATAACCAACATGCTTAACTCTAATTAATGCATGATGGGGTATCCCATAGAGTAAGTCCTGCCTGGTTTATTTTGATTGCTCCCTCTCACCTTAGGAGGATTACCAAACTCTTTGTTCTCCCACTTCCACCATGTGAAGCCTACCAATAAAGAGGTCTAAGCTGGATGCTTAAGCAAGCCATCTTTGTGTTTCTGTACAAATATTTTAGAAACACTTACCAGTTTGGAACCTAAGTTTTACTGCCTGTCTTTTCTTGCTGCTGTATGAAAAAGCACATGAATCTGACACTTGAAGAATTTGTAAGTAAACCATTTTTAACTTACCAAAAATGTGGTTTTTTCTATGCTAAGGGAAGTGGGGAACTTTGGAAGCAACTTGGGGGGGGGAGCACATGAAGAAGGGCCTCAGATGATGATCACAGAGGTCTAAGTCAGTTTACATTGGGAGAGGTGGTCCCCTGTATTTCTCATAGATGCTTATGCTGTGTTTTTTTGGGGGGGCCATTATTATTGACTGTGTTATGCATTTTAGAACAAAAGTGTTATAAACAGTTTAAAGATAAACCAATGCACTGTTGTTATCAAGAAACAAATTATTCACTGACTTGCACAAAGAGTCATTAGCAGAAAATTAGCCCAGATTTACCAAGTCTAACAGGAGTACATAGATTTATTAAGTTGCTTTCCTTGAACATTTATTCTCTCATACTGCAGTAATTACAGGATATTAATCACTATGAAATTTGTAAGAAAATGCTTTTGTGACTGTCAGATACCTGTTTGTCTTTGTTGTTTAATTGTCTCCTCAAACCATCAGTCTGTTATACATTTTGCCAATATGTGTTTGGTACCATTTTAAATTGCATTTTTATTACCATAAGGGGAACCATTTGGATATTCTGCCTTAGCCTGTCTGCCTTATTCTGTCTCTGATGCCATTGATTGTTTCATGTTCTTCATCACACATCCATTTAATGCCTATTACACAATGGCATGGCCACGATTTCAACTGTGATGGATTCCATATCAGCTCAAATATCAGCCTGACCAACCTGATTATAAATGTAGCAAGCCATTTCAGGGGGAAAACAGAGTGTGGCTGATGTGAGTCTAGGAGGCTGTAGGACTGTGTTAACCATTGTTGTGTTTAATCACCTCTGTGTACCTATGTGATGTATGCAAGAGAATGGTGTACGTGGCTCACACAAGCATGAGCTGGAAATATTGTTCTTTGACAGGCAAAAAGGTTAAGGTAAAGGATCCCTGGATGGTTAAGTCCAGTCAAAGGTGACTATGGGGTGTGGCGCACATCTCCCTCCAGCCCGAGGGAGCCGGTGTTTGTCCACAGACAGCTTTCCGGGTGATGTGGCCAGCATGACTAAACTGCTACTGGTGCACGGAGAACAGTGACGAGTGCCAGAGCGCATGGGAATGCCGTTTACCTTCCTGCTGCAGCAGTACCTATTTATCTACTTGCACTGGTATGCTTTTGAAGTGCTAGGTTGGTAGAAGCTGGGACACAGCAACAGGAGCGCACCCTTTCATGTGGATTTGAACTGCCGACCTTCTGGTCAGCAAGCCCAAGAGGCTCAGTGATCTAGACCACAGCCCCACCCACGTCCCTGGTTCTTTGAAGTGAGTGCTGCAACAATATGTTGCGATGTGGAGTGCTTCTGTTCAGGGTTCCAGCCAATCATGGCCTTTACCTATAGATACTTCCCCTTCCCTCTGGTTTTCTGCCTGCACCCAACAGAATTCCATAGATACTGAACTTGCTTAATCTGAATTGGTCTGTTTTGGTTACCCCTCCTCAGACACTCCCTGATGATTTGGTACTTTTTTGGTATGCTGCCTGGCAAAGGTAATCTAATACCATGCATTATCAAAGTAAGGGGCTTCTTCGCACTAGGAGGTAAGATGAGTGCCACAGCAATGTTTTCTACTATTGTAGAAAGACAAATTTACAGCACAACCTATTCCCTTGTGAGTATAGGATTGCCGCTTCCGTTGCTTAAAAACTAGCACTTGTGAGAAGAAAGAACTACCATGATATTCCTCCCATATGCAGGAAAACCCACAGGAAAGCCAAATCATTTAAAAAAAATTAAATCAGCTCTCTTAAATCTGCTTTGACCAAACAGCTTCATGCCTGCCCAAAGTAAGACATTTTCATTCTATTCTAATGAAAAAGCTAAACCAATTCCCATGGTTTAGCAATTGAATTCCTCCTTGTTACCACATAAATTAAATCTTTCCCCCTTTGCTGCCCTCTACCTTTGTATTAATGGAAACCTCAACTTTCCCCTAATTATGGCAAAGCGGATAAACTCTGGGTGCATAGTAGTCAAGGAATTACTGAACTGGGCTAACTGGAGTGACCAAATTGATATAAACTATCTTTCTGTTTTACTTCAAAACCATTTGAAAACTAAAAAGAATCTAGTTCCAGGGAGCATTTATCATCCTATTAAGTCCACCTGGGGGATATTAATGCATTTGGAGTATTGCCTCTAGGCTGGGCCTCACCTCTAAATGTGTATTATGTGATGGCAATGCACATTTCATAAAGATATATTGCTGATTATATTTCCATTAAAGACTATAGCCAAGGCTGATGTCTAATTTTCTCCTAGGCTAATCTACAATTGAGAGTGTTTCCTTTGATGAGTTCATTGTTGGGAAAGAGATTAGTTTTCCTGTCCTCCACCTCATTTGCACAGCTATAAACCTGAGAAATGAAGTTTGCCCACAATCATTTCTCAATTAATACTTTCAATTATGGCATGTTAAAAATATGGTCCACGGCGTCTGAGTCGAGCACACGTGCGTCAATCCAGCAAGGGCAGTTTCCAAACCCAGAACAGTTTTGCGTGTGTGGCTCATGCCTCTGACTCAGATGCACCAAAGGCAGCTTTTCAAGGAGGTGGGGGCAAATTCGGGCATCTAACCACTGGGGCAGAATGTGGGGTGTGCTCTGTTATGGATCAAAACCACACACATGCTGCTTAGTGAAAGGCATTTATTTAGTTATTTCAGTGGGTGATGTTCAACTGAGTTTTACTCAGAGAAGACCCACTGAAATTAACGCCCCTAACTTGGTTATGTACATTAATTTCAGTGGGTCTGCTCTAAGTAAAACTTACTTGAATACTTTGCCCATCCTCTGGTTTGGAGTTCACGTGGCTTAAGACAGTTATAAATAGCAATATAGCATATAAAACAAAGTAAAATAGAATCGCACATCCATTATGAAAACAACAACAATAATCCTCATTAGTGGATTGTAAGTGGAATGTAATTCAGCAACAACATTTTCAAGTCACAAAAGTCTTGGCAAAGTAATAGATTTTTACCTGTCATCTAAAAGTAGCTAATGTGGAGTCTGTTGCATCTCAGTCGAGGTTAGTTCCATAAATGGGGAGCCACCACCCAAAATGTTTCCAATGTTACCTGCTGCACTAGCCAAGCGGGATCACGCACAGGGACTACCTGACAGTGTTTAGGAAGTGACAATGGTGTTCTGTCTAGTATCTTGGACTTGTCTCATTTGGGGCCTTATAGGCTAGTGCCAACGTCTTGAATTGGGTTCAGTACCTTACTGGCAACCAGTGCAATGCCTCCAGGATCTGAGTGGCATGATCATGTCTGCCAGCGTTGATCCCTTCTTTGAATGAATAGATGGATGAATGAATTGGGGTGGTGGTGGTGGTGGTACTTCCTTTCCCTAACAGATGAATCAACCACCTGCTCAATGTGGAGAGTCTAATTTGCAGCAAAAGCAAATGTAAATAGTAATGATAAAGGTAACAAAAGCAATATTTTGGTTGCAGGCAGTATTCTGCATGTGTTAACCTTGTTGTTAGCCTTGCAACAACCATGTCAGCTCAGTGAATACAGTATTATTATCCCCATATTGCAAAAGGGAGGGTGAAAGGAGCTGGCTTGCCTGAGACCATCCAGTGACTACAGGACAGATAATCAAGACTCCCTTCATGCTTATTTCTACTGGTATAGCAGCTAGTGGCCTTGAACATATCCAGAGCAGTATGAGAGGAGTCCAGTAATACGTTTGTATGTGTTCTGAGGCCTGACACAACCTTTCACTACAACTGCCAGCTGGGCAAAAGTTATTTGTAGCTTTTCATGGAGATAAGTTAATTTCTGCGACTTCTTAGCAAGCAGTTGAATTTTCTAAGGATGCTAGGTTTGAAAGTTTTATGTTATTCATAACCTCAAAATACAGTTGTACCTTGGAAGTCAAATGGAATCCGTTCCAGAAGTCTGTTTGACTTCCAAAACGTTCGGAAACCAAAGCGTGGCTTCTTATTGGCTGCAGGAAGTTCCTGCAGCCAATTGGAAGCCGCCGGACATTCAAGCTTCCGAAAATTGTTCAAAAACCGGAAAACTCACTTCCGGTTTTTGATCATTTGGGAGCCGAAACGTATGAGTTTCAAGGCGTTCAACTATATCCTGTTTGTTTTAGGTTTCCATTATTTTTTTTAGAATTGCATAATGAGGAAAAGAAAAGGCTTCCTCCTCTAATTCATCTTCCTGATGCTCCTGTAAGGTAGATCACTGCTACTCCCACTTAAAAAATGGTGTGTGTGTGGAGGGGAGGTTGTGAGACAAGCTGGCACCCTTAAGTGAGCCACACTGGATTTTATTATATTTCCCTTTGTTCTTCAAAATCAATCCAATTAAGAGACGCTGATCAAGATGTTAGCTTAATGTGGAACGTCAGCCAACAAACATGCCCATCAAAATGTTCATATGATGCAAATAATTGAAGCCTGCCACACAGGATCACTTTTCACTGTTTTCTGTTTGAAGCCAAGAACAACCATTTAGAGCTGGCAGAAGCCCTGACTGCAACCCTGTTTATGGATCTAAACGGAAAGAGAAAGGAGTGTGTGGAAATAGGCTGTACATTAACATGATTTTTAAAAACACTCAGCTTTGTTAATAATTAACAACAATTGCTTTAGGGACTGCCTTGCCTTTTCAGCTTTCCAGGAAATGTAGCCTATGCAGAAAGCACTAAAGGCCTCCAAAGCAGCCAATTAGACTTTCACAAGTCGTCCTCATTAAAAGACCAGATATTTAGTGGGTAGATATATTTAAAAAAGGGCAGCCCTAGAAGAACACAAGAGCTTGTCACTTGTTCTTTTCTTTTTAGCTTGCTCTTCGTCTTGATACCAGACCCAACTAATTGTGTGTGTTTGTATGTTAAGCAATGTTAGGTGCAAGCCAACCTCCCTTTCCCCTGGTTTGGGCTGGTTGAAGGGGTCCATCATTCCACCAGCATTCCTTGTTTTGCCTCCTGAATATGCAGGTAGGTGGCAGTAACCCACATAAAATCCCAAAGTGGAATGATCTGCGGGTGAGGAAGGAGTGAGCAGGCCCAGGTTCCATACCCTCCAACATTTCTCCAATGAAATTAAGGACATCCTATTCCATACCCTCCAACATTTCTCCAGTGAAAACAGAGACGTTCCCCTCAACATTTCTCTGATGAAAATAGAGATGTCTTGAGGAAAAGCAGGGCATTCCGAGATTAAATTGGAAACTGGGACAGCTTCTGTAAATTCGGGACTGTCCCTAGAAAATAGGGACACTTGGAGGGTCTGAGGTTCTACTGGATATATGACTGGCCCAAGCATCTATCTGTTGATAGCATCAGGCTCCTGATGGCTGTGCCAACTGAAGGCTGGTGGAGCAATTTGCCTGCCCTTGTCTTCTACCCCAGCTGGCATGAGTAGTGGGGCTGTGCCTCCATTACATGAACCAGTGACTTGGGACTTTCTGTATAGTCACACAGTTCCAGAACACAATGCATGGCACAATTGATCCTGACGCATGTTCACACTAGGAAGTGAATCTCTGTGTCCTCTTAAGGACATATTAAACATCATTCACAGGGATGTTGAGAAGAGGCTGGGTAGCATGTTGCCCTTTTCAGGAAATTCAGGGTTCTTCTACATTATGTAGAGATCCTGCAGGAGTAGAAGGAGGCTCCTCCAGAGGTTTTCAACCTCTTGGAGTCCACAGCTCCCTTGACCAACTACATTTTTTCTGTGGTTCCCCTGTAGGGAAATGCACTCCAAGGCTCAGAACCCCAGTCATATCACCCCTTGCTTGCAGATCTGGCAGCCCCTCAGCCCTTTTTGAACACCCTCCCTTCTGTAGTGTTCCTTCAGCCTCCTCTCCACTCCCTTCTCCTTGGAATTCCCCTGGGCAGCTGTTGCAGCTGCTCCTGGTCTCTGAGCTGTCCCCCACCCCAAAGAGGGGTGCCTCCTCACACCACCCCCAGGGGGCCTGGGAAGAGGGTGCCCCCAGCCTTAGCAGCCAAACAGAGATTGGCCAAAGGTGAATGTGAGGTCAACACCTTACTCACCTTGGGAGGCAGCTGTGGTAGCAATTTTCGATCCCTGAGCTGGGAGCATAGTAATGAAAATAAAGAGAGAGAAACAACAATTTACAAAAATAACAAAACTATGTAAACAGGTTTGATAAATAACAAATTAACAAATCTTTCATGAGGTAAACCAGCAAAGCTACAATGACAAAAATAATTTCCAGTTTAACAAAATACCTAGGTAAAAAAAAAATTAACAAATGCAAGACACTTGTTATGCCATCCTGCATAATTTACCATCAACATTATTGACTGAAATGTGCTCTCTACCTTAATGGTTGCCCTTTGGCCTCTAAATGTTCGTGTAAATCTTAATTTTGCAATTGAGAAGTGAATTGCATTTTAATGAACAATTTGGAAACATAGAGGCTAAAAGGAGGTTAGCTCTTATTAAAATCTTTTGAGTTTTGCTTCGTTTTTTAATTTAGACACACGGCTTGAGGAATCACATGCCAGCATTGTTGTTGTGTTGTGTTGTTTGTTTTTAATTTAAACATGGAGCATAATTCTTCATTAAGAACAGATTTTTTTCCCCCATTGACAGGATACAAATAGTTCATTTCAGTCAACTTGAACTGCCGAAGGGGAAGCATGAACTTCCCAACCTTTGCTGTCTGTTCTGTACCAGGCATCGATTACACTCCAAAGAATTCACACATAAAGTGAAACTCATTAAACCGTCCAGCTTTTGACTTCAGATGTGAAATTCAACTAATGTCTATTTCACACCAAACATTTCACTTACACTATATTATATTGACCAAAAAAAAAAAATTAATCTGCAGAGAATCGGGGTGTTTGAGCTATGACTTTGAATTAAATGTTGAATGAAAATACGGCAACATTGATGAAAGATCAAAAAAGGGCTCTGGAAGATAAATGTTCAGCCCCTGAACTAACCTTTGATAACATTACCTTTTTAAAAAATAAACAGCAACAACAGCCCACTCCACTACCATATTTATGTTGTCATTTTTCAAGCTCAAAATCTGTAAAATAATAGAGCTTTAAAAATAAAATATAATGTTATCTGAACAGTATTAGAATACTAAAGCAAACAATTAACTATGGCTACAGTCTTAACTATGTCTACTCAGAAGTAAGTTCCATTGAATTCAATGTGACTTACTTCCAGGCAAGAAAGGAACTGACTATTGTCCAGTTGTGTTGCTGTGCACTTAGCACTGGAGTGAATTTGATCCACCATGTTCAAAAAGGGAAGGAAACAATCTTGGATAATAGATAATGATAGAGGCAGGCAATCTTTTTGGATGAGCTGCTTTTCACTAGTTGCAAAGGGAAGGGAAGAGAAACAGCCCCTGAAAATTGAGATGGAACAGGATATATATATTTTTAGATATTTGTGGTGTTGGCTTGGCTTAAGTTACTTTGCATATGAGGAGTTTGCGGATAGATTTTTCCACAATTTTAAAAACTTTTTTTAAAAAGCCTTGCAAGTCACTATAAGTACAGTGAGCAAGACTCTCCACAACCTTCTGAGAACCTTCCCAGGACTAGATGGGACAGGGGAGGCCCATTAGGCTTGGACCTCAAGCTCAAAGGGGGCCTCAAATTTAGAAATGTCTTAATTTTTTGGCATCTGATAAGGTTATGTGCATTGTACCAATAGGTGATGCAACCTAAGCTGCAAAATAAAAGATGTGATCTGATTTCTGGCACTTTGTTTTGCTTTTGTGTTCTTGGCATCTGTCTGTCTTGAAAGACAATGGAGTGTGCCTCTGGAGGGTGAAGTCAAACCACCGCATTAGCAGCACCGAAGTGACCTAACTGGGGGCACAAGCCTGCGCAGTGTGAGTGGAGGCCCTGGGTTGCCCAGACAACAAGACCCTCCCTCTCAGGCTCTCCAAAGGAAACCAGAGCAATAAGTTTGGTATTATTAACCTAGGATTTTTTTACACATGGAGATGTGCACTCCAGCCATGACGCCTACCCCCAACGTCTCCTTTCAGTTGCAACACTTAGTAAAAAAAAAAAAGTTCCTAATGGCAGCAAGAGGAACCCCTCTTTTTTACCTTCTCATTACTCCATCTCTCTCTCTCTCCCCCCCCCCCCACAATACAGTTGGTGAGGCCCTTGAAGTATATCAGCTCAATGCAGGAAATCCAGATCTGGAGCAACCCCACCAGATGGTAAACCTTCACTTCTACACCACCAATTAGGAAAGGCCCATGACCTCTCTAGGTAAAAGTAAAGGGACCCCTGACCATTAGGTCCAGTTGCGGGCGACTCTGGGGTTGCGGCTTAGTGGTCAAGGGAGCCGGTATATAGCTTCCAGGTCATGTGGCCAACATAACTAAGCCACTTCTGGTGAACCAGAGTAGCGCACGGAAACACCATTTACCTTCCCGCCGGAGCGGTACCTGTTTATCTACTTGCACTTTGTGCTTTCGAACTGCTAGGTTGGCAGGAGCTGGGACCGAGCAACGGGAGCTCACCCCGTCGCGGGGATTGGAACTGCTGACCTTCTGATCGGCAAGCCCAAGAGGCTCAGTGGTTTAACCCCCAGCGCCACCCGCATCCCTCATCTCTAGGTAATTGGTCTATTTTCAAGCTGCTCATACCATCAGTAAGTTTCTCTGATGCTCAATTGGAATCCCTGCTCTTGTAGCTAAGGTCTATTAGATCTATTCCTAAAACAGATATAAATTCACATCAGCTTTTCTAAGCCATCCTGACTGGGTATATGGTGCTGAACATGCTGGAGCAGGAATAGTCAACATGATGCCCTGCAGGTGTTGTTGGACTACAGCTCTCGTCGATGCCAGCCATGTCGCCATTGGTCAGGGATGATGAGAGCTGCAGCCCAATCAGATCTGGAGGGCACAACCTTGGCTACCCGTGTGCAGGAGGAAAAGGCTCAGTAACATCACTTCAGGGTTTAAAAGCCAGCTACTGGATGAGGGGAAATGGGGAATATAATATAATAATATAATATAATAATTTGTACTGAGACATATTTCCTGAGCAAATCCCTATAGTTCAGATTGTAGGGGACATGGGTGGCACTGTGGTCTAAATCACTGAGCCCCTTGGGCTTGCTGATCGGAAGGTTGGCGGTTAGATACCCCCCGGAAAGGGTGAGCTCCCATTCCTCCGTCCCAGCTTCTGCCAACCTAACAGTTTGAAAGCATACCAGTGCAAGTAGATAAATAGGTACCAATGTGGTGGGAAGGTAAACTGTGTTTCTGTGTGCTCTGGCACTTGCCACAGTGTTTTATTGTGCCAGAAGCAGTTTAGTCATTCTGGCCACATGACCCAGGAAGCTATATGTGGACAAATGTCGGCTCCCTCGGCATGGAAAGCAAGATGAGCCCCACAACCCTACAGTTGCCTTTGACTGAACTTAAGTGTCCAGGCGTCCTTCACCTTTTTACCTTTTAATTCAGATTGTAATAATTTGTGTTTAGATGTTTCTCCCAACCAACATATATATATATATATATATATATATATATATATATATATATATATATATATAAATAAAAAGCTCTGATTGAAGGATAACCAAGTAGTATTACATAAGGCAAACACTCAACAAAATCAAATCAAGACAAAGACAATTTCATTACTTGAGAAAATATGAAGACATTGTAGAGAAATAACATAGCAGGAGGAAAGCAATCACAACAGTTAAACGACACTCCACAGTGGGTATTAATGGGAACTGATGTATTACACAGTGGCAGAGTCAGATGTCAAAAGCAATTCACATTGCAACCTTCCTAAAAGAGTATGATTCTGTTCTTTTTATGGCATATGGCCTGTATCTTTGAAGATATAGTATTTCTGTTTCCTAATGGGTCAGAAGCAATTATGCTATAGTAGCCCTTTTTGATGATTGTCAGCTTTGCTTTCAGGAAAATATGATATATTTTTTAATCAACGGGCAGAAATTAATAAAAGCCTAACTTTTGTACAAAAGGAAAACATGCCTATTGAATTTCCTGCTAGTTGTATTTGTTCATTATATACATATTACACATGTGCATGTACACACACACACACACACACACACACACACACAATGCTTTACTTCATAAAATAAAGTCAAAGTTAGTTTAAAGTCAGAGGTAAAACAGCATCAGGGACCAAAGATGGGCTGGTGGATGGGTGGGTGTCCATGTGAGAGATATGGGTAGGTTGTTAAGGATACCGAGAGTTGTTAGGAGGTCCTTTCCCCTCGCAGAGCAACAATTTCCAGAGTGGTTTATCAATCAATCATTCACAGAGAACTGTGGAAACTGGAACCCTTCATCATATTTGCCGGAGAGTTAGAGCAGTACAAGGAACATGCATATTACTGAGTAGATGAGAGAGCCTCTCACTATTTTCCATTAATAAGTCTCAGGGCATTCTCCATTTCTTATTGCGGTGTGAAGCAGTTTTGATTTAGCACAACTAAGAATTTGATGGCCATTCAGGTACCTGGACATGCTCCTCTCCATTTCAGTGGAGACTGGAGGCTGGTCAGACAATCAAGCCATTCTGCTATTAGCTGCTAGCCTAAGCCAGCTTGGTTTTGAAAAACAGACCAAATGGAGGCATGGGGACAAAATGGAAGCCGTATGGCAACGTAATCCTCAGAAGTAAGTCCCACTGGGTTCAGTGTGCTTGCTCCCTGGTAATTGGGCATAGGATTTCAGCCTTAATCTGTTAGAAAACTTTCTATTTTGTGATTGTTGATATTTGTTTTTTTTGTACACTGTCATGAAGATGGGAATACAGAAGGATGGGGTATCAATAGTTTAAACAAAGCAATAATTGTACACTTAGGGTAGAAATCCAGGCATGGCAGTGGAAATATAGGAAACTGCCTTACTCTGAGTCAGAACTCTTGTCTATCCAGCTCAGTAGTGTCTTCACTGACTGGCTGGAGCTCCCTAGGGTTTCTCACATCAGGTATTCCTAGCCCTACCTGAAGATGTCATGTATTGAACCCGGGCCTTTCCACAGATGCTCTACCCCTGAACTTCCCCTGTAATATGAGGGGTGACCCTTTGATAACTGCACAGCCCATGAGTGAAGCTTTCCTGAATACTGTTGGGAACTGAGCCATCTTCTTGTGGTGGTGAGAGGCAAGGAGGAGAAGGGCGCTGTAAACCATGTCAACTTCAGCATTGCTGTCATATCCTCTGCACAAAGGCACACTCTTCCAGATGCGTGGCTTGTGACTGTGGATCACATTTTAATCTGCTGGACTGAACAAGCAATATTGGTGCACGGAGGTAGAAAGCAATTGTGCTGCATCTATGGTCGACAGCTTTATGTCTGCCACCATTCTTGAACAGCAGAATTTACTTTCTTCCCATTCCCACCTCTTCTTATATCTCTTTCTAGCATTCAGCACTGACAAATATACCTCCTCCTAGCCAGGCAGCAGTGATACTCTCTAAATGAACTCCAGGCATTTACTGCCACACTTCTTAAGCAGGTATTCACTCTTCCCAGCTTGCAAAAGATATCCTCCTTCCATTGTTTGTACAATATTAGCATAGGCCTCCTACACTTAAACTGCTGCTTAGAATCACCTAAAATTGCCCCCTAACAATCGCAGCACAGAAGGTGGCGGAGGCTGAGAAACAGATTCCACAGGTAACGCAGTCTCGCTGTGCACACACAGAATGAGACCTATTTTCTTTCAGATTAATGACATGTTTGTTTAACATTGCCAAGAAATGCTTTGTCAATTTCACCCAATCTTTGTCAATTTCATCAAAATCCACAACTTCCCCACTTAGCACAAACAATGGGGTTTTTTTATATAAAGAGTCAAGACTGTTTATATATCTCTCTATGCATCTGATCTGTTCAAGCCTGACACAGAAGCTTTGCTGATCCCTTAACAAACTTCAGCTTCCATGATTTGTTGGAGGAATGCCTTGACTGTTTAAAGTGGTACCATACTGCATTAAATGTATGGGGTGAATGTGGCATGAGTGTCACAGCCTACCAGAATACTAGGAGGATTGTTGTTTTCAACCAGAGTGGACACCTGGCCATGGTGATCCATATTCAGACCTCAGTACTTTGGCCAGCTACCTTCATGTTGAACAATGTAGGGTTTTCCTCAACTACACAGAAGGCAGGTTTCTGGGTGTATCCTTTTTTCCTAACTCATGGGAGTCAGTGGCCATAATCCAGAGCATCTGGTCCACACCTTTGTAACTGTCAGGAGCTCTGCCTACACTCGAGTAGGACCCTGGCAGAGACACATGCCCGACTGGCATGTTCTCTCCCTCCTGGTCAATTGTTCAGAAGCTTCAAAAGCTTTTTTCAGCCTGAACATCACAGCAACCGATGCTAACCAACACCGGCACACTTAGGGATCCGCAGAGTTTGCGCACATTGTGTGACAGACTTCAGCAACTCAGCATTTTGGCTAATCTACTTTATTTACATATAAACACACACAGAGCACTGCAACATGGCTCTCTCTCTCTCTAGCATGAGACAGCAAAGAGAGAGAAAAAAGGACAACAGTCCCACTTCATGGAACACAGTAACACAAACATCCTGTCTCCGTCACTTCCCACTCTCTGGAGTCAAAACATACACTGTCATGTGATAGACAAAAATCCCATGACTGCAATCATAGATCAGGAATTCTAACAGTAACTAGATAATAAAGGCTGCTTGTGATGGCCTGGGAATCCGATTCAGAGGCTGAACCGGAGGAATCCCAGCCTGCACAGGAGTCCCCGCCTCCAGGGCCGGCTGAACTGGGGCAGGGCCTTGATTCTGAAGCGCCTGCACCTGTGCTGGATCCTCAGGAGCAGGCACCAGGTGAATCCACTCTGGCTCCGGAGGTGGTTGAGGACTCAGTGCCTACAGGTGAATCATAGAATCATAGAATCATAGAGTTGGAAGAGACCACAAGGGCCATCGAGTCCAACCCCCTGCCAAGCAGGAAACACCATCAGAGCACTCCTGACATATGGTTGTCAAGCCTCTGCTTAAAGACCTCCAAAGAAGGAGACTCCACCACACTCCTTGGCAGCAAATTCCACTGTCGAACAGCTCTTACTGTCAGTACGTTCTTCCTAATGTTTAGGTGGAATCTTCTTTCTTGTAGTTTGGATCCATTGCTCCGTGTCGGCTTCTCTGGAGCAGCAGAAAGCAACCTTTCTCCCTCCTCTATGTGACATCCTTTTATATATTTGAACATGGCTAGCATATCACCCCTTAACCTCCTCTTCTCCAGGCTAAACATGCCCAGCTCCCTTAGCCGTTCCTCATAAGGCATCATTTCCAGGCCTTTGACCATTTTGGTTGCCCTCCTCTGGACACGTTCCAGTTTGTCAGTGTCCTTCTTGAACTGTGGTGCCCAGAACTGGACACAGCACTCCAGGTGAGGTCTGACCAGAGCAGAATACAGTGGCACTATTACTTCCCTTGATCTAGATGCTATACTCCTATTGATGCAGCCCAGAATTGCATTGGCTTTTTTAGCTGCCGCGTCACACTGTTGGCTCATGTCAAGTTTGTGGTCAACCAAGACTCCTAGATCTTTTTCACATGTACTGCTCTCAAGCCAGGTGTCACCCATCTTGTATTTGTGCCTCTCATTTTTTTTGCCCAAGTGCAATACTTTACATTTCTCCCTGTTAAAATTCATCTTGTTTGTTTTGGCCCAGTTCTCTAATCTGTCAAGGTCATTTTGAAGATCCTGTCCTCTGGGGTGTTAGCCACCGCTCCCAGTTTGGTGTCATCTGCAAATTTGATCAGAATGCCCTGATCAGAATGATAGAATCATAGAATCATAGAATCATAGAGTTGGAAGAGACCACAAGGGCCATCGAGTCCAACCCCCTGCCAAGCAGGAAACACCATCAGAGCACTCCTGACATATGGTTGTCAAGCCTCTGCTTAAAGACCTCCAAAGAAGGAGACTCCACCACACTCCTTGGCAGCAAATTCCACTGTCGAACAGCTCTTACTGTCAGGAAGTTCTTCCTAATGTTTAGGTGGAATCTTCTTTCTTGTAGTTTGGATCCATTGCTCCGTGTCCGCTTCTCTGGAGCAGCAGAAAACAACCTTTCTCCCTCCTCTATGTGACATCCTTTTATATATTTGAACATGGCTATCATATCACCCCTTAACCTCCTCTTCTCCAGGCTAAACATGCCCAGCTCCCTTAGCCGTTCCTCATAAGGCATCGTTTCCAGGCCTTTGACCATTTTGGTTGCCCTCCTCTGGACACGTTCCAGTTTGTCAATGTCCTTCTTGAACTGTGGTGCCCAGAACTGGACACAGTACTCCAGGTGAGGTCTGACCAGAGCAGAATACAGTGGCACTATTACTTCCCTTGATCTAGATGCGATACTCCTATTGATGCAGCCCAGAATTGCATTGGCTTTTTTAGCTGCCGCGTCACACTGTTGGCTCATGTCAAGTTTGTGGTCAACCAAGACTCCTAGATCCTTTTCACATGTACTGCTCTCAAGCCAGGTGTCACCCATCTTGTATTTGTGCCTCTCATTTTTTTTGCCCAAGTGCAATACTTTACATTTCTCCCTGTTAAAATTCATCTTGTTTGTTTTGGCCCAGTTCTCTAATCTGTCAAGGTCGTTTTGAAGTGTGTTCCTGTCCTCTGGGGTGTTAGCCACCCCTCCCAGTTTGGTGTCATCTGCAAATTTGATCAGGATGCCCTTGAGTCCATCATCCAAGTCGTTGATAAAGATGTTGAATAAGACCGGGCCCAAGACAGAACCCTGTGGCACCCCACTAGTCACTCTTCTCCAGGATGAAGAGGAACCATTGATGAGCACCCTTTGGGTTCGGTCAGTCAGCCAGTTACAAATCCACTGAGTGGTAGCATAGTCAAGACCGCATTTTACCAGCTTCTTTACAAGAATATCATGGGGCACCTTGTCAAATTCCTTGCTGAAATCAAGGTAGGCTACATCCACTGCGTTCCCTTCATCTACCAGGCTTGTAATTCTGTCAAAAAACGAGATCAGGTTAGTCAGACATGACTTATTTTTCAGAAATCCATGCTGACTATTGGGGATCACAGCATTCCTTTCTAGGTGCTCACAGACTGTTTGCTTAATGATCTGCTCCAGAATCTTCCCTGGTATTGATGTCAGACTGACTGGGCGGTAATTATTTGGGTCCTCTCTTTTCCCCTTTTTGAAAATAGGGACAACATTTGCCCTCCTCCAGTCTGCCGGGACTTCGCCTGTTCTCCAGGAATTCTCAAAGATGACTGCCAGTGGTTCTGAGATCACATCTGCCAGTTCTTTTAATACTCTTGGATGTAGTTCATCTGGCCCTGGAGACTTGAATACATCTAGACTAGCCAAGTATTCTTGTACTATCTCCTTAGTTATTCTGGGCTGTGTTTCCTCTGCTGAATCATTTGCTCCAAATTCTTCAGGTCAGGCATTGTTTTCTTTATCAGAGAAGACTGAGGCAAAGAAGGCATTGAGGAGTTCAGCCCTTTCTGTGTCCCCTGTTTGCATTTCACCATCTTCTCCTCTGAGTGATCCCACTGTTTCTTTGTTCTTCCTTTTGCTACGAACATACCCATAAAAGCCTTTTTTGTTGCTTTTAACCTCTCTAGCAAGCCTGAGTTCATTCTGTGCTTTGAGTTTCCCCCTGGGTCCTGTAACCCTTTGGCCTCTCCTGAACTGCAGAGGCTCAGGGCAGAGAGGCGAAGGGAACTGGTTTCTCCCAGGAGGAGTGCTCGCCTTAAGGCCAGGAGAGGCGGGTCTCCTGGGGGCCGGGACCGCCCCTGGCCTCAGAGAAGATAAAGGCCAGTCAGCCCGGTCCCAGGTTGCAGGAGCAACGTCGTTGAAGAGCTTTTTCGGCCAGCATCCAGTCCTGTTCCCCCCGAGTTCCTGTCCTTGCCCGGCTTCCCGCTGTGGACCCCACTTCGCCCGAGGAGGACTGTCTGCCGACCCTCAACTCAGGTCCTGGACCTCGCCCCACGGTAACCTCCCCCCTGGACCAGCACACTGCTTCTGTTTGCAACTGCCTGAATCCTATGTTTCACAATACTGTGGAAGATGGAGCGTCTGTTTGCATGCAGATGTTCCCAGGTTCAATTCCCAGCAGTTCCAGATAGAGCTGGGAATCCCCCTATCTGCAATCCTTGAAAGCTGCTACCAATCAGTGAAGGCAATATGGAGCTAGGTGGACCAATGATCTGACTTGGTAGTAGGCAGCTCCTTAGCTCCTAAATACCACTTGGCTTCTTTCCTCTGATACCCTGTGATCTAAGTGTGTCTACTTCTTCTTCTACTACTACTACTACTACTATTATTATTAATTACCATAATTACTTGAATCTAATGCTCACATTTTTGGCCAAATTACGATGTAAAAATTAAGGTGCACATTAGATTCAATGGCACATTTACATTCACCAGCAAATACTTCTTTTGGTTTCAAGGTTCTGAAAATTGATTTGATGGTGCATTAGACTCAAGTAAGTACGGTATTATTATTAATATGCCACACTCTGGGTGACTTCCAACAAATTAAAACACAGTGAGATATCAAACATTAAAAATTTCCCTAAACAGGGCTGCCTTCGGATGTCTTCTAAAAGTCAGATAGTTGTTTATTTCCTTGACATCTGATGGGAGGGCATTCCACAGGGCGGGCACCTGTAGCTTCACTTCTTGCAGTGAAGGAACCTCCAGAAGGCTTTTGGAGCTGGACCTCAGTGTCCAGGCTGAACGATGGGTGTGGCGACACTCCTTCAGGTATACGGGTATATATATCACTTAAAGATATATATCACTTAAAGAGTAGTCAATCTTAAGTGAAATATTTCGTATGTTAAATTAATATGTAGAAAGCTTGGTGAAAGACAACTCTGATCTAAGACCACTTCCCCATCTCACTCCCTGCCTTGGGATTCTTTCCCTGTATGAATTCAATATTAGAAATTCAGTTTACAAGCAGGTTGGTTGTTGTCTCTGTGTCGATCTTTTCCCATGGGCTTCTTCCATCTGTGAGCGAAATAATCATGTTCTGGGATAGATAGATTTTTGTCCAAAAAACCAATCACACACCGCTTCTTCTAATTGTGGGTTTTTCCAGAGGGACACAAGATTATATCTTGTGTGACCATTTTCAAGATTATCCTATTTGAACCAGGCATGATGGTGTGTTCCCCCACCTCCTCTTCCCTTCTGCTGTCACTGTCAGCGTTGTCTATTGAGCGGCTGCTTAGATTGTCCTTGGCTTTATTAATTCTTTCCTCCGCTCTGCTTGTCCCGACTGCTATGTCAGCCAAGGTCATATGTATTGTTTGCCTAGCTCCTTTAATTGGCCGTAGACTGCACGTTAACAGAAGGCAGTTACTCTTTCCAGTAAGATGGCTCGACTGTTGGTGTCCCTAACCAGCCTCTCCTAGATTCTGTTCTGAAATTATGGCTGCAGTTGTAATAGGGATGGGGTGGTGGTGCGAGGATCGGATCCAGTTTGCATTTAGAAGTGAATCTCCCTAAATCACACTTGCCGGAACAATGCACGAACCAAAACATAGCCATCCTTGAAAATCTGTGCTTCTATGAGATTTGCAATGCAGGTCTCTAGCCAATTAATGCGTACAAAAATGCAGAATGAAGTATCCAGACTGTTGCACATCACCCCAGTCTTGGAGTGGTGCAAGATTCCAGGGGTTCCAGGCAGTTACCCAGGTTTTGACTTCTTCAGAATGAGGACAGCAAAGGCTGTGGTGTCTTTATGATAAGTAGGCAACTCCCCATTTACATGGGGGTTGCATTCTGAGGCAACCTTTTCTGAGACTTATTTATACATATATACAATCTGAGCTATGATGGAAAGGCTCACAGCATTAGCACCACAAGAGGGTCTCTCTTCTCCCATACTTGCAGCCTTGGATTCAAACAGGAATCAGGCATGTCTCTGTCTCTCCCAGCTGCCCAACCTGTAGCCTGCTGCTTCTCACTTCTAGCTCACACGCACAACAACCAACTCTGCCCTTTGTAACTACCAGCAAGTCGCTGTCTGACAAAGGACCACTTCCTTTGGTACCTTAATAGCCCTCTATGTATGGGCCATACTTAGTATGGGCCAAACAGGAAGCTAGCCTGGTTATTCCAGGAATAGAATCCATGCTGGATCCAGGAATTAAAAGAGGGCTCAGGCATGCAGCCTACCAGCCACAACTCATAACAATGCATTAGTGAAAACGGCATACAAGAATGTATTGTGTATACTAAAAAGTGTTGGCAAAATATGTATATCAGGCAAGAATTGCACACAAATACATTAGGATAAATTTGCTGATGAATTTTCAAGAGGATGCTTCATTTTTAAAAATGCCAGCTGATGTGGAAATGTGGAGAAGTGAATTTTAAGATTGGAAAAAAAGAGAAACAGAGAGAAACCAGAAGTGACAGATTTGCCTATCCCTAAATCCTACACACATTTATCTTGGAGTGAGCCCCATTTAACACTTAGTATGATGTCCTTCCGTGAAGCCTCTGTAGGATCAAGCTATTAGTTGATGACATAGTTTCCACTTCCCCTAAGACAGGTCCTACAATTATACCAAGCCAGACCATTGTTTCAACCTGCTGAATATTTGCTGCACTGAAGTCATTCCCAGTCCTACCTGGAGATGCCAGATTGAATTTGGGACCTTTTGCATACAAAACCACAGCCCTTCCTGACTGTATGATGCACGGCGTTTCAATAGACTCAACTTTCAAGCAGAAAGGTAGAGAGATGGGATTCTGCACCTGCTGAATTTCAAGTTTGCCAAAAATGTCTACTGTATGTCTAATTACCAAGGATGTAATAATGGTTATTTGTGCAGGCCCTTTGTGTATAGACTGCTTCACTTGCCCTTTGTTCTGTTATGAAAGCAAGATTCCAACTTCACCATCTCCCAGAGGAAATTTTGGTTCTTGTTCTTACAATGCTTGTCTTTATAAGCTTTGTGGATAGAATCCAGGAGTAGGATGGTTCTTGTACATTGTTGTAATTACCGTATTTTTTGCTCTATAAGACTCACTTTTTCCCTCCTAAAAAGTAAGGGGAAATGTGTGTGCATCTTATGGAGCAAATGCAGGCTGCGCAGCTATCCCAGAAGCCAGAACAGCAAGAGGGATTGCTGCTTTCACTGTACAGCGATCCCCCTTGCTGTTCTATCTTCTGAGATTCAGAATATTTTTTTTCTTGTTTTCCTCCTCCAAAAACTAGGTGCGTCTTGTGGTCTGGTGCGTCTTATAGAGCGAAAAATACGGTAAGCAGCCTTGCAAGGAGGGACATTGTTGGGTGGTAGGCTGGAATTTCTGGAAATAAACGTAAGAAAGAAAAGAAGCTGAGACAAAAAACAAACCTGAGGTTTCTAACCTTACAAAAACATGACTTTATTTTTGGTACTGCCTGATTAACAGAAAGAAAAAAAGAAAGGGAGGAAAGAAGGGAGGAAGCAAGTGCTCTAAGACTTAAGCTTGCCTGAAGGCAATACTTCCAGAAACTGCAAGTCCATGATTCAGAGAATATGGTTTAAAAAGCAAGACACATTGAATTCAGGGCTTTTTCCCAGGTAAGCATGCACAGGAGTGCAACCTAAGTTTGCGATCTTACAAGCAGCAAGGAAACTGCTTCCGGATGAGTGGTTTTAAATGAATAAGATACGAAGAGCTTAAAAAGAAAGAAAATGCTTCAATCTCCCCATCCTCTCCGCTGTTTCCAAATAGAAAGAAAACAAGCAGTAAAACTAGGTGGAGAGAGCAGGGGTGAGTAAATGAGGTGATTCTGAAACTGAATTTACTGGGGCTCATTTCCATTTAAGTGTGGCTTGATTTTAAGCTTTAGCAAAGAGAGTAAAAGTCATATTGCAGCAGAAGATCCACCTTCTCTGGATATTTGAGGGGGCCTGCATGGGGGGGCCCGCTTCTGAACATTGAGGAGGCCCGGTCCCTTAAAAAAAAAGGTGGGAGCCACAGTGCCTCAGCCCCCAGGAGCTGGCACCATTGGATTGTAGCTATGATCCACCAACTGACCCCAACTTTCCAATGACTTTAATTGGCAAAGAAACTTATTGGGGAGATATCTCCACTAAAGTGGTTCTAGAGATGGGGATATGACATTTTGTACATTGTCAGGGAAATGCTAATTTCCTGACAATTTACAGCTGTCAAGAAAATGGACACCAATAAATAGGCAAGTGTTCTTACTTACTGACAAAATGTTCTGGAGCCAAACACCTGGAAGCCTTAAACTAAATACATTTTTTTTTGGGGGGGTAGAAAGCTTTCAGGATGCACAAACATCTTTGTGCCTAAAGAAATGAAATGTGGTGTGAAATACTGCTTTTTCCTCTGGTTCAATAAAATACATATGCAATTTTTAAAAAATGAAAGATCAATTTGTGTGACTTATAGGAGTCTGTAAAGAGTCTCCCCCTACTTCTATCTTTTGTAATTTGGTTATCACTCACTCTTGTTTTTCCATCATGAAATTGCACATTTTGGATGTGAAAGAATGAATATGAGCAATGATAATAAAAATACAGTAAACAACAATGCAATCAAGTGTTAAATTTTGGGAGCTGTTTTAGATTTAGTAATATAAATAAGACTACTCTGCATTCCAAATCATTATCTACAATGTTCTCTTTTTTGCAGTATATTGATATGATAATGAAGAAAGTGTAGGACCCTTTTTGCAAAGAGACATTTCTTGAGCTGCTTTTGAAGAAAAGGCTGTTGTGTCATTTTCATACTTTCAATGTGCATCACCCTCCTGACATTAAAATAGAGAAGACAGTGAAGATACATAATGGAGACTGAACTTCATGGACTAAAGTGCTGCATAATCATGTTATTAGTATAAAATCATTTTTGAAGAAATGTTAATGTGATTCAACTATTAACGTAACATGGAAACACAGCTTTTAAAGAAAGAATAAGAGGATCTTTTGGGGGCTATCTTTTTCCTTTTACTTTCCGTGGACAAACCTTGCTGCAAGCCCAGTGGGAATGAGTAGAAGTTGGTTGCAAGAGCACCGTAGTACTTTAGCACACCTCCTGCTCATTTCAGTGGGGCTTGTACATGAGAACATTCCAGTGGGCTGCCTAAGCTAATCTCAATACACCTGCGCATTGCAAGGAGGTTTCAAATTTTAGAAAACATAACAGTGGAACCCAGGCATTTAAATGAGAAATACATGAAGTTATTTACCACATTTTTCCATGTATAAGACTCTATTTTTCCCCTAATTTTTTGAAGTTTAAAATAAGGGGTCATCTTATACATGGATAGTGCACAGTGCATTTTCTTAATATTGAGTCCCAAAAAATAGGGGGGGGGTGTCTTATACACGAGGGCGTGTTACGCACGAAAAAATATGGTATTTATTTGTTTTAAATATATATATATTGCTGTATCATAAAGATATATCACAGCAGTTTACAACAATATAGAAACATAAAACCAAATGAAAAAAATCATAAAATCAAGTTAAGAGCAAAAAGAAATTGAAAACAAATATCAACAGACCATTGTGGGAGATGTGCGTTTACTTGGCTGCATAGAACTGGCAAAACAGTAAAGTTTTCAGCGGTGTAGCAGGCTTACTACTACTACTTACTAGTACTACTACTACTACTAAATTTTGTATACTGCCCTATACCTGCAGGTCTCAAGGAGTCTCACAGGATAAAAGGTTAAGCCTTTTCTTTTATAGAAATACAATTATGAGGAAAACATCACCCATTCACATTCTGCCTGTCAACCATCTTATCGCTTGTGTGTAGCCACCAACTTTTGGGGGCTCCTACACTCCACCTGCAAAAGAGGACTCAAACTCTTATATAGCACAAAGCTTATGCAGATTTTATGCATATCTGCCCCCTTTTTTGTTAGCAGGTGGAGAGCCCAATCCACATATAGCCCCAGACAACTCATTTGGCACCCCTGTGTAGATTAACAGTATCAACAAAGCAATGACCTGTTGGCCATTGCTTTGTTGATGCTGTTAGTCTTATTGCATTCTAATTGCTTTGAATTGTTTTATAGGAACACAGGAAACTACCTTATAATGAGTCAGAGCATTGGTCCATCTAACTCTGTAGTGTCCATAGTGACTGACTGTGGCTTTCCAAGATTTCAGACTGGGATTTCTCCCAGACCTACCTGGAACAGCCGGGGATTGAACTTGGGACCTTCGACATGAAGAGCAGATACTCTACCACTGAGCTACAGCCCTTCCGCAACAGAGCTATGCAGTGTTTAACTCTGCAAGCCTCCTTGGTGCTCTGTGACACAAGGTGGGGTTCAGATGCATGAAACAAGTCAATGAAATATGGTAGCAACTCCCTGTTGACCTTCTCCATATGTACTTGTGTTGTTGGAAGCAGCTATGAAGATTTAATTAATGATAGTGATATAATTAAGTTTGGTTTGAGCTTGGGATCGGACTTATTTCATGGCTTTGGGCAACTCATTTAAGCCCCTGTGTATCCAGTCCCCCTTCTGATGATAAATCAATAGCGACAATGCTGCTCACCTCTGAAGGTGAATTCTTTTCAAAAATAGAATGTGCAATACGCAGCAAATTAGTACAATGCTTGGTACTCCACTATCCAGTAATTAAGCAGCAGTCTGTATAACCTCCCCTATCTGGCAGCTGAAAACTCTCTCTCTCTCTCTCTCTCTCTCTCTCTCTCTCTCTCTCTCTGTGTGTGTGTGTGTGTGTGTGTGTGTGTGTGTGTTGTATAAATTCCAACAGACAAGGCCTAAGAAAAGAAAAAAGGATCTTTTGGTATTTTACTGTCAGTTCCCTGAACTGTCTCCCAGCGCTGTAATTTCAGGTCTGCTTAAATAAGACATCAATCTTCAGTATGTGTTGAACAATTAAAAACTGACACACACACTCTTTCTTATCTGTCATGCTGATGTTTCAGCTTGTACTCTTGTTAACTTGCCAGCAGAAAAATCCAAAGGATGAGCCACAGATGGCTTCTTACTAAGCATTCAGTACCATTAACTGTATTAAGATGCTCCTGTTAAATAAGTATCAGTCTATAATTGTTACACCCGCTGCTTTTACGGTTTTTCTCAACTGTTGGGCTATTCTCAAGCCTCTGGGGCTCTTTAAGAGCCATTAGCTCTCCTCCTTTTGGGGTTTTTTCCTCAAGTGTTGTTATCTTACGCTGAAGGAAGATGTGATTGTAATTAAGGCAGCACTGAGTGGCCCCAATTAACCCCAAGATAATCTGCTGTAAAGAAACATTGAAGAGATTGACTATCTTGTCTGTTTAGATTTTAAGCTTTTTAACAGAGGACAAACAGTGGAAAAGGAAATGTTCTGAGGTGAAATGACTTTCCTGTTGTTCAACAAAATGAGAATGATAATAAGAAAGGCACACACAGTTTTGTCTTCTGTCCATATGGCCCTATTTAAAGCACACAGAGGATGTTTCTACAAGGTACAGAGATCCTGGACCAATTTTGTGGCAGATGCCTCATCTTTAAGAATTGATGCATTGGTATATCCCACTATTGCATCCAAGTTTTCTCACCCAAGTCTGTTCTGCCATGTTTCTGTTTCCATTGTTGTAATTTTTTAAATTTTTAAAAAATGCATTAAATGTTGCATTTAAATACATTACTTACAGGGGTATATGAGGCCACAATTGTTACACCAGCCGAAGCTGGCAAAAGACACCCCTAGTCACTGAGGCAATCTAGGCCTCTAGTGACTGAGATGGTTCCAGAAGAACTGTCATGACTAAGGTCTTTGAGAGCAGAAACGGGAAAGTGCTGGAAAGTGCTAGAAGATTCTAGCAGGTTCACCTCTGATGCAAATATTGTTTTGACTACGTAAAGGTCATGCTGACCCAGGAGAGAAAAATTCCTGTGCTCAGCGAGCTGCTCTCTCTCTCTTACTTTCGCTTGTACAGTGCTTGTAACAATGTTCTTTTGCCTCAGTAAAGTTTTTCCTTTACTGTGAATCTTTTGTCTCTGCATTTTGACTCTGCGTGGTTCTTTTATTTGACTGTCCGTCAAGTACCTCCATGACTACCAACAGGCTTCTTTAGGAAGATTTCTACCCCATTCAAAGCAGACTGTCGGCCAATTATCTGGGCAGCCCATGGTACCCCCATTACACTTCATGGAGACAATTTTGTTTCAAACGAGCTATTCCAGTTGGATGGAAGTGTGTGTGTATGTTGATTGGCATTGTTTTTAAACCTACCGTATTTTTTGCTCTATAAGACTCACTTTTCCCCTCCTAAAAAGTAAGGGGAAATGTGTGTGCATCTTATGGAGCGAATGCAGGCTGTGTAGCTATCCCAGAAGCCAGAACAGCAAGAGGGATTGCTGCTTTCACTGCGCAGTGATCCCTCTTGCTGTTCTGGCTGCTGAGATTCAGAATATTTTTTTTCTTGTTTTCCTCCTCCAAAAACTAGGTGCGTCTTGTGGTCTGATGCATCTTATAGAGCGGAAAATATGGTACTTCCAGCTGCCTTTATAGTAGGACTGTAAACCACAATGAGACTTATGTGTAAGAAAGGTGATCCATAACTGAATAAATAACCACTGCCTTTTCAAAAACAGGCAGTAGCTTACGCAGTGTCCTGCCTCACACATTCAAAATATACCTGCAGACACTCTGGGAAATGACAGCTTGTGATGACAGGCCATATCTCCCAGGGCCATTGGAAGGGGAGGTGGGGAAGTGTCTGCTCCCATGCAACCATTGGGGCAGCCATATTTTTCTCCATATGATGTCCTGAGGTCCTGCTGCTGATTCTTCTGAGTGGAGCTGTGCTTCAGTATTCTGCCCTGATAGCTCTGCTATATCACATATTCATCTTTTCCAATGGCCATTGCACCCAGGCATACTCAGATCAGTGAAATCATTGTCATAATTTTGATGCTGCCCATCTGATTGGGTTGCCCCAGCCACTCTGGGCAGCTTCCAGCATATACAGGACATAATAAAACATCAAACATTAAAAAACTTCCCTATAGAGGGCTGCCTTCAGATGTCTTCTAAAGATTGTATAGTTATTTATCTCCTTGACATCTGATGGGAGGGCATTCCACAGGGTGGGCGCCACTACTGAGAAGGCCCTCTGCCTGGTTCCCTGTAACTTCACTTCTCGCAGTGGGGGAACCAACAGAAGGCCCTTGGAGCAGGATCTCATATGCAAATACACTGAGATGCATCTCTAAAATTAAACCTTTTCAAAAGTAAGAGTAGAATGCTTACATGCAGGGAACGTATGGTGAACTCTGAACATCCATGGCATCTCCCCGTCCCTCCTTATACTTTCTTGTCTTGCAGCATTTTTAACCAACAGCAAGTGACACTCATAGTCATCCCCATTGTCTTGTGTCCATACCTGAACATCTGCCAGCTGTAGTGATGTACTGCTATGAAAAATGTAAAAGCCATGGAGGACTCAGGCATATTCATTCTGCAGACAAAGCACTCTGTCTATTTGCAAAATTGGCAGGGTGCCCTTAAAACGTATCACTTTTCCATTATGTGCAAAGTGTTTTAATCCTGATCCCTAATCACCCATAATAATGATATTTACTGTGCCACTGTATCTCAGGGTCCATTATTAAGCCATTCATTCCATTACGAAACGTCTCCTTTATACTAGAAGGGCCAGAGGCAATTATGCCCTAAGATTTTCTAATATACAAGGTTCTCATTATGTATTTGAGCTCCTGGGTTACCAGCAAAACCAATTTTGGATTTCACTCCACAATCAATATTTTTATTTTGCTCTAATGGCTTTGCTGCCAAATAATTCGCTCCAATATGTGTAATGTTCCATGATGTAATCTTTCACAGTATGTCTTCCCTTCAGAACATAGCAACAAACTTGCACAGAAAAGTTCTTGATTACCCAGAGTTTCAGTATTGAAGTATTTTAAGGGTGCATGATTAGCGGCAAAATTCTTAACTAGAGGCTTGATTCAGCTGTCCTTAACTTAGCAGAAAGCAACACGTTTCAGTAGAATTCCCTACATATATCAAAAACTGAGGGCAGAATTGCTTCAGTTCTTTGTAGATCACATTGCAAGGATGGTTCTAAAATGGATACATAATGGTCATATCCATTCTTTCAAAAAATGAGCACTAAATGGCTCACTCAGCAGACAAAAAGTACGCCTTTCTACGTTTCCCCCAGATGCAATCAGTCTTTAAAAGTTATTTTTCCAGAAAATCAAAGGCGTTTTCTCAGGCCATTATCTATTTCTCTTTGCTTTTAGGGGAAAATATGATACTAAACTTGGTCTTTAAAGCATCACTTTTTTAAAAAAATAAATAATCATCCATGGCAAAATATACCAATGCCACAATTGCTGAGATTTGATGTAAAAATAAACCACAATTTTGAAGCAACCCTTCTCCCAGACTTCCTTGTGAATATGTTTTTTAAATGAAGAAGGAATTAGAAAAATAAAGCTAATGAACGAGATGTAAGCAGATATTGTGGTGTGGTTGTTTTTTAAAAAAGCTGTTGATGAATGTTCTTACTTGATGTATTTAACAAGGAGTAGTAGGCAGTGCATTATAAATTGAGTGGTTGAATAAACAATGATACTGGAGCGCATGACAATAATAACCTTGAGGATTTTTTTAAAAAATGCATTAAATCCACTATGATGGACATTTGATCATTGCTATAGATTTTCCTTTTACTACCAATTCTACGAGTCTGTAAGCTACATTATACCTAGAGCTGATCTTATTAGTCATACTCTCTGCATTGCAGTTTAGAACCCAGAAATTTGCAGGCGTCCGAGGGAGACATCAATGCAGATAGGGAGAGAAGCGTCTCCTGTCTAAATATTCAATGTGCCAGCTGTTGGTGGGGAGAAACAGAGGCAAATGAGTTTTGGATGAACTAATGTGGAATAAAGACCGCTCTGCTTTAATTTTCACAATGCCTTCTTCAGATTGGAAAGTCCAATGTTAAGCAGGTGTGCGCAGCAATAAATTCCACTGGTGTTGTTGAGGTTAAAAAGGGAAAGGGAAAGAACCCCTGACAATTGAGTCCAGTCGCAAACGACTCTGGGGTTGCGGCACTCATCTCGCTTTACAGGCCAAGGTAGCTGACGTTTATCCGCAGACAGTTTTTCTGGGTCATGTGGCCAGCATGACTAAGCTGCTTCTGGCGAAACCAGAGCAGTGCACGGAAACGCCGTTTACCTTCCCGCCAGAGCGGTAACTATTTATCTACCGTATTTTTCGCCCTATAGGACGCACTTTTTCCCCTCCAAAAATGAAGGGGAAATGTGTGTGCGTCCTATGGGGCGAATGCAGGCTTTCGCTGAAGCCTGGAGAGCGAGAAGGGTCGGTGTGCCCGGCTCCCGATGGCTGCACAGAGCTGCCTCCAGTCCCGGGCTCAGCGCACTTCTCCCCATCGCCAGCCCCACAAGCTCGGGGGACAGCAGGGAGGCGGAGCGTGCCTTCCCGCTGTTCCCCGACCTGGTTCTTCCAGCCCTGCACCTGGGGGGGGAATTTCTTTATTTCCCCCCAAAAAAACTAGGTGCGTCCTATGGGCCGGTGCGTCCTATGGGGCGCAAAATACGGTACTTGCACTTTCGAACTGCTAGATTGGCAGGAGCTGGGACTGAAAAAATGGGAGCTCACCCCATCGCGGGGATTCGAACCGCCAACCTTCTGATCGGCAAGCCCAAGAGCCCAAGGAAACATTTCTAGATCCTTTAGATCTATCCAATTACCACCCGGTTTCGAATCTTCTGTACCTGAGTAAGTGGTTGCCGAATAGCTTGGTAGGTTTCTGGATGAAACATCTGCTCTGGATCGGCCCTGGTTATGGGACCGAGACGGCTTTGATCGCCCTAACAGATGATCTCCATAGACAGCTGGATCAAGGCGGGTCGGGACTGCTGATTCTTTTAGATTTGTCAGCAGCCTTTGATATGGTCGGTCATGAACTTTTGGACCACTGCCTTGCCGACGTGGGGATTCAGGGCACAGTCCGACAATGGCTGCGCTCCTTTATCTCATGTCGGGAACAGAGGGTGGCGCTAGGGAGGGAGTTGTCGCTGCGGCACTCCTTGGTGTGTGGAGTCCCACAGGGTGCAATCCTTTCTCCGATGCTTTTCAATATCTTTATGCACCCCCTTGCCCAGATTGTCCAGAGTTTTGGGCTGGGTTGTCATCAATATGCTGATGACACCCAGCTTTATCTGTTGATGGACAGACTGACTCAGCCCCGGACACACTGACCAGATGCTTGGAAGCTGTGACTGGATGGCTGTGTGGGAGCCGATGGAAGTTAAATCCTTCAAAGACAGATGTCCTCTGGCTGGGTTGGGATGACATGGGATTGGGGGGCAAACTCCCATCTCTTGCGGGGGCTCAATTAGTGCCAGCGCCTTCTGTCGAGAGCTTGGGTGTAACCTTCAACGCCTCCCTTTTCATGGAGGCGCAGGTTGTAGCCACAGCAAAGGTGGAATTTTTCCATCTCTGCCATATCAAGCAGTTGGTCCCTTGCCTTTCTCGCCCTGTTCTGGCCACAGTGATCCATGCGGCGGTCACCTCCAGCCTTGAATATTGTAACTCGCTCTATGCGGGGCTGCCCTTGAAGCTGACCCAGAAACTCCAGCGGGTGCAAAATGCCGTGGCGAGACTCCTTACGGGGTCCTTGCCATGGGATCACATTCATTCAGTGCTTTACCAACTGCACTGGCTCCCGATGGAGTACAGGGTCAGGTTTAAGGTGCTGGTTTTGACCTTTAAAGCCCTATGCAGCCTAGGACCCTCGTACCTACGGGACCGCCTCTCCTGGTATGTCCCGCGGAGGACCTTAAGGTCCACAAATAACAACACTTTGGAGGTCCCGAGCTTCAAGGTGGTTAGATTGGTCTCAACTAGGGCCAGGGCCTTTTCAGTACTGGCCCCGACTTGGTGGAATGCTCTGTCAGAAAAGACTAGGGCCCTGCGGGACTTGACATCTTTCCACAGGGCCTGCAAGACAGAGCTGTTCCTCTTGGCCTTTGGTTTGGACTCAGTCTGACCCTTATGTTTCCCTTCCCTTATGGTTCTGATTTATGGGCTTCTACTAAAATGAGGCTGCATTTTAAATTGTATTTTAACACGTATTTTAATTAACTGTGTTGGTTTTTTTTGTTTCCCCCCCAATTATGTTTTATTGTAATTTTTTTGGTGTTAGCCGCCATGAGCCCAGTTCTGGCTGGGGAGGGCAGGGTATAAATAAAAAATAATAATAATAATAATAATAATAATAATAATAATAATAATAATAATAATTATTATTATTATTCAGTGGTTTAGACCACAGCGCCACCTGTGTCCCATGTGAAATATCACATACACTTCCACTGTGGAGGGTGGGCAAATAAGGTCACTTTTTTCATATTTCTGGAAAGACTTCAAAACTTATCAAGGGAAGTAGAAATGGAAACTGAAATCCACAAGCTATTCATGCGACTTCCTGTACAACAAGATTCCACATTTGTTTGTGTTTTCTTTCAGATGCCCTCAGTCTAAATATTTTTCCCTGTTGCATGGGAATGTAGGATGTTTCCATATACTGAGTCAGATTATTGATCTATCTAGCTAAGTGACCAGCAGTGGCTCTTCATGGTTTCAGATAGAAGACGTTCCCAGCACTAGCTGGAGATGCCAGGGAATGAACCTGGGACCTTCAAGTTAACAAGCTGGAACATGTGCAGAGGAAGGCAGCCAAGATGATCAAGGGTCTGGAAACCAAGCCTTATGAGCAGCACTTGAAGAAGCTAAGTATGTTTATCCAGAAGAAGAGGAGAGTTACAATAGCCATCTTCAAATATCTTAAGAGCTGTTACAAGAAAGGAGATTCCGACTCAACATATGGAGAAACGTTCTGACAGTGAGAGCTGTTTGACAGTGGAACAGTCTCCCTCGGGAGGTTGGTGGGCTCTTCTTCCTTGGAGGAGGTTTTTAAACAGAGGTGGGATGGCCATCTGTCATGGATGCTTTAACTGAGATTCCTGCATTGCAGGGGGTTGGACTAGATGGCCATTGGGCCCCTTCCAACTTTGCATCATTCTTCATGCAAAGCAGATGTTTACCACTTGAGCTATGAGCCCTTCTACCTTTCTAGAGAAAAGCCAGAGCCTTATTAAGATAGCCAAAATTCAGCCAGAAAAGGAAAGGAAAAGGGGAAATACTTCAGTGAAGGCTTTAAAATGGGGTGGGGGACCTCCACCAGCATCACACAACACTCCTATCTTTCTATCAGTGACTGGGAAATTTCAAGCTGTAACTAGGCTGCTGCAGTACTTCCCCCCACAGTGATAATTGTATCAGTAGCAACGTAAACTCAGAGAATAGATTGAACAGACGAACAGTAATCCACACAAGTCAGCTGGGGAAGTTAATGGATTTTTTTGGCTCTTTCTCTCCTCAAACAGAAAAGGAGAAATAATATGTGTTAATGGTCGCAGCCTAGCCCAAGCCAAGTTACATTAGCTGAGGAAAATAGGCCATATTCATCTCACCACTTCAGTCCTCTATTTTTAATCTGTATCTCATTATCTCCTTCAGCTTCCACTCTCTCTCTCTGCTTTGCTTTCTGTTTGTTACAACCTGCCCAGATATCACACACCTCACACCCTCCCATGGTCTTAGAGCTGCTGTCCTCAGTTATTTCTGCAAGTGACTCTGGAGTTCTCACTTTCCGGCCTGGCAGTCCTTTTGCCAAAACAGTCACAGCGACTGGGATGAGTGTTAACAACATATTCTTGTTCTACTTATTATAGTGACCCAACAGAATCAACTTCCCTCATAATATGCAACATCTCACCCTTTATCAGTATATCTTCTGTGTCTTGTGTTCTTTCCATAGCCACCAATGGGAATTCTATGTGTTGAGGACCTGGGCTTGGTTAGGTCCTATGTACATTTGGGACAAACGTAATTTAGGGATTTAGCTCTGCCTAAAGATGCAAGGGCTAAAATTGGGGAGGAGGCTGGTGTGTGTATGCAAGCCCCTGCCCTGGAATCCCTGTATGCACCAACTTCACTTCAAATCTTTCCACATTGAATGGAAAAGTATGAAGAGGGCTTCTGAGAGCATTTGGCCAAGCACTCTTAGAAATCTCTTCACAGTAGAGATCCTTTGTGTTATCAGGGGTCCAATCATTGGAAGGTTTCTAAGTGCATTAAGTCAATATGCTTGACAGCTGCCTTCAAACCTTCCCACTAAATGCAGAAAGTGAAACTGGTATGTTCAGAGATCTTCCTGCATTGAGCGTGTTGGTCTGGGTGCCCTCAGAACTAGTGATGAGGGAGAATTTTGATTTAGTTAGCATTTAAAGGTGACTCTACCTAACTCACACAATACACAAACCAAACCACAGCCATCCTTCAAAATCTGTACTACTCTGAATTTTGCGATGCAGTTCTCCAGTCAGGTAACTTGTATAAAGATGCATGCAAAATGTGCATGACAATACATATGCCAGAGAAAAGAATAAACAAAAATGCATTTTAACTGGGAAATTGCTTTGCTAAAATTGTGTCTATTAGGTGAAATTGCACACAAAAATGTGTGTATTAGGAGAAATTTGCACCAGAGTGCTGATAAATTATTATGAGGTCTCAAAACCCAAAAACTACATGCAGCCTTTCAGAACTTGCCCCTCAATCCAGGAAGGTCTAGAGCAGTGTTTCTCAACCTGTGGGTCCCCAGATGTTGTTGGACTACAACTCCCATCATTCCTAGCCAGGATGACCAGTGGTCAGGGATGATGGGAGTTGTAGTCCAACAACATTTGGGGACCCACAGGTTGAGAACCGCTGGTCTAGAGCATGGGTAGGCAAACTAGGGCCCGGGGCCAGATTTGGCCCAATCGCCTTCTAAATCCGGCCCACGGACGGTCTGGGAATCAGCGTGTTTTTACATGAGTAGAATGTGTGCTTTTGTTTAAAATGCACCTCTGGGTTATTTGTGGGACATATGAATTCACTCATTTCCTCCCCCAAAAAATATAGTCTGGCCCCCCACAAGGTCTGAAGGACAGTGGACTGGCCCCTTGCTGAAAAAGTTTGCTGACCCCTGGGATTCTAGAGTGAAGCTCTTTCCTGCAGGGGCATGGGGAGCAGGGTTTGTGTGCATGAACCAGCTTCTCATCATATGTTTCTGCAATGAGCAGGAAGTTCTGAAGGGGCTTCTAAGAACGTCCAGCTGAATGCACTTAGATACATCTTTCAGATCTTCCTACTCAAGTGCAGCTTGGGGGTAAAGTGAGCACACAGACTGCACACATGGATGGGGGTTGCATGTGTCCCTCTGCTTCTGCGGTTAGCCCTTGTGTGTTCAAACTGAAGAGGGCTTTTCTGTTCTTTGTAACATAGGAGCTGCAGTTTGCCTCCAATATCTTACTGCAAGCAGCTCAAGCAATGGCAAGGCAGGATACGATGCTGTCAGTCTCAGTTTACTGAAGAATGCACAAATATGGGTTACAGTTGCAAAATGTGTGCGTTTCCAGTGCTGCCACTGCCGTTGATTAATGGTTTTGCAAGAATATGAGAGGATACAGATTTACTTGCAAACAAAGTTAAGGCATCACTGAGCCACTTGGGAATAAACTTCCCTTGTAAAACCAATATGCAGTATTTCACCTTCCTATCAAAATCACAGCAGATGAATGTGAAACTAGAGTCTAGGAGACAAAATTTTAAAGTGACTGAAAAAGAGAGGGAACGCAACTAGGAAAGACAGAATAATGAAAAGTGAATGATAGCAAATTGATTGTCCCTATTGCAAACAGCAACAAAGGGGAAATCATTCAGAATTAGTTTGGTACAAATCTTGTGAACTGCCCTGAGACCTGTGGGTATTGGGTGGTATATAAATTCAACTAATAATACTAATACAATGGCTTGAATACAGGAAACCCAGCACTCAAATCTTTACATAACCATGAAGCCCATTGGGTGGCCCTAGTGGACAAGAGTCTCTCTACTGGACAAGGTTGTTGTGAGGATTAAAAGGGCAACCAACATGGAAAGATCATAAATTCTAGAGGTGGGCACAGGCTCCAAGATTCACCTTGTGTCTGAATCTGTGCATTTTTAAAAGAATTCAATTTGTTTCTGAGTCATTCTGTGCTCAACTCCTCTTTGATCTGTGTCTCAGGCTCCAAGAAGCTCTTGTGCAAAACAAAGCACTACCTTTCACCATTCAGTCTAATGAGGAATCTCTAAACAATTAGAACGCTCCCCTCTTTTTGGCCAAAGTTGATGAAATTTACAGGCACAGGAGCCTCTCCAGAGTCAAGCCTTCCAGAGTTGAGCCTTCCAAATTGCTGACAAATAGGCCCAGCAGCTTTCCCTTTTGTGGGGAAAGGAAAAGAGAATAATTTAATTCCATAACCCCTAATGGGGACGGAGTTGGATTTCATCCCTTCTTTGCTTTAAAATAATTAATAGGTGGTGTAATTTCTTGCTAGTTCATCCTTTAAAATTTGCAACTTCACACCTGCCTTTCTTTTTGCTCACTTTACATGTATCCAATAGACTTCACAATGTGAGGTTGTCTAGAACGAGGTCTGTGGAGTTCTGAAGAGATCAGTGCTTTGTTTATTTGGTTAAAGCAATGTGACATAGGATTTTTTGGGGGGGATAAATGAAGCTATTAATGTACAAACAACAACATTCTCCACTGCTCTGCTGTAACAATCAATCAATCAATCAATCAATCAATCAAAAAGATCAAAACTGAGAGCTCTTGAGTGCTCCACAAGCAACATTTTGGATAGCCTCACTTCTTGCAAAACCCATGGACTAGAGAAACAGAGATACTATACTGGGTGGAAAAATAGAGCTACACAGCACAGAAAAACACAGAAGCAGAGCAACAGAGTGAAACAAGGCTTTGTGGGGCTCCTGATCTGACATGATGAGAGAATGGATTATTGTCCTCACATTTTGACTTTGCCCTAATTTGCTTTATTATTTGGCCTGCACACAAAGCCAATGCACACTCGTAATAAATACTTTTGAAAACTTGCAGTTAAAGGAAAGCTTCCCAATATTAGATACAACCGAGCTCAGTTGTACCAAAAACCGATCTTGTGCTTATGAATCAAAAATATGTGCTATATATTCACCATTTAAGGTCAAGCTAGATGTCGGTCTTTGTGTTTTGTTTGCTGAATAGCAGTTACAAGGTTGTGGGTGGGGCTGCTCCACTGTGGTCCCAGTGTGCAATGGTCCCTGTCCTGGCTACTATTTGACCAGTGAGGAAACCAAGGGGAGATCATGGTTGACGCACAGGGCTAAATCCCATTTTCCACCATGCTTTGTTCCAAGTATGGAGTAAAAGATCCAAGCCTGCAAGGGCCAAGCATCACAACTAGCTTGGCCTTCAGCCTACAATTTTTAGTAGCACAGGTGGCAGCAGGTATTGTATATCTTCTATCCTAGTGCTGCAATAGTCATGCTGGATTTCTGTCTGACAATAAAGAACTGAAAGTGTAGGATCAGTCCTGAAGGTTCACCACTGAAACTGTAAATTCATTTCCCAGAACTGTCTCAATCCCTCACCATTATGTGATGGGTTTAATTCCATGAAATATTCCAGTGATGTATTTGCAAGAGTTTTCTAGCGCCATTGTACTGCAAAACTTTTTTTTGATAAAAAATCCATCTTGTAATATATGTCCTGTGGTGTGTTATTGTATATAAAAGCCAGAGAACCTCTCCTTTGTGGACTCTGTTCATCCAGACATTTTGAGAAACGTGTGTGCGCACACACACACACGTTTTTACAACACAGAGAGTGATGATGACATGGGGAGATGTGTAGGTTTTACTACATGTTGCAGAGCAAGAAGAGGAGAACTGAACAAGGGCACATGACATGCAATTCCATTCTCAGCTGCCTGCTTTGGATGCAGACCCCATCAACATGGTATTAATGTAAACAATGGAAATCAAGTTGGGGAAAATGGGAAAACACACACACTCTCTCTCTGTGATAGTTCCCGTGCCGCTTATCACAGAGAATGTAGGAGCCATTTCTCGTAAGTCACTGCACACCAGGAGCAAAAAGAAAGCACCAGTGAATCATTAATGACCTTTGAAGCATGTGCTGAGAAACTTCTACCAGGAGAACATTCTGCAGATGTCACAGTGAATAAGGGCAGATGCAGAGGATGAAACCAATCTGAAGATTTCATTATATATATGTGTGTTGTATTATATGACTGCTGACGAGAGAAAAAATGGGATAAGCTACTGTAACCTCAATGACTCATACACAACATGCATAATAATTGTGACTGACAATTTTTATTTGTATAGCAGGCTGTTAAGTCAGCATCAATTCATTTTTCTTACTGAGCGTTTGTTTTCATCATGGTGTGAACTCTGCCAATTTTGTTCCAGCTTGGCTAACACATTAATCCTGAAGTGTGACAGCATGGCTTCAGTCGTTGTGTTCGACAAAGTGATTATGTTGGGAGGGGTGGAACAAGCTTCTGTCAAGAAGCAATGAGAGCTTCCTTCTACAAAGTAGAGAACTTCAGGTCCAGAATCATGAAAACTGATTTCAATCCTGGACTGAGACAGGGCAGTGTTGGAGACTAGAAGCGAACCAACCATCCATGACCTTGTTTGAACTGACTTCAGTGCTTAGCCTCATTGACGCCTGTATTTATGTAAAGTTTCACTAAGGAAGGTCTGGGCTAGCACTCTGATGGGATGTATCTGATTCTAGGCCAGGATGCTGGAGCTTAGAACACAGCATATGGAACCCAACCCCACCCCCGATTCTTACCTTTTTATCCCACCATTCACTGCCTCTACGGACACTTGATGGAGGCCATTATTTAAATATGCAATTAGAGCTGCTTCTTCCTCACAATGCGATCATGTTCACAACATTGACGATGGCACAACATCAAATGGCCAATCAGATTTGGCTTGGAGGCAACATGACTGAGGACAAATGCAGCCAATCAAAGTAAAGATTATTGTATCATATTGCCCTTATTTTAGAAGGGTGGTGGTTGCTGTAACAGAGAGTTAGACTGTTATCCATCTTATAAAAAAACCACAAACAGCAGTCAGGGGTTCTGGTCTAAAAGGCAGGTGCTTTCTCTTACAATTAATCTCTTTCTCAGTATTGTTGTATGTCTTTTGCCCCAATGATGGGAGAGAAAAGGAGCTTGTTTGTCCCAGATTCATGTTAGGTGGAGCAGAAAGGGGTGTATAGCTGCAACCAGGCAAGTTGGAGATAAGGAACAGTTGCTATTGCAGCGATTGCTACCACCTCCTCAATGGCTACTCACCAGTCAAATGATGCAAATACTTCCTTGTCTTAAACTCCATATCCTACTGCTTTCTTTCCCCCTGTGCTTTCCCCCTTTCCAGTGCTCAAATTACTGGGGCGCCCATTTAGGATGAACAAATCCGTCAGCTACAATTTGGCTCAATTGCTCACTTTTCTAATCTTAAAATTCAGCGGTCTCCATTTCTGCATCAGTTTGCAGCTTTGAAAAGAGTCCACAGAAAATAATATCAGCATTTTAGTTTGCATTTCCCCTCATATACACATTTCACCTGATAAACACATTTTGGAAAGCAATTTCCCTTAACGTAGTGCACATGGTGCTTCATTTTCACTAATACTATATTTGAATTTTATCCACAATTTGCCCCATTAACACATTTTTTGTACACTTTGTTGATAGAAACATGGCATCATAGAGTTTGAAGGGGACTCCAAGGGCCATCTTCTCATAGAACTGCATTGCAAAAGCCAGAAAAGTGAAAATTCCAAAGGATACCTGTGTTTTGTTTTGCGGATTGTTTTGGGAAGTGTGAATCAGGCAGGCCCACTTTACAATACAAACCAAGCCTATTTCCCCTATGCTCATAGGACCATTTTTGTTGCCTATGAATAGGCTGCACAGTCAAGGAGGGGATTTCAATCCATCTAATCAGGGGCAGACTGGGTCAATCTTTGGCAATAGGGCACCCTGAGTGTGGCCAAAATGTGGCACCCCCAAATGGGTCTTCTCAATAATGGATCTTCTCAATTTTGCTACCCTTAGCTCAGCACTCTGTGCGGGGGAGCCACTTACACTGCCCTAAATCCTGCGCTGCATCTAATCAACAGTTTGCATAGACGGGGTCAGCCAATGTGGTGCTCTCCAGATGTTTCACACTACAATGCCTATCATCCCTGACCACTGGCCATGCTAGCTGGAGCTCATGGGAGTTAAAGTCCAAAACATCTGGGGGGAAACTGCTGCAGAGCTTACTCAAAAGACTCATTTGCACCAATGAAAAAAACAAAGATCATGGTGGTGGCATATCATCACAAGAGAAGAATTTCATTGGGGAAACCATTTGAACCAGGCAGGAGCCTCACAGAAAATCAATTTCCCCTTCGCATTCTAAAGCCTCTTTCTCCCTTTACTTTGAATCCAGCTTTTCTCCCTGTGCTATTTATAAAATAGCTATGGCTTCTTGAAAATGTTTTCTAACACAGTCTGCATGAAAGTTGCTTAATAGCAGCTTAGTGACACACTCTGATCTTTGACAAAAGCCACCCAAATAGTCATTCGGTAATCTAATTGCCTTGATAAAGCTATTTTCTGCAAGATTGCCTATGGTTTTATTTCTTTCGCAGAGGTCAGCCTTGTTTATAGCGTATACATTAGAGGACCAATAGCCTCTCAGGTGCTTAAAATCTTGGAAAGTAAACTGTCTCAGAAGTGGAATTCCATCTTCTTACTTGCCCAGACCTCACTCTTGAATTCTATTTACTTTAGTGTTTGGAACTAGTAAAAGAGAGAGCAGCATACTAATATGTGTTTAAAAACCTGAATAACTCCAGTATTTTGCTGCTGATCTTAGCTTTTGTTGTTGTTTTTTACAGTCCTGCATGGTCAGGGATGATAGGCTTGATCTATTATTTTTGGTCATCTGCTAATCACTAGAGCTCTTCTTGATGCTGCTGATTAAATTTCATCTATTACACACATAGAATCATAGAATTGTGGAGTAGTAGAGCTGGAAGGGACCCCAAGTGTCATCTAGTCCAACCCCTTTGCTGCCGCCATGCTGGCCCTAATCCACATTGGGTCCTCCCACACCTACTTCTGAAGAAACAAACAGATGAAATACTGTGCAATTGCTAGTGGTGCAGTCATTGTCATATCTATTTTGACTCTTAGTAATCTGCACTGTTGTTGTTTAGTCATTTAGTCGTGTCCAACTCTTCGTGACCCCATGGACCAGAGCACGCCAGGCACTCCTGTCTTCCACTGTCTCCGGCAGTTTCATCAAACTCATGTTGGTAGCTTCGAGAACACTGTCCAACCATCTCATCCTCTGTCGTCCCCTTCTCCTTGTGCCCTCAATCTTTCCCAACCTCAGGGTGTTGAATGGTTTCTTTAAATGTAAAGGTTCATCATTGTTCCACCCGATGTGTATGTCTTTAAGGGGCCAGAGCAAGGGCCAGAGCAAGATAACGAGACCCAGCTTTACAGCTGTGAAACACAGCAGGTGCTGCTGAGTTGTATTTGATTAAGGTGTGTCAGCATTTGGGTGTAGTATATAAGGAGCAGCACCTAGCTCTCCCATTACCCTGGGGGATGGGTTGGTGGTTGGGTCTGGTTTGGTTGTTGATGTATTTAGTGTAAATGGAGTTTTTGTTTTTCTTATTAAAACCTTGTTTAAGTTATTTTTGAGTCCCTTTTTTAATGCATGGTCTCCCCAGCAAGCTCTCTGCAGCGCTACCATACTGCAAACAGCCAACGCAGGGTCCTTTCCAGGGAGTCTTCTCTTCTCATGAGGTGGCCAAAGTATTGGAGCCTCAGCTTCACAATCTGTCCTTCCAGAGAGTACTCATGGCTGATTTCCTTAAGAATGGATAGGTTTGATCTTCTTGCAGTCCATGGGATTCTCAAGGGTCTCTCCAGCACCATAATTCAAAAGCATCAATTCTTCAGCGATCAGCCTTCTTTATGGTCCAGCTCTCTGGAAAACTGGGAAAACCATAACTTTAACAATCTGCAATATCTTGCTTAAATAATCAGGGGGGAAATTGCTGTGTACAGCTGTGAAATAAAATGTATGATAAAATGGCCAGTTGTCAATAACCACCCTCATACCTCTCAGTCTATGCTTCTCTGGTGTGAAATGCCTCACCTTTTGTCAATATAGTCTCTCAATATGTGAATAGGGAGTGTGAATTAAGTACCCGAGTGGGGCATGTTTGTATTTATGAGTAAAATTTTGAAATGGATATAGACAGAATAATTTATTATCATTCAGTATGGAGTAATGGTGGTTGGAATTAATGGCAGCAAAGTTAATATTAAAGAAAAAACATGGTTGACATATACCAATAATTCAGGAACCCCTCTTGAACTTTTCATGAGAAAAATAAATGAACGATTCTGAGACACCTTGACTTAAAAGAAATATTGTTTAACAGAAAGTGGAGAAGATGGGTGTTAGCATGGACTGAGTGTCTTAAATAATCATTTTTTTTCTGTAACCGAAGGTAGAAAATTGGAAGTTTCTTTCTTTCTTTCTTTCTTTCTTTCTTTCTTTCTTTCTTGTCTCTCTTCTTTTTCTTTTTTCTTTGGAGTCCTATGTCTGGGGCCTTTATTAAGGTCCAATGATCGTATACTCATTGGGGTGGTAAACGGTTAATGGAGGACCCCAGGTTAGAAACAAAGAAATGTCAGTCTCTGAGGGTGAGAGGCTAGGAGGAAAAAGGAAAGATCCCAGGTGAGATCTGGAATGTTTTCTGTGGGTGGTAAGGACTCCATATTCTACTTATTCTATTTGTATTGTTTGTAGCAGCTAGTTTATTGTATTATGAAAAAACTTAAATAAAAATCTCATTACTGGTAATAGGTAGAGGCAAGTTATTACCCTCCCCCCAGTATATCCATGAATTTTCTCAGCTCCCTGTTTGCATAAACTATTTATACAATCATATTTCCTCAATGCTAGTGGAGAGGAGAGGGTTTCAGCAGAATTGTCTGTTTTACATGTCTTGGAATTTCATGCAATTAATATAGGCAGAGACAGACATTTGAAGAAGACCACCAACCTTTGCCCCTGGTAAATGCTTATGTAAGAACATAATTGGTCCAGTGTCTTGTTCTCACATTGGACAGCCTGATGCCTAGAGGTAGCCTGCAGGCAAGACCCAAGAGCCCCAGCCCTCTCCTCCCATGTGAGTCCCAGCACCAGTTATACAGAGCAAACTGTCCCTAGCTGCGAAAGCAGAACACAGCCATCATGGATAATAACCCCTGACATCATTATCCTCCATGAATCTGCCTAATTCTCTTTTAAAGTCGACCACATTGGTGGCAATTACTACATATCATGCAAATTGAATTCCATAGTCTACATACTGTGTGAAGAAATACATCCTGGGAACCAAATGGATGTCTTGGGTCTTTCTATGATGGAAGAAAGACAGAATATAAAGTGTAAGAAAATAAGTGTGGAATGTTGTATCAGTTCACAGTAAAGGAACTAACCCACCTAATCCAATTTACTTGGGAATAAGCTCTATTGAAGTCAATAAGACTTAATGTGAAGTTAGACGTTGTTGTTGTTGTTGTTGTTAGATTTTATATACTGCCCTATACCTGGAAGCCACAGAACAGTGAAGATCGCAGCCTCAGTCAGGTGGCATGTGTTGAAGGTGATTTGCACCAACATCTTTATTTCCATTGGTCTCATATTAAAGAACCATTGTGAGTTTGTTTCTTAATCCCAATCAGCTAAATCCTGCTAACATCCCATGACCCCAGGGGATTTTACATACATAAATAAATAAATCCTTCTGAAGCCTACAAATCCATATTTGCTGGGACCAGAATATTGTGTTTGACAGATTAATGGAAGGATAAGCAATGGTAAGAGCTTTCAGGCACTTCCATAATTGTCATGTACAGTTATATTAGCTCACACATGGCTTTGTTTGGCCTGTCTATTTTTTTCGCTGGACCCATTTCAGCTCCTGGGCTGAAAAAGGTTCCCCACACCTGATCTTAAGGGTACATGGACAACCTCTGCTGTTTTCTTGAACACACACAGGCATTAGTTTTACAGAAATTTCCATGAATAGTGTATCAAATGGAAGCGATGCTGTTTTGTTTCTTAACATGAGCCAAACTCACATTAATTAGCATGCAAGATCGATCTGATTGTCCCTCTTAACATTACCCTCACAAGTGGATTTAAAAGCTATTTGCCTTCCGTGGATTTAAAAGGCTATTTGCCTTCAGTTTTACAAAGGTAGCTATGCACAATGTCTGCTCACTTTTCATAAAAGGCACTCGGACTGAACATTTTATTCGACGCGTCCGTTGCATTCAGAAGAAGATCAGCTAATATACCTGTGGCTTGTCAAATCCTCTCTCCGGGCCTAATTTTTCATTTTAGAGGGCTAAATCACATCGCAGCCTCAGGCGCAAATTATACATTGCCCACTTGTTGCCAGCGAAAAGGCACCACTCGGTGTACTCACTCCGCTCTGCCATTTCAAAGAGGAGCCTCTGAGGGCCAATGCACATATAAATCAAATGCCCTGTGGAAGCTGCTCTAAACACACTCCCGTGGTGCTTCTCTCAGCAACAAAAGCAGCAGCTAACAGACCCTATTGTGCAAGGAACTGAGCAGGCACTGCTTATTTCTCATGTGTGCCTGGTGATTCTGCTGCTCTTTGCACTTTGATTCCCCAGTACTACACACATTTTTTATAATGTATAGGCACATGCCATTTACCCTGCAAGGAGACAGGCAAAACACACATTAAAGAGACTTGGGTGGAATCTACACACATATAAAAACTGTTCTGAAAATGCATTTTTTTAAAAAAATACACTGAATTTTCCATCACCACCTAGTGTATATTGCACTTAAAACACACTTAAAACGTTTTATTTGCAGCTGTATAGCTGAGTCCTTGGAAAGTAGCTTGATGAACTGTTGAGAATGCATTCCATGTAACTGGGAATATAATCTCAACATCACAGAAGTTGCTTGACAGGGTCTGTTCTGTGGTGGCACCCTGACTATTTTATTCATTTATTTTAGAAGCCTCCAGTGGGGGTTTTCTTTCTCCGGATCTGGAAATATGGGAAGCTCCAGGGTGCTGGAGAAATGTAATGATAATATAAACTCAAAACACACCACCGAAATTCTAAAAAAAACTTGCTAAATTGCCTTGAAGCAGAGGCAGAAAACCTCTTTCACAGGAGAAGAAAACTTTTGGGAAACTGGGAAACTGATGTCAGCACAGCACTGTTTTCATGATTACATTTTAGGCATCAATGCTGGGGGAGGGATGCAACACTAGCATGCAAAGAGAAAGGGTAATGCTGAAGAGTTGCCATGCTGGCGTCTAAAATTGCCTCCTGAGCCAAATGTGTACATGTTGGGGATGTAGATAAGCTATATTCCCAAACAGCCTGAGGTATATATTTCCCCCACACAGAAAAAGGTTGCTTTTTCTCCCTTTTCTTGTTCACAGTTGAGTCCAGATGCTGCCAATTGCTCCTTCACTGGAGTGTTTCAATATGTTGCCGACATAATTATTCTTTAATTAAATAATTGCACACAGTAATACGCAAATGCAGGTATCACAGGGTAAATACCTAAACATGTTGTTGGCTGACACTGTCTAGCCCAGCAGTCTAATTCTTGGCTAAATGATTGAAAGGGGAATGGAGAGGCTAGCCAATGACATGATCAAAAATATTATTGACTAGGAAAGGATCCAAGAAGGTCACCTCTGGACCTGTTCAGATAGCAGGTAATTTTGGGGAAAACAGCAAATAGCCAGGAGCTGCAGCAGTTGGGGAAGAGATCCCCGGAAGAACAAATTTGTCAAAGATTAGCCATGCATTTATAACAATTACAAAAGGCCATCAGCGATTTATAGCATAGGCCATTCATGTAGCTCCTGAGGAAACAAACCACTCAATGCATATAGAAGAAACTGGTGTTTTTTCCAATTCTGTATAAATTTACTAAGGAGTTCAATGCACTTGGTTTCTTTCCTTTTTAAAAATGGAATGGGGGCAAGGTGCAATAATAACCATTAGGGCTTGTTTTTTCCAGCCGGAACTCAGTTCTCGCACCTCTCAGGTGAGCACCATTGCCATTCTAAGAGAAGAAGGGAGGTGTTAATGGTGAGTTCCTGCACCTATTTTTCTAGAAAAATAGCACTGAATACCATCATGCCATCATTATTATGATTAGGTTCATAATCATGATGGGGGTTGCTTTGAAATAATGTATTGTCTCAACATTTAATATCAAGGGAAGCGATAACTCCTCCACCACCACCCCAATGGTTGGAGCAAAAAGGTGCAGCTTCTCTTAGTGCAGCCTAGGTCAGATGATTCATTCACCATAAGTGGAATACTGTCACAGGCAGAACACCATCGGTAGGATTAACATTTAGGGAGGGCAATAAGGGAACGTCACTCCTGCTTGTATTTCAAGTCAAATGTCATTTTGGAATGATTGTACAAGGTACCTGTACAATCAGCTACAGGTCACAACATCACAAAAACGATGGCTATTGGAAGAAAACTTCAAATTGCTTAAAAAGCAGCTTGGCACAGCAAATCCCCAGCTCTGCAGTTGAATTCAGACTGTGTACTGCTGTTTGGAGCATGTGGGTGATTAGTCTGTTTATCTAAATGGGGGGTGGGGAATAACCTTTTCTAAAATGTCAAGAGCTTCATAGGCCACGGCCTTGATTTAACCTTGGTCTTCTATTATTGCAGCTGCTCTTCCTCCATCCATTAATGTTTTATTACCTTTTATCAACTGTTTGTCTCACTCTGAAGAGTAACTGATGAGTTGTAACTCAAAGGTACGAGTCTGAATGAGCGGCAGGTAGCTGTCTAGAAACATTTCCCAGACCAGGGAAGATGTGTAAATAAGAATTGCTTAACACAGAGGCTCTCAGATTGTGGGGTGAGCCAAGACGCCTGGAGGGAGGGGCACAAAGGTCAAGGAGCGGGGAGAAGATCCTGTAGCATTTTGCTTCCAGCAGCAGAGGTGTGGCAATGCAACCCCCTCCCTCCAAACTGCTGCACTCATCAAGGAGGCTGTGGTGAGGCAGGGAATGTGCCAGTTATCTTCCACAACCCTTCTTTCCTGGCTGCCTGGCTTTGGAAGGGGGTCTCAGAAGCCGTGTTGTCCTAATGTCAGTGTTGCATAAGTGCCCCAGTCCACAGATCCCAATACACACAGCACAACTGTAAAGCCACATACATGTGGCTTGTGCAGGATGATACTGAGGGCTTGCCAGGGAGACCTGTGCCTGGGTTGCATGACTGAGAAGTTGGAGTAAGCTTAGAAGGCAGCTTGGGTTTGTTTCTTTCATATGCGAGCTAACCTGGAGGATTTTTAAAATTTTATTTTGCCAGTTCCTTTTTATGGATGTGCAATCAAGATAATTTTTTACAGACACAAAGATACTTACAGACACCTAGGTCTGATACTTTGACTACCTAGGTTTGTGCTCACCTAATAGACTTTGTTTTTCACTTTTTCTTTGCGGGGGAAAAACCCTGACAAGACTATATATTATATTAATTTACAGAATTTTCACCCAACCTTTCCACTCTCAGTAGAGCTCTTCAGCTTCTTTTGAGCCTCCACTTAGGGTACATTCAGACTTGGGGAATACTTTTCCTGATTAATGCTTCTGTCCTATTTTCTAACATTCATTTCACACTACAGTACCTGCGTTGTGGAACTGTGGCTTTTTGACCACTTTAATGATACGTTGCACTTCATTCACACCAGTGGACAAGTCCTTTACTCTTTCTGCACGTGAATGTTTCTGTTACCCCATGATCCCCACCGCCGCAAAAACAGCAGAGAACATTGGAGAGAAATGCAAGAGAGAAACTTCACACAGAATACTATATACTTCATTGGTACTATCCTACATATGACTTAGTTGTATTCAAAATTTCTTTCTTAGGGTGCATATCTCATCCTGCATAGCAAAGGCAGGTTGGTAACTGACAGGGTGAAGGAACGTGTGGGAAGTAATTAGCTTGTTACACAATAGAGAAGGTAGACTTCTCAGTAGAGAGAACAACTTCCCATTGTGTTTTTACTGTGGGGATAAGCGATTTACGTACTACCATCATTGTCACAATAAACTTACCAGATTGAAGCTTGCTTGTTTTTCATTTGAGATGGAACAATTGACACAATTGTCCTATTTGTCAAGGATTTCCAATGCTGTGAAAGGGCAACTGCGTCACCTGAATATACATGTGATTTAAATTGAAATACAGAATAGTATTTTCAGCATCCAGAACAGTATTTTCCAAGGAATTTATGTTAACTGTTGAACAATGTCCACACAGAGAATGATGTCTAAAACAAAGCAAAAGAGAGAGAACTGCTACAGCGGTGATAGGAAACTGCTCATTGATTTATTTTAAAGTGCATATTTAAATCCTAATATATTTGATATAGCCCCATCTACCAAATTCAGGCTGCGTATATGCTGTTGAAGTTTACTCAAAACTGGAAATTTGGCAGTGGCCATTCCGACCCTCTTTTTAGTTTTGCAGCTTTTTTACCTTAAATTCCTTGCATTCAGGGCTTTTGCACCTTTCCACCCTTGCAGAGGTGGAGATCATGGCATCTTTCTGGACCAGCTGTCTGAGTTTGGGATGGGTGGTACCATTTTGTGGTGGTTCCTATCCTACTTAGATGGTGGTTTCCAGAGTGCGATGCTTGTTCTTCAGCCTTGTGGAGCCTTCAATGTTGGGTTCCTCTGAGTTCTTCAAGGACCGTTTTTCCTCATATGAACCGATCCTGACCCTGCAATCATAATCTGAGGCTCTTCTTTGTGTGCCTTTTCCACAAGAGAATGGCAACACAAGAATGAGCTTTTTCTATGGCGGCTCCTCATTTGTGGAATGGTCTCCCCTGAGTGGCTTCCCTGGTGTCTTCATTGCATTTCTTTAGGTGCCAGGTGAAAACATTCCTCTTTCACCAGGCCTTTGGATGATTAACATTCCATGTCTTTTTAAATGTGTTTGTGGGAGGAGGATTACTGGTTTGTACCTTTTGTTCATGCTTTTATTATGCATTTTGTGTTCTCAACTTGTATTTTTATGTTGTGAACCGCCCTGTGATCTTCAGATGAGGGCAGTATAAAAACTGAATAAATATTAAGATAATAAAAATTATTATTTCAACCAGCTTATGCATTTTTATTCTTGCTTTCCTCTAAAATGCCCATCTTGCACTCATATTTTGATTGCAGGACTGCATTGCAAAATTCAGAGAATGCGAATTTTGAAAGAAAGTTGCATTTGTAGATCTATGTTTTGCTTTGGTAAGTACGAAATAGGTTGGCTTGCACTAAAATGCAAACCAAACCAAATTTCTCCCTCTTCTCTTCTTACAACACCCATTCCCACACTGTATTTTTAAAATCTAAATCTCTGCTAACTGTTATAAGAGAGGCATTCTCCCCCACCCCCGCCCGATAGCCACTGACATGAATATTAGCCTCTTCAGCACAAAACTTCAAGGACCACATGGTTTCCTTCCACTCCAGTTACATTCAGCTTTAGAAGAACAACAGCAGGCTGTTCAGTACAAAAAAGTCCCAGAAAAGCATAGCCTTGCCAACTGGCAAAATCCGATTGCAAATGCCATCCTGTATGTAAAGTTATCAGTCAAACTCAGAATTTCTTCCTCCCATTTTCACTTCCTGAGTACATCATTGTTTTTAGGAGGTAGGGGAAAATGTGATTCAGATTATTTAACTCCATATTGCTTAAGAAAGCTGGGGAAAGTCTGCTAAAATAAAAACTTTTTTTAAAGTAACAACTGGGGAGAATTTTGGTTCATTTTGCATTTAAAGGTGAAACTACCTAATTTGTACTTTCCAAGCCAATGCTTAGGAATTCATATTGAATACTGAAATGTAATGTGTACAGAAAGAGATATAGTGGTACCTCGCGTTACATTACGCTTCAGGTTACATACGCTTCTGGTTACAGATTCCTCTAACCCAGAAATAGTACCTCGGGTTAAGAACTTTGCTTCAGGATGAGAACAGAAATCATGCTCTGGTGGCGCAACAGCAAAGGGAGGCCCCATTAGCTAAAGTGGTGCTTCAGGTTAAGAACAGTTTCAGTTTAAGAACGGAACTCCGGAACGAATTAAGTACTTAACCTGAGGTACCACTGTATATGAGGGTAAAGTGTGCATAAAATTTCAAATATAACTGAAAAAACATAAAAAGCATATTAGGGAATATTCATGGGGGGAAATGTATATTAAGCAAAACTGCATACAAAACTGTGTATATGAGAAGAAAATTGCAGTAAAATGGTGGTGAATTTTCATGAGTAAATCCATAAACTGTTGTGGAAATGATCTTAGGATTGGAGAACTGACCATAAGACTGGAAAATGAGAAACTGAAATCAACATATTTACCCAATCCCTTGTTTAGAGTAGTGCTGTGCTTATACCAGACCTCCAATTGCATGACACTTATATTCCCCTGTGAAAGAGGCTTTCATTTTTCTGCCTCTTTCTCAGGCCACTTTTGGGGTGGGATTCAATCACATACCCGCAAATTTAGATTGCCCAGTTATAGCTGAGGGAGGCCTTGCACAACAAACCTGCTTCCTGATAAGATCAGACTTTTTGAGCAAAGGAAAGTGAAAATGCACTGGAAAGTGTGTGCTAACACTTGCTTTTATGCAACTTTGGCTACATTGACCCTCATACGTTTAAAGCAATATATACAATTTTTTAATGTTTGATGTATGACAGTATTTTAATATTTTTTTGGAAGCTGCCCAGAATGGCTGGGGAAGCCTAGCCAGATGGGCGGGGTATAAATAATAAACTATTATTATTATTATTTCTCCCTCTTGGAGATCATTCACGGCCAGATAAGAATGTCTTCCATGAACATATACCACTTTAAACAGTTGCTGGATCATCAGCTTGTCGTGGTGAGTAGGCTTGCATATTCCTATGAACTCTGTGAGCGAAGCCGTCGGGAATCTCGCACTCCTAGCAAGGTCACCCAAGGCGGTAAGGTCAAGGGGGAAGAACCTCAATGGCAGAACAGGCAAAAAATAACTAGTGATATGTTACAAAGGCTGTGAAGGCGCATGAAGGCTGCAGCAGGTAACATAAATCATCATGAAACTCATGCCATTGGAATAGAACCGTTCTGTGAATATTGTGTGTTGATCAGCATGCACTGATCTCCACAGATAAAACAAATTAACACACAGGCTTCTTCATATACCACTTCAAACAGTCATGGACTCCCCCCAAATATCCTGGGAACTGTAGCTTGTTATGAGTACTGAGAATTGTTTGGAGACCCCTGTTCCACTCACAGAGCTACAATTCTCAGCGTGGTTTCTAAATCAATCCCTCTTCCCAGAGAAAGCTAACCTCCATGCAAACAAAACAGAATTAATGTTCACTAAATAGCTGATGTCTTCTAACCTCTGTGCAAACAGATCAGGACAAGAGCTCAAGAAGCTGGTCACCTGGAAGCACTATCCAAGATCCCAACTTGTTACAGGTTATGGCTTATTTCAAAACAGAAGGAGGGGTGTATAAAATGAGAGTATACATAGCTTGGTATACAGAGCAGAATCCATGAGGACACCTATACGAGTAATATTTAATTGGTAGGGAAAAATTAGGATGAGACTGGTGGAGAATTATGTCTTTGATCAGCAAGAATTGCCTTAATCTTTTATTTGTTCCTATAAAGATCTATCTGGTTTCTCTGGATTATGAAGAAAGCAAGATAGAAAAAAAGAATGCCATAATCCTCAAATAATCCACACAGATACAGTTTGATTAAACATAAAATGAATACATGAATTTATTATCAACAAAACAAAATGGTGTTGTTATTCCTACAAGCAAAACTGTGGCTCAGCTTGGCCTGAAATTAAACAGAAATCAATGCCTTTTCCCCCAGCTTTCACTTGCCACACCTGCAAAATATGATCATGAAGCCAATCTAACTTAAGTTTTATCCTTCCCATCCAGTGTCTCTTTATTTCAAGGGCTGTTTTTATAGACATCTCTTTATCTAAATAATGGTAACATCTTTGCCAGTACCGGAATTTAGTAAGGGAGAAATCTCCAAAGTTTTATGTAGGTCTCTGTATATTATACAGATATAATGAAGTAGTGACATGACAAGCTCAGCAGAAAAACACCCTTTTTAAAATGGGAAATTGAATGAGGATTTCAGCTACCCCTTCATTAAAGGCAACTGAATGCTCACTAGCTGCACAATTTTTCATACATGGGAAGACAGCAGGGAGCAGGTTTTGACATTTGGGGAAAAAGATTTTTGGCATTTGTGATTATCAGCACTAGGAAGTGCACAGCATTTTCAGTCACCCTTTTCACCGAAGTCCTTGTGAGTAAAAGTTTTACATTCTTGTAAGCAAGGTCCATTGCCTCCTATATGAGCACAATAAGATGGCTTTATTTATGTGTTTATAGTCCCTATAAGAAAATGAATTGTGGGTCGGGTGGGTTGGTGGAAAGGAAGAACGCTGTCCACAAGTAGATTTGCTCATATGGGGCGATTCACACTTAGTTCTGATAGCAGATGGCCACTTTAGGTATGAACACTGTTGTGATAAAAAAAAAAGGTTTTTATTTTTATTTTTAAAAATACTGGTTACGTCTGTTTCTCAGCAAGCAGCTATTCTTACCACAGCAAGAGCTCCACACCCACTGAAACCAACTATGCATATCTCTGAACTTCTGGAGCAGTGCCTGCTTGAGGAAGCAGAATAATATGAAGCAAAGGTGGTCAGCTTCAGTATTTCTTGGAAAGGAGCACTTTATTTTCCAGACAAAGGACTGGAGGCTGGATGTGCCATGTGTGTTATGTTTGACTGTTCTTAATTAGCATGAATGGGCCTATCAGAATGGCTTTGCTGACAAGGACTTAACAGCAATGATTTATTGATTTATTTAAATGATAAAATTCAACCGTGCTTTTGTATACAGGGCATTCAAGGCAGTCTATGGGATAAAAACAGCACAATATATATATAAAAAACACCCAATAAAATCTTCCTCCCAGGGTTAATTTTATCCAAGTCTCAGTAGGGCTTTTCTGAGCTAGGAGAATGTAAGAGATTTTCTTCCAGCTCACAAGAAAACCACCTGAAGGCCCGCACAGCTCTAGGTGCAATCTCATTCTACTGGGGATAATGTGTGAATATGGCAGCCATGTGTGGGGTGGGGGCTGTACACCCAGTGAGCATCTTCACTTCAGACTGGGGCCACACACACCGAGAGTGAGATTACATTATGGTTAAATAATTCTCACTCCACTGAATGTGCTTGTGAAGGAGGCTGAGATACAGAACAAACATAGATACACTTTCATAATCGAGTGGGTGTGTGGGAGGGAGAGGGAGAAGGAACTAATATAGTTAGAAAAAGTTGAGCAAGTTGAGAGAGATGAACCGCTGTCAAGTCAAATGCAATGAACAGCTAAGCTTCCCCTTAGCTTTGGAGGGTTAAATTGTAATAAGAGGTAAGCTGAGGTAAAGCCCATCAGAGGGAGGAAAATCCTGGAGCACAATGCAGTTCTACGTCAAGGCAGCCATCAAATCATTCCACCTACAGAACTCAGCTTTGACAAAAGGCAAGGCAGGATTTTGATAAAGCCACTCTGCTCCAGCAACATCATAAATGCCTGGGACTGGACTAAAATGGAGAGAGATCAAGAATAGAGTTAGCTACTGCAGGCGAAAGGTTTAGCATTGTGTGCCAGACTTAATAACTTTCAGGATGCTGAGCTAACAGGCTGCAGCATTCATAACAAGTCCATGTCCTTTTGATGTATACATTTGAAACCTAGACAAGAAAAAAGAGAGAGAGATGCATAAGGGGTTGGTGGTGGGTGGGAATTCAATGTTCAATCCTATTATATACTCCCTAGTGCACAATGTGATAAGTTATGAAAGCCACTAATGCTCCGAACCTCAGATTAAGCATGTGTTTAACTTGGTCCACATAATACATAAATCCCATTTTGCTGTTTGATTTTTGTGCACGTGCTTATTTGGTATTGCATTTTTATTATGCATTTATAGAAAGCTTCAAGATCCAGGAGGATGCTCTTGTTGTTGAAGGGTTCTTGATGAACAGACCAGCTTTTGAATAAGCACCCCATAAACTGTTGACCCACATATGCAGTTGTATCTGTTATTCACATCATTGACTTTCTCTGACTGAAAGATGGCAGCAGCAACAGTGGTCAGAGTCAGGCAACAATGAGGTATGTATGAGAGATTCACAGTTAGAATGCTGATCCTAGGGCAGGAGGTTATGCGGTGAACCTCATTTGCATCTGCTACTCCAGCAAAAAGACTCTTGAACTCTAAAGTCTTGAACGTGAACCCAGAACCCATTCCTTTATGCCCAACTATACTTTATATCAAGGCTACTCTCTTCCTTTTCATTGCAGTCTGAAGAATGGTCTGTGCAGATTCATCACATAACTCATTTGTGCAATGATGGTTTGTTCTGTGCACCCAGTACAAAATAAGCTTCATACAATGTGGTATACATGCATTTTACTACATGGACAGCTTCAGAATCATACTTAGAGATAATCCCTGCAATCCTATGGTCCCTGGGAGGGTCTTCCAGGGGTCACAAAATGCAATCTGACCTCCCTCTTTGAACCTGGAGAAAGGGGGCAGGGACAGAGCGGGAAAGAGTGGTGACCCCAGAGAGGGAAATCCTATGTCAGAGTTTCCCTCTCTATCACTATTGAAACTTCTGTAGTCCTTGCCTAACAGATGTCAGAGCTCCAACATCAACAACGCTGAGGAGAGGCATGCTAGGAATGGATTGGGGGAATACCAGGGAAAGACTAGAAGGGCTTGGATCCAAAAGCATCTACCGTATTTTTCGCTCTATAAGATACACTAGACCATAAGACACACCTAGTTTTTAGAGGAGGAAAACAAGAAAAGCCAGCAAGAGCCGCAGACATGCTCGCTCCGAGCTGCTCTTTAAAGATAGAGCGGCTCTTGCTGGCTTTTCTGGGAGGTGGGAGAAGGGCCCTCCGTCCCTTCTCCCACCTCCCGGAAAAGCCAGAGCAAGCTGTGCCAGCAGAGCTCTTCAGTGAAGCGGGAGGAGTAACGGAAGGGGCTCCATAAGGGCTCCCTTCCATTCCTCCTCCTGCTTTGCTGGGAAGCCAGCAGAACAAGAGGCACTGCGCAGCTCTTGCTCTTGCTGTGCTGGCTTCAGCGATAGCTGCGCAGCCTGCATTCACTCCATAAGACACACACACATTTCCCCTTACTTTTCAGGAAGAAAAAAGTGCATCTTATGGAGCGAAAAATACGGTAACTCCTTCCCAGTCACTCAATATGCTATGAAACTGTGAAGTGTCTAGTGTGCCAAGGCCCCTCGACCCCGTCACTCTCTATGTAATGAATAACCAGCAGCATATCAATTTGGGTTCAAATAGGCCACAACTTTATTGGTTACAGACAGGGCTTTTTTTCAGCCAGGACTCACTGGAACTCAGTTCTGGTACCTCTCAGGTGGGTGCCATAACCATTCTAAGAGAACAAGGGAGGTGTTCATGCTGAGTTCTGGTACCTCTTTTTCTAGAAAAATAGCACTGGTAAAAGGTTTGGCATAGACATTGGGGAAAGTCATTTATTGAACTCCAGCCAGTCTGCTGGAAGTGTATCTAAGGGTAAACCATGTATTGGGGAGGCGGGAGGCTATGACCTACATCAAAAAGGGGTACCCCAAGAGGTGTTTGTGTTACTTTAATTTTCCTTTAAGAATACAAAATACCTTGATCATAAGAAGGGCTCTGTTAGATTAGGCCAAAGGTCCACTTAGTCCAGCATTCTGCTCTCACAGTGGCCAGCTAGGTTGCTGGTGGGAATCTCACAAGCACAACTCTGCCCACCTTACAACAACTGGTATCTCAAGGCTCACTGCCTCTGGCAGCGTAGGTAGATCATGGCTACCAGTAGTTTTATCCTCCATGAATTTGTCTAATCCTCATTTAAAGCCATCCAAGTTGGGAATCACCACTACCTATTTTGGGGGCCAGTTTCATAGTTTACCTGTGCATTGTGTGAAGAAGTACTTTCTTCTGTTGGACCTGAATCTTCCAACATTGAGCATCATTGGATGTCCTCAAGTTCCAGCATTATGAGAGAGGGAGACAATTTCTTCACAATATGCATAATTTTGTCACTTGGCTTTTTCCCTAAATTTAAATGCCCCAAATGTTGTAAGCTTTCCTCATGAAGGAGTTGCACGAAACCCTTGATTATTTTGGTTGCCGCTTCCCAAACATTTCCCAGGTCTAATGCAATGGTACAATTTCTCCTCCAAAAAGAAAAAGAGGCTTTAAAAACTATTTCCCCTCACTATACTTAACATCGTAGTGTGATCACTCACTACAAAACTATTCTGTTCCATGGTTAAGAACCTGCGCAATCATTAATGGCATGCCTATTCAAGACACAATAAAACTGGTCCATTCAAGCAACAATAGCCCATCACCGAAAGCAGCCAATTGCAACAACATCTTCATCAGATCTGCTTGTCTCGTCTTCAAAATGAGATCTGAAGACAAAAGAGATTTTGCAATGTGCCAAGCAGAAGAACAAAAAACCAGGCTTTCTTTAGAGCAGCCTTTCCCAACCCGGTGCCCTCCATCTATTTTGGACTACAACTCCCATCAGTCCCTGCCAGCATGGATGTATTAGCTGGGTCGGATGGGAGTTGTTGTCCAAAACATCTGGAAGGCAACAGGTTGAGGAAATCTGTTGTAGAGGATTTCAACTATCTAATATCTAATATATGTAATATATATTCAGAGAGCATTTCAGTCTAAAAAACCTGCCATGTGTTTCCTCATTTTTTAAGCAATTCTATAAATTGCATGCATGTTATATACATGCTATGGTAATATATTCAAATTATGTGTGGTGGTGAGGATTTAATTGACTAATGGTCTTACATATTTAAAGGACTCCACCTGCTTTTGGGAATTTATCAGGAGCCAATGAAAAACAGAGCACACTTCTGCAATATTCTCTGTGCAAAGTCATATTCCTAGAGCTAGGCAGGCAGTACAATTGCCATTTTGAGGATCTGTGCATTTACTGCCATATCTAGCTTGGTGGTTCTTATTTCCTTCATATCTATGTGACTGCTGTTAGTGGCGTGTGAGAAAACTCACAGCATTCTTAATGACGCAAGCTGGATACATCTAAAATTAGTTTTTCTAAAGTTTGAGGAAACTAATTTAGTCATACATCATTAAGAAACTGTACTAAACAAGGCAAAAAAATTAAAATGAAGATTAAAACAATGCGAATGTCTGACTCAAATCCAATTTTGGTTACTTCTGCTATTTCTACCAACTGAAAACACTTATTAATTAACAGGCACTGACAGAGCGTGCGCCATCTGGACTGAACAGGTGGACTGTTTTGATAATAAGCAAATGCATGCTGTAAGAAGCGAGCCACGTTCTGTTTTCTAAAAAAGAAACAAGAGGGAAAATGCAGGGATTGTTAAAAATGACGGGTCAGAGAACATCCTACTTTGTTAGATAAGTGACACAGATAACAACGACTCTAAGCTCTGTGCACATAAAAAGCATGTTGAAAATTAAAATCAAAGTAGAGAGAAGCATAATCATGAAGTGACATTTCCCTGTCTGACTTTCTGTACTTTTCATATTGCTTTTTTTAAAGGTTGCATTTGAAGTGTTCTCTTTTTGCTTTTTTGCACATCACTCTGGGTTTGCTTTTGTCTTTCAAAGTGGAAAAGCACTTCTAACAAAGAGAGAGAGAGAAAACAACCCTTGTCCTTGGTCTCTGCCATCTCTCTCCCCTGCTATATCCTGACACATCGGCTACCTGTGACCTTTGCTCATCACCTCCCCAAGACAATCCTGCTTTTTCTCCTGTGCTTCCCCTTAGGCCTGGAACTGCCTCCCAGAACGCTTCTCTGAGAGACCAGTTTCCTTACTTCCTTCAAATCTTCCTCAAAACCCAACTTTACTGTAAAGTAATAATAATAAGGTAAAGGTACCCCTGACCGTTAGATCCAGTCGTGACCGACTCTGGGGTTGCAGCACTCATCTCGCTTTATTGGCCGAGGAAGCCAGTGTTTGTCTGCAGACAGCTTTCGGGTCACGTGGCCAGCATGACTAAGCCGCTTCTGGCGAACGAGAGCAGCGCATGGAAATGCCGTTTACCTTCCCGCCGGAGTGGTACCTATTTATCTACTTGCACTTTGACGTGCTTTTGAACTGCTAGGTGGGCAGGAGCAGGGACTGAACAACAGGAGCTCACCCCGTTGGGGGGATTCAAACCACCGACCTTCTGATCACCAAGCCCTAGGCTCTGTGGTTTAGACCACAGCATCACCCGTGTCCCAAAGTAATAATAATAGTAATTATAATAATAAGCCCTTGGAATGTTTCTGACAGGGTCTCCTTGACTTTAATTGCTGCAACACTTTGCAAAAGAAGATGGGGCAACCACACACCCCTGTAGCACCTTTTTTCTTCCCTCTGTGGACACTGTCAGAGGCAGTGTGCCTCTGCATGCAACTTGTTGGGAACATCATTGTTGCATCCAGTTCTGGGATTCCCAGTGGGATCTGGTTGGCCACTGTGAGAACAGGATTTTGGACTAAATGGGCCATTGGCCTGAACTAGCAGGTTTGTTCTATGTTCCTCTAAACAGCCTCCTAGTTCCATTACTTTTACTATAGCTAAACCTAATTATGCCTAACTGAAACAATGACATATTTCCTCCCAGTCACCCCCTGGCCCCATTTCCCTCTTTTTCTGTTGTTTCCCTTATTTCTAGGTTTTCTAAAATGTAAGTGTCTTTAGGGTGGGACTCATCCTCGTTCAGACATAAATGCTATAAAAAATACATTGGGCTGTAAACTTGGAGTAGATCCACTGAAATAAATTGAGCCCAAGTTAGTTATACCTATGAATTTCAATGGGTCTCATCTGAGAAGGACTAGCATTGGTGGCAATGCATTATTATTACTTGGGTGGGGGTGCTTAATTATCAATATTTATTTCATTTATTTAAAATGGATACAGCCAACCCAGACATGCAAGATCCTGTAAAAGAGAACAGTACAAATCAAACCATAGTATTTTCACAAAGGAAATGGTACAAAAATCAGAAACATTAACATTAGTTGTCTTTTTACTGTTGGTCAATATAAGCAAGTCTTAAACTGGAGAAGTTTTGCATTGTTTCCAAAGCTACATAGCAAGACTGAGATTTACTGACAGCCAAGATCGAGAATGCCTCCACCTATGTCCTTGATGTTCTAATTTGATACAGATGATACTTCTTGGACAGCATCCTCAGAGGATCTCCAGGACCAGAGGAAAACAGAAATTGGCTCTTCATATATGTAAAACTGAAATCACTCTACAGGTAATAAATACTCTGCCTCCCCCTCCTCCTCCTCCTCCTCCTCCTCCTCCTCCTCCGTGGTAGAATAAACTGCATTTCATCTTCATAGATACCAAGGAAGTATATGTGAGAAAAGAAATGGGAAGGTAGAACATCAGCTTTGCACACAGAAAGCCCCAAGTTGAAACCCCAGCATCTTCAGGTACGTCTGGGAGAAGGCCATGCCTGAAACCCTAGAAAGTTTCCCTCCAGTGACTCCCACCATCCCTGACTGTTGGCTGGTGCTGATGGGAATTGTGGAGTTCAACAATGTCTGGAGGGCACCAGGTTGGCTTTCCCTGCAATACATAAAACAAACATATCATTCTATATTGACGGGAGGGAGAAAAAACAAGTAGAGCAAACAAACAGACAACTCTCAAACTTTTAAAGTGTCTCAGCAAATAAATAAGCTTTGGACTGGCAACGAAATGACTATAGTCCTGATGGAGAAGGGATTCTGCCGATGGGGTGTCTCTCATAAGGCAAACAGATGTGCAATGATACTGTTTTAGCATCATCAGCTTTACTTAGGAGGTGGTCACTTAGCACCCAACCTAACTGTGAACACCTTTCCAGAAAGTCCTAGGCAGATTGTGTTGTTGTTGAGTCTTTCTGAATCAGAAAGGCCCACTCAATGCTCCTTCCCTACCTAGACTGTGATGTACGGTTGACTCTCTTCTTGTCCTTGAGAACTGTTGGGGACAGAGGGGGTTGCATTTCGTATGCGACACAGAACATACTGGTACGTGCTGGACACAGATATTTGTTACTTGGCAACAATTCCTTTTCTCTTAGCAACAGAAATAGAATAATGGATGGGGTTTGGGGGGGGAGGGGGGGCAAGATATGGAACATAAAACATGAAGTTGACTCACATTTCTTTACCACCAAAACATTCATTTTAGGAATGCTGAGAAACAATGGAAAAATATATTTCATATTCACTTGGGGGACAGAAAGGGTGAATCTAAAACTGGCTTTATTGTTTATAGGGACATTCTAGACCCCCGTAAACGGAAAATGGAATGCAGTTATGAAATCATAGATCACAGAGCTGTCTATGATCCAAATGTCATGAATGTCTGCCTACAGAGTAAGGAAGTTTCCAAATGGCAACAGATGCCTACAAAGTGTTCAACAGGTACCTTTTTAAGGCTGTACCTTTAAAGCACATTCAAAAAACATTCTCTCAAAGAATTCTGGGCACTGTAGTTTACCACTCCCAGAGTTGCTATTCTCAGCAGCTCTTAACAACCTGAAGTGCCCAGAATTCTTTGAGGGAAAGAATGAGCTTTCAGTGTACTTAAAGGTATAATGTGTACTTGGTCGTAATGGCACTCAATGAACTTGTTAAAACTCCTGAGCAAATGGCGTCTCACAAAAAGACTCTATTTACACTCCATTACATCTTCCCCTCCTTATCTCCTGTTAACTTACTGTTGAGTGTAACTCAATTGGTCTGGGCAGCAAGAAAGATCAATGGTTCAGGAATCCAGTCAAGTTCTAAAGACCTAAAAGATAATCTTACCCCTTATATTCCCAAGCAATTCCTGTGCTCTGCAGGAAAGGGGGTCCTATGGCTTCTATCTAATCAGCAGGTTTGTGCCTTAGAAAATTGGAGGCTTATTAAATCGATGATTGTTTCACTCATGTTGCGGTGGCCTTTCTTGGCCTGATGAAAAGTTCCCATAAAAAATGCAATAATCAGTTGGACATGAATTGTATAGTGTCAGAAATGTCTAATACGAAAGAAAAAAAAATATGAACACTAAAAAATAATTTGAATAATGACTGGGTTTTTTAAAACGGCAGCTTCAGACTCTACCAATATTTTCTTCTTGATGATTTCTCAGGAACCAATCTTACGTAAACTTATTTCCGGGAAGAGATCTAGCCAGCTAATCTTCATAAATAATGCATCTGACCACTTTTGTGTCAGGGAAGCATATTACTTGTGAAAGCATTTTGATTATTAACCACTGTCTCCATGGATAAGGAGGAAAATGCACATTAGAAATGCTTCCTGAACTGTTTCCAGCCATCAAATTAAGAATGTATGATTGTGGCTTCTCTTGCCGACCAGCTTTACCTGGCATTAACCAACAACTCATCACCTAATTGGCTGTTCTATTTATTTGCCCACATTTAATATGCCCACTTCTTTGATGCCATTTCTTGTATATTTGCTCTAGAGTCCCACCTGTTTATTGGATTTGGTGAGATATTCCAGGAAATGCAGATATTCCGGGAATACATACCGCTCTTTGATGGAAGTGGAAAAACTATGGGAGTTTCCTGGGCTATGATGCCCATAAGATTGATTTATCAGAAACATATTGAAAGCTATTATGGCTGCCAATATTTTTAGAGAACAATTGGAAGGGCCAGAACCACAGCATGGACTGGCCAGATGCAGAGGAGTGGCGGGAGGCACCAGCTGAGGAACCCCCCCAGTATAATCTCCAAGGGAAGAAGGCTCAAAGCCAGGGGACTGGTGGTGGAACAATGATGAGTGGTCAGGGGGAGAAGAGAGAGCAGAAGGTGTTGGAAGCTGAAGTGGCAACAGGGTTTAGTGAGCAGGAAGAGACTGTGGCAGAGGGCAGTCCAGAATCAGAGGCAGAAGCGTAGGCTGGAGAGGAGATGGGGGTAGACTGCTGAAGAAGCCAGGGAGTCTCCGCCTCCTGCTGTGAGCAGTTTCCCTCTCCACTGGTCTCCCAGAACACAGAGAGGAATGAAGAGGGTGGAACAAAGAGAGACAAGACAAAGATGCCTCAGGTTACTGGGGAAGGACCTGGTGGGTAGGTGGGGAGGCTGCCTAAGATGTGTCTGGCCGTTGTTTCTTCTTTTCTTTTAAAGTGAAAGGAACTGTGGGATGTAATCCATTGGAACAGTCAAGTACAACATTCCTTATTTCCCTAGAGTAGGAACAGGCAGGGGGATGTTACTCCAGTCAGCGTAACTTCCTGTTCCACTGATCTGGAGCTTCCTCCCCCTGCATGTGCCCTGGGAGATGGGCATGGCCCTGGCTGACTCCGTAAAAGAGCTGAGTCATGCAGCCATTTTCTCTCTTGATCTCTCTCTCTCTCTTGCTGATCTCTTGCTTTCCCCTCTCTTGATGCCATGCTGCTCTCCTGCAGCCATCTTGTTGTCTTGATGTATTTTTGCTGCCTGTTGGCTCTCAGCCAGCAGCACACGAGCTCAAGCTCCATGTGAGGTGAACTCACAGATTGTTATGTCACTACTAAGTAAAGCCTGCCTTTCAGGGATCTAATCGTGAACTGAAATGTGAGTGAACTTCTTGTTACTTTTAAGGAAAGACTCTTGTGTCTTTATGCTTTTAAGAGGGATAAAAGGGGACACCAGGAATAAGCCATCTGGGCAATCCAGATTGGATTACTTACTAAAGAGATTCATATGAATCTGCAAACTAGCTGTAAAGGGAATTGGGGGTTGCTTGTGCGTAAAGGGTGCTGCAGCTCTAGGCAACGTTGCCTGGCTAAACCTTTCCCTGGCTGGACAGCCCTTTCTCCATGGCTGTGTCAGTCACTGGCAGAATCCGTCAGTGGGTGTTTTCTGAACTTCTTCTAGCATAAAAATTCCTTCACCCCAAGTCTCCGTCTAGCCTCTCTGCGCGGAAGTCTCCTGCGCAGAGTGGGCATGCCCAACGGAGGTCCTGGGCTCTCCCCGCTGCTCTCTGTGGAAGAGTCTTGGAGCCCTCCCTCCGCAGTCTCCCCTTGCTTCCTGGTGTCCCTGGTGTCCCTCCTATTTCCTTCCTCTCTCTCCCTGCTGGTCCCTTCTCCTGCATCGTTAGGGAGCCTTACCTCCACTCTAGGCTCCGATGGCAGTTCCCTGACACTAGCTTCCTGCTATATTGAGGGAAATCTGCTCTGCTACATGAGGGTAGGATAATACTTATTCAATACAATCCTTTCCTACTATCCTTAACATTCCCACAGTAACAACTTCCATTAACAACCAAATCAGGGAGTGCATCAGTCTTAGGCACTTGGCAGCTAGTAATAGTGGTCAGTGGGATGGTGCAGTCAACTGGCTTCCCAATGCTGAGCATTACTGCTGCTTACTGAGAGGGGGGGCAATTTGTGGGGAGTGCAGCATGGTTTGGGTGCTGCAGCAGAGGTGTCTAATTGGCTCTGCCACTCCCTGTCCCCCTCTAGGTAAGTAGCAGTGATGCTCAGCATGGCAAAGCCAGGTTTGCGACATAGCTTTCCTTCACCGCTCGGCTAACTACTTCTGGTAGCTGACCTCCCTGGCTTTCTGCATTTCAATTAAAGTCCAGCAGAAGATGCCACTTGGAAATATCTCCTGTGCTTTTGTTTCTTTCAGATCAGGAAGCATGGGCAGCCAAGGAGGCTATAGAGTGCTGGAGAGAAACAGACACACCACTCTTGGCCGCGTCACTATCATAAAGTAACTTCCACCAGAGATCCACCAAAATAACAGAGAAATCCTAAAGCATCCTTTAATGAGGCAGAGAAACAGACACATCTCTGATAGGAGAAGAAAACTTTTTCAAAAAATTGGAGGACAGGTTTTGGGACAAGACTACAATGTAATATCCTAGTTCTGCTTTTTTTTTTTTTTTTTTGCTGCCAAAAAGTTTATTGGATAATTCCACAAAAAGAGGCCCTGCATTGGAATGGTTTTCCATGCCCCCCCCCCAGTTGTTGTTTGGGCAGAATACGTCTTCCATCTGTTGATTTAAATATGTTAATAGAGACAGCTAATCAGCTACAGCCTAGAATACAAAAAATAAAATAAAACCCTACTCCAAAAGTAGAGCTGATAAAGCTGAATGTATCACAACCAACATAGCCTGAAATACCCACAATGGAGGCTGTGACTTGTGTCCTTCTGTGCGCATAAAGAACATTCAGTTTAAACTACTGCTCCAAGGTGTGGCTATGGTAATCTGGACCAGCGGGTGCATTGTTTGATGGGTTAAAAATAGTAGGTAAATGTTTAGGACAAAATAATTCCTTATTATTAGCAGTAGTATTAGTACTAGGATTTATACGCAAGTTGATTCTACAACATGTCTAGATAATGGTTCACATTATCAACATTTATATTGCATATTCAGAACTTTCATCTTCGTTCTTGAGAGTAGAAGCCACTAAGGAAAGGCACAAATCAAATTATAAATATAGTACACAAACTTAAATAAAGGCAAGCATGAATTTGCATCTTAATATGAATAAATAAATAAATGAGTAATGAAAAAATGAATAATAGCTTTGGGATGTAGAAGCGAAGATTGCAATTTGAAATCTGAGCTTGGCATATTCTGTTTTAATTTTGCATGAAACCAGTGCAGCAAAAGGTAAAATACGTAACCTGGGCAAGATTTTTGAAGACTGTAGTTTAAATGTCTCGCCTGATATGGACTCTATATTGAGCTAGATGGGGCAATGGTCGGACATGGCATAAAGTAGCTTTCTATGTTTCTAAAAGCATGGTCCCACTATGCTCTGTACATGAATATACCCTACATGCATATAACAGGTACATAGATCAGATCTCACCTAAAGTACAGGATTTGCACTTTCTGCTGGCACCAGCTGTTAGACTATGGGAAGGAGGTCTACAGGTGGAGGCAGGAGGGCTACCAATCAGGGATCCTGTAGTAGTGGACATCCTGCAGTGGCAGAGGGTTAGGAAAATAGGCAGTGAATCCACGGAAGCCAACTTTGACTTTAGCATGCTCTAGCTTCTTAAATTTTAACTATTCATCCTTAACATTCTGTTAATACATTTCAGTGTATTTAATATCCAAGAGTTATTTTTAGGGGAGAAATTAATTTACTGCATGAGTAAATACTGCCTAAAATCATAGATGCGTTTCTTCCATTTGCACGTGAGTACTTTTAAAGAAAAGAAAAATTCATTAACCAAGCACTGGACATGCAGGCAAGATTTGAAAATGTAGCCAGTGGTTTTACAAATTAGGGTTGGCAATGCCTCATTTCTGAAATGAATAGCGGAAGAAAACAATTACCGTGCCTGTTTATACAGCCTGTAAACAACAACAGCTGAACTTCCCTGAGTCACTCGTGTGTGTGTGTGTGTGTGTGTGTGTGTGTAACAGATTCAATAGATGAATTATGACAAAAATTAGGAGAGCAGGGATGGAAAACCTCTGGCCTATGGGCCAGATTTGGTCCATCAGCCCTCCCCATTTGGCCCAGCAGGCTGCTTTCTCCAAAGCTCATTCACCTGCCCAACCCCATACATCACATTTATTGTTTGTTGTGGGCCTGGTAGAGACATGTCTGGATTGGTTAATCATGCAGTTGAACCCTGTAGAAAACAAGAATGAACTCTCCATGTATCAGCTGATGTGCAGGTGGTTCAGTCCTGCTTCGTTCAAGTGCACAAGACAGACCTGAACCTAAACCCTGGGGGAAACAGAATTCAACTCCAGTTGTGTATGGGAGAGTTTCCTGAATTCTCATAATCAATTGTGGAAACAATAATAATCGGTAAGACAAACATGTGTATAGTTTATTCTAGAAATTAGACCTTCCTCATGACAAATGGAAGAAAAGGAGAAATTTAGAGTAACTGGCACTTGCTGAAAAGGCAATTAAACAAATTTTGCCCTTGTCAAAAGACCCATGCTTAGTACAGTATTGAGCAACTCAGTATAATCTGTTATATTTTAACCCAAGTGTAAAGTCAGTCTTGTCTTCTACGGTAGTTTGCTCTTTGTTCCAACTGTTTGTTCACAATTCCCCCTTGTGGCAACATCTAGAACCAGCTCATATGATGTTCACCTGGACTTTAAGTTTAGTTGACCATGTTGATCAAGCTAGTGGTAATTTTTTATGCTGTAAATACTGACACCTAGCCAGTGCTGGAGACCAATCGGTTTGCCTTTCTTTTGTTCTCAAATTCGCCCACCCACTTGGTGATCCTGCAGCCTGTAAGTTGTTTGTGTCTAGCAGTACGTCTTGAGATGTTCCCAAGATCTTGAACCCCATAGTATCAATGAAAATGTACCTGTACATGTTATTAGGCCATGTAAAAATGGGTTTCAAGAAACAACAGGGACAAGCATACAAAAAGACACAATTCACGTTGGATGTGCAGCTTCTTATTCTTATTACCATCATACATTTTAATTGTTGTTTTGCACAAGGAAGTCTCAAAGTGACTTGTGAAAATAAAATTCAATATGAATTGCAACATTTAAAACCAGAAAGCCAACAAGCTAAAAGTGACCATACAGTAATTATAAATAACAAATGCCTATTTTCCTCCGATATGCATAAGATCACCAGAGGATTACCCAGATAAAATGCCAACCCATGTTAACATGGGGTTGAAATATTAATGTTGGAACCAGGTGACTCTCTCTGGGTGAGCATTTTACTTGCAGTGGGACACCAGTAAAGAGGTCTGATCTCTTGTTGTCATCTTCTGGACTTCTGTTGGAAGGGACTTGTAAATATAGTCCCCCAGTTATGATCTCAGGGTCTAGGTAGCAAAAGACATCTCACAAGATATGATGTTTTCAAGTCATGTACTTCCTTATAAGTTAAAACCAACATTTTGCACTGGGCTCAGAGATGAATCTGCAAACAGTGCAGCTTAACCAAAATTGGTTTTGTATGTTAAGAGTGTGTGGTTTTTGCTAGCAATGTGGCCTCTGAATTCTGCATCATCTACAGTTTCTACATTGTCTTCAAAGGGAACCCATGTATGTCAACACTAAAGCAGATAGACATAACTTGATATATGGCACTAGTTTCCTATGGTCTGACACTCATTCTATTTATGGATTTTGCCATGTGAAGAGTTTGGTATGAGATGTTTGATAATGGAAGTCTCCTGGAGACATTTCTACTCCCTCTGGCTTTATATAGGCTTCTTTACTTTAAGGCAGAAACTTTGTAAATCATAATAACCTTTTGCAAGGTAAAGCGCATTGCTGGGTGGACATATGTCAGCAAAATAAATAAATAAAAGGACAGGTTAAGATGTTCAGAATGCTACACTTCGGAGTATATGCACTGCATATTTCTTGAAGAGACGTAGATGAATATATGGCTGTAGAACCTAAATCTATGGAATGGTGACAACAGCATGGTACAAAAATATCTCAAATTGGTTTGTCATTTCTTCCTTAATCTAATAGGCTCTGGGTTTTATTCCTAACCACTGTAAGCTAGGCCAAGATAATTAATTTTTCTTCTTTAGACAGAGGCATGCTGAGTGGAATATAGTGTTCTTTTGACATCAATGTGAACATTACTGTGTGAAGAGAAACAGCTACATACCTGGCTTAGAGTGGACAAAATGGGTTTGGATTTGATAGGAGGAACATAACAATGCGGGAGAATTGCTTTACTGAATCAAACTATGACCCATCAAGTTGAGCATTCTGTTTCTAACAGCAACTAGCCAATTACCTCCTAAAATCCAATTTAGAAATGAACAGTATGCCAAAGGGTGGGAAATCTTTCAAAAAGTTATCTTTTTTTAAAAAAATAATATTTATTACTTTTATAGATTACAAAAAGGGAAAAGAAAAAAAGAAAAGAAGACAAAGGAGAAAAAGCAAAAGAGAAAAAAACAATACAATACAGTATATAGACAATGCAAAACACAACCTAAACTGAAAACTAAACACATTAAACTAAACTAAACAAAACCCACTCCCTAACCTTAACCCTAAATAAAACAAAACAAAAACAATTTAAAAACATACATCATCCCTTTTCCGTACTCTGTCTTTCATTCCCTTGTTTCCTCGACCACCTCTCACCTCCCTTTTTGTATTCCACTTCTATTAATTGTTTCAGCAAATCCTTTCCATCTTTCTCCATTTTCTATCATATTGTAAATAACATATTTTTTAATCTTATTTTCCATTAAAATTAAAATACTTATATATGCTAGTTGTCTGAACCAAATAGGATATTGGAGTGGTTCTCCCACCTCTCTGTAGATTTAACTAGCTTCTTTACGATGCCGACTCACCTGGTTAACCGAGATCAACCCAGGTTCGGTGCACCCTGGTTTGATTCCAAATGTAAGCAAGCTAGACTCTCTCTCTGTTGTATCTACAACAGATATAAATCTTCTGGAGCTGAAACTCTTCCTCCAGAGTACTTGCAGGCCAAAATTGCTTACAAACAGGCACAGAAGTCAGCCAAGCATGAATGGCAGCTAAGACGTTGGCAAGCGCTGATTGCTGCCTCTAAGCTTCGCAGCTCTCGTGGTTTTTGGAATTTAATCAACAAAAGATTGAGGAAATACCCATTGACGGTTATACCAGCCCCGACATGGGAACAATTTCTAAGAAAATATTTCTCCCAGACAGTTATCTCTAACATTCATTCTGATACTCTTTCATGTCACTTGCCCATATGGCTCCTTATAACATTTCTGCTAATTTAAAAAAATCATTCCACCATTTTTCTATCACTCATTAGTTTTACCATATGTCTATATATAAACTTTAAATTTTCCAATCTTCTTGCACCATCTCCTCTCCCTGGTTTCGGATTCTGCCAGTCCTTTCCGTCATCTCCATAAAGTCCATCAACCTGGTGATCTTATGTCCGAGGCTCTTAACTCTTTTCCAAGTCCCTTCTGCAGGTCTTCTTCATTTTCTTTAATGCTAAAGAGCAAATCTCAGGGAAACTCCAACCTATCAATATTTTTCTTCCTTCTGAACAGGTGAGCCAAATTTCCATAGTTGAAGCTAAAGTCCATAAAGTATTTCAGGACATATTTCAAGATTCCTCCAAATCCAAAGGCCCCCAAAACTTCAATCTCCTCCAAGCCCAAGTCCATGTCCCAGAAGTCAGTTAATCCCTGCATAGAGGGATCTTTCCAACTTTCCTTCTTCAGTCCAAGCTGGGATCCAATCCTCAAAGTCTGACTTTTCCTAGATTCAATCATAAAAGGCCTCAACTTATAGTCCTCAATTTGCTTCTGTAAAGCCACGGATCCCGCTTGTATTACTTTATGTTCAACAACAGCAGCTTTCTCCTTCTCCTCCTTCTCCTCCACCATTTGTCCTGCCAAAGTGGGTTCCTGTACCAAGTCCTGAATTATTTCTGTGTTGGTGTTCGCTTTTTGACTCAAATTAGTCACTTTCTGTTCCAAATTATCAACTTTAAAAGTCATGTCATCCATCTTCTTGTGAAGCTGTCCCAGTGAACAGCTTATCTTACATAAAACAGTCACAATGGCCTCTCCTGTCAACATTTTTAAATGGTCCAAGGTCAATCTCTGGTTCTCAGAATCCTTATCTGCAGCTGGAAATCCCCCAGTTACACTCCTGTAACAGTTTCAAAAGCTCCCTCTAGAGCGAAACAGTCTCCACTTGTATCAGTTCTTTCAGGCACAATGCAAGCATTAAAGATAGTTTCAATTTTCAGTTACTTTTCCTCCTTTTTAAACGCAGAAGAGGACAATGGAAACAGTATCTTACTCTTATTTAGCTAGCTGTCAAATCCGTTCTGTCAATGCACTCTCTCCAAACGTCATCTGGCAGCCCGTTCCCAGGTTCAGAGCAGTGGTAATTTGATTTTTCACTCTCTCCTGCAGGCTCACTAGGTCCAAAATTTCCCCCTCTTCTCCTGCTTCCAAGGGGAGTTTTGTATTTTAAACCGATGGAAATTTAACCCTTTGCCAAAAGCTTTCAAAGACTTTAGCTTGTAACGTCTTTGCTTCAGTCTATTTACAAAAGCGGAAGGCAGATTTCCTGTTTATGACCTTCCCGCTTAGTGCCAAATTAAGGTATTTAAAAATCCAATTTTCCGTTCTACTCACGGGTAGTTGTTTAAAATCCAATTGCCCACAGGAAAAAGTCAGCGGTCTCCGGCAACAGCAATGTGGCTTCACTCCGTGAAAGAAGCAGTCGATTCAAAGCACCGCGCCACTCACCCCACATCGCTCTGGATCCCCAAAACAGGGTTTCCCCGCGAGTAGGGGAGGCGCAAAAGGTGCCAGCCGAATCCCAGGTTCACAAGCTTCTCCCGCTTGTGATTTCAATGGGTCTCCACCTTCGCCGTGGCGGTCAGACCCTGTTTTTCGCGGAGCAAGTTCCTCCCGAACGGAGGAGCTCCACCATTGCTGGAGGCGCCAACCCGGAAGTCCCAAAAAGTTATCATACCCTACCCATTCTTGCTTGAAACTGTTTATTTCTCATTTGTAGTGCACAGTTCAAAGGTTAACCCTCATCCCACCCCATGCTGGATTTCTTCAAGAATAAGGGTTGTTGGATCCCATACAATCACCTCAAAGACTGTGGACCTGTGAGTCTACCACTGTGCTCAAACTGGAAGGCACTTGTGCAAGAGGCAACCACTACATGGAGATGCATAAATTGTGCCCTTACATGTGAGTACCTTCTCATTACAACTATCAACCTCCTTATGGTATAGGAGGTAAGTGTGCTGTGGTCGCTGCATTTATGAGCCATCACTTAATGTTATTTTATTTGGGGAAAAGGGGCTGCAAAAGAGTTTTCTTTTAGAAAACACCCAAAATTGTTGAGTTTTGGGGAAAACCTTTCCCAAAAATAGTGATTTTAAGCTTTTGAAGCTGTTTCTACTGCTTTTTCTATTGTATTGCCATAATTCTGGGTTTTCCCAGACATTTTGCCACTTTGGCAAAATTCCCCCCAATGCCATTTTTACACCTGAAAACCAGGACATGTCAGGAATTTTCCTGACATATGGCAAGCCTACCTTTGTGGGTCTAGGCCCAGTGAAGCCATGAACCATCCTGCTGCTGGTTGATTATTTGTCAGGATTAACCAAGATAACCCCCTTCAAGATCACCATTTTAGGGAGTGCTATGGCCCATCATCCCCCAACTGGATGTCTGGATAGAAGCACCTCCCCCTAGATCCTTTTAATGGACTACCCTGATTCCTTGGACCAGGGGGTGAAGATCCCAGCCCCCTTTCACCCACATTGACTAATGTTTCAACCCAATGCCTTATCTGCCATCAAGATGTGACAATTACTACGAGGAAGGCAAAGCCCTCAGACAGGCCCAATATTGATTGAAGACAAATTCCTCCCTGGCCCTGAATACGCTGACCAAAAATTTCCATACCAAGTTCTTACACAAGGCCTGCCTGATTACCCATGGACAGACCTGCAGAATGACACTTGGGGTGGGAGGATGGGGAATCCAGTGCCAACTGAGGCTGAGTGTAGGGCACGGCTGGCCTATATAGTCATGGAGTGGACTAGAGGGAAGAGGTTTTCCCTCTGGTTCACTCCCAGAGCATGCTCCTCAGCTTGACCATGATTGGCTGCAATAGTGTGTGAACACAGCCGGGAGGGAGGAAGTGGCTTTCTACTCTGGCCTGTGCCAATGCTAGAAGTCCGCCCAGCTCCGCTACAACTGTGCCAGATCACAACGGTCACTTTCCTCCAGCAGCCAGTAAGTGATCCTTATGCATCTTAAATTTGGAATAATTTGGTTGTCATTGGTCATACATGATTCCAGGTATGTTACAATACAAACATAAACACAGGATTCTGTCTCATAGCAGAATAGCCAAGAAATTTCCAGGGCCACCAAAGTCCAACTCTTAAACAAAGGAACAACTTAATTAGAGACATTGAGAAAGAGCACCCACCCATTCATGGAGACATAGGCCAAGAAATCATACAAGACTGCGAGAGAGTGGACTTGTGAAAAGCCAACCAGAGGAGCTTATGCTCAGATGAGATTTTCATTCTCTACTTCACCATTCAAAAGGTTGATTTTAATAAGCTGGACTAGTGGTAAGTCAAGGATCAAGGACAGAACAGATCATTTGCACCTTTCCAGGCCAGATTGGCAAAGGGACCTGGGAAAGGCCCTTGACTGCATTTATGGCTACTTAACCATGAATCACCAGCAATTAGCCATTGATTGTAAACAATCACTACCTGGGGATTTTTATACCAAAGAGTAGCCTATAAATCTTGTAGCAAGTGAAGCCATTCTGCGTCCATCAGACCTTTCTTTCCAACAAAATGGAGGGTGTGGATTTGGAAACATTTCATGGGGACCACATGAAAATCCACTGACTTTTGCAAGATTGGCCTATGAACTTGTAATCCACACACACACACACACACACACACACTATTGTACATTTTAAAAGAGAAGGAGTGATTCATCAGACACCTACCAGTAGGGGAGCCGCTGCACACTTTGGAAATGCCACTGGGCTGGCATGATGCATTCATATAGAGTTTATTCCATTTCCCCGATGTTTTCCTAACTGCTAATTTTCACATTATATTTGAATTTTTGCATGACATGAAAGACACTTCTGGGAATACAGCACAAGTATAGCATTCATTCCTGTGTTATTTGCTTCCATAAAAAATCTGTTTGCAAATAACATGGAAATGAGTGCTAAACTTGCACTATATTCTGCTATATTTCTAAAAGCGGCTTTTGCATCACGTGAAAGCTCAGGTGTAATGTGTACATTAACAGTTATGGAAGCATCAGGGAAGTAGAATAAACTCCCATGTGAATGCTGTGGGAGATTTGCAGTCAAAACATAACTAACAAGCACAATGTTAGTTAATGTATGAAAAGGATTAGGACCGTAAAGCTGTATTTGCTGAAAGACAGACTCAGACCATAGAAATGTAATTGGTAGAGTAGACCTGCAAATAGGAAAGAGGCAGGGAAATGCACTGAGAAGTGTGGAATGAGCAAATGATTAACAGCAAGAAGTATAAACACCCTAGAAGTTAAGGTTGCCATATGTCCGACATAGTCGGGATTTGGCCATTGTAAACAGTAGCCGAGCAGAATTTGCTGAAATGTCTGGGAAAATCTGGATGTATGTCAACCCATGTTGAAAGTGTAGTTTTTTGTGAATTTCCTTAAAAATAGGCCAAAAACTTTGCCCAGCCCCCAAAATAAAAAGCTCAACAACTCTGCCAAAAAAGCTCAGCTTTTGTGTCCAAATCTTCACTTTTTGAAATATGGCAACCCTATTGAATGCTTCCCCAGAAACACATGTGAATGGTCAATGAAGATGAGATGCAATCCTACTTCCATGCAAGCTTTGTGCAAGCAAATCAAGATGAACGCTCAATTAATAGGTCATGGTCAAATTTCAGAAGCATTACAAAACAAAGGTGCCGTAAGTTGCCCATTGTTTATAATGACACCGTGTATAAAAAAATGTTTTTCAGGCCCTAACGTATAATTACATGCTATTCATTTAAACGTCCCTTCTAATTTAAACCCATTCATTTCTTTTTCTTCAAATGCATGTTATGTTGCATTGATGAGTAATCATTTCTATGTTCCTCCCTCAAGGTTCCTGTATTTCCTTTGCTCCAGGATGCAATTTCCATATATATTCTTTGCTGTACTTAGCATTCAAATACTTTAACTAGCAGGTGTCACAATAATGCTTGTTGGGAGCATGATGCAAAGCGTTGCGAAATGCAATTTTATTAAGAAGCAGCAAGCTTTTTATTTCATATCTCAATGCTAATAGTACTTAATTTTTTTAAATTTCATGAATGGCAATATTTCACAAATCACTGACACTGGCATTGTAGACAAGGCTTCAAAAAAAACCAACAATCCCAAAAAACCACCCTAGTTTTTTAAATATTTCATGTTTGATTGTGAGGTACATACAGTTCCATTGAAACCATCCTCAAAATGTCAGCTGATACCAAGTACCAACTGTGAAGGAAATTAAATGGGTAATAATAGTAATTTACTCCAATTACTACGCTTTCTGAATAGGTTTATAATATACAATTCCACACAGGGTTTCACCTCACAATATGAATCCGCCGTTAGTTGCTGCTGAGAACTGAACCTTGGTGAAGCTTAACATTATCACCCACCACATTCATATCTGTTCCCTGTAGATTCTTATAAGTTACATTTCCCTATTCTACCAGAGGAAGATAAGCTGCTCTGCATCTGTAGACATTCCCTGTAATGCCTCTTTTGACCCTGCAGAGTCTATACAGATAAGCAGAGCTGCAGCAGTAGGATGACAAATGCAGCAGGAAGCTTGTTTATGCTTTCAGCTGACTGCAAGGGGTCCTGGCCATACCCCGTTGTTTTTTAGCAGCGGTCAAAGCAAGGCATATTGTTTGAAATAAAAGGGCTTTTGAAATGTCCTAAATTTCACGCAGAAAAACAAACGCAAATATGGCATTCTAGAGCTATAGAGCTGTCATTTCTGCACAAACATGAAATGGAAACTAGGGGTACAATCAGATTTATATATTTTCTGGGGGGGGGGGGGAATCACCGTATTTTTCGCCCTATAGGATGCACCGTCCCATAAGGCACACCTAGTTTTTTGGGGGGGAAATAAAGGGAGAAAAAATTATTTCCCCCCCAGGTGCGGGGCTGGGGCAGGGGAAGCCCGAGCTTCCCCCGACCCCAGCCCCCAGAACAGGCAACTCTCCGCAAGCCCTGGAAGCCCAGCGCCGGGCTCCCGCGCCTTGCGGAGAGCTGCATGAAGCCTGGGCGCGCTGAGAACATCGCGCCCAGGCTTCAGCATGCAGGCAACTCTCCGCAAGCCGCGGGAGCCCAGCACTGGGCTCCCGCGCCTTGCGGAGAGCTGCGCGAAGCCTGGAGAGTGAGAGGGGTCAGTGCGCACCGACCCCTCTCGCTCTCCAGGCTTCAGCAAAAGCCTGCATTCGCCCCATAGGATGCACACACATTTCCCCTTCATTTTTGGAGGGGAAAAAGTGTGTCCTATAGGGCGAAAAATACGGTACTTGATTTTACAAGTGTAAAATTATAACTTTACCAAATACATATCCATATTTAGAGATTTCTCCAAGTCTCTAGACTTCCAACCTTCCCCTCCATGGATCCTATTATCAACCTTCATATTATTATCAACTGCATATTATTTCATCATCCAGTTTTATGTCTCTCCATTTTGTCCATAGTAATTTCTACAACACAAGTGTTATTGCAATCTTACTAATGTTTTCATCTGCTTACAGTGGTACCTTGGGTTACAAACACTTCAGGTTACAAATGCTTCAGGTTACAGACACCACTAACTTCGAAGTAGTACCTTGGGTTAAGAACTTTACTTCAGGATGAGGACAGAAATTGCGCTGTGGCGCCATGGCGGCAGTGGGAGGCCCCATTAGCTAAAGTGGTACCTCAGGTTAAGAACAGTTTCAGGTTAAGAATGGACCTCCAGAACGAATGAAGTTCTTAACCAGAGGTACCACTGTACAGTGGTCTCTCAAGTAAATTGTATTTTTACCCCCATTCTTTATTAAAGTTTTAGTCTTCTTGGTTTTAAAAGTATGCCTATAGTGTCAAGTTATGATCAGCAGGCAAGAAGTGAACTTCACTTTCCCCCATCTGTTCATCAATGAGACCCATAAAATCATAAAATAATCACATATGCAGATAAATCTGCCAAGATACCTTCTGTCACTCACAAATATACCTGCCCTTCCACAGTCTCTTCCGCCCTGTTGCTCAGAAGGAGAACCATTTCAGCCTAGCAGGATCTTACTGAGGGTTTGCCCAGCTTTCGCTGCTCCTCATAGAATCAATACTGGCTGGTGCCCTTGGGACTGGTAGGGTGGAGGGCAGGGAGGCCACCAGTTGGTGGAGCCAGAACCAATGACAGGCAGAGCAAGCTGATTCTAGTGTTTGTCCCCATATTCCTCTGTCAGGAATGAGCCAACGCTAAGTGAAGGTTTGAAGCCAACTGCAGAAAGCAGCCAGGAACAGAGAGGCTTTGATGTTAGTCATGCTGGGGAGAGCTGACAGCTGCAGACTCCGCCTCTCCCTGACCTGGCTGATAAGGCAGTAGCTGAGAACAGGCTAGAAGTACAAAGCTCGCCGGAAGTACAAACAGGCAAAAAGAACTTGGAGACAGCCTCTCGTAAAACGAAGAGGCGGGAGCTGATCCACTAAGTCCAAGGAATCGGCGAATGGGAGGGGTGCAAGGTAGGAAGCAAAACAAGAGATGTAAGGTTCGTAAGTTCAATATCTTCTGTTGATGCCGGAAGGGGTCTTCAGAAGGGTCATCTTGAGTAATGGTGCCAGAGGCTTTGTTAGAGCCATCTGGAGCTATCTGTCTGTTTTTGCAATAAATCCACCTTTTTAATTAGCTACGCTTACTGTGTTATCAAGCTGAGAACCTGGACTCCTGAATCACACAAGTCCAAGACTGAGGCTAAGGAAGAGGAAGGTGACAAGCAGTGCTGCCCCCTGGATTGGTTGCAAATAAGAAGGCAAGCAGTTGTTGGCTGGTTGAGGTTGGTAGGGCAGTACTATATTTGCCAAAATGGACCAACCTCCACTGCACAGAATTAGGATCACGAACAGATTCCAGGAGACTCTGCTGATCCAACACAGTAAACCTAAGTGACTAAATGTTCTGTGTAAGAAACGCGGCTACAGCTTGCTAGTACAACATTGGAAGTTTTATGAATCAACCTGTAACTAAGTGCTAAAATAACAGCCCCTGACTAGTTAAAGGTTGATGTGAAAATTCTCCACAGCAGGGACAAGGCAGTGAATGTACAATTTTTCAAGCAGTCTCTGTAACGAACTCAGCTTGAGCCTCTGTTACATTCTGCTTGTTAACCGTACCTCAGCACTTTTGTTCGCATTTATCCCCACCAGTTCAGCCAACTCAGTTTCAAGAAGTCCACAGGAACACAAGAAGCTGCCTTATACTGAATCAGACCATTGATTCATCTTGTTCACTGCTGTCTTCACTGACTAGCACTGGGTTTCCAAGTTTCAAGCCAGGAGTCCTGCCTGGAAATTTCAGGGCTGAGCACAGACCTCCAGCATGCAAACCCCGGGTTCTGTCACTGAGATATGGCCCTCCTATGAGTTCTGTGCAATGGCATTGTGGTGATGATGGAATGTGAAAGAGCTAGTTTTGACATTTAAAGTGCTTTATGTACTGGGACCAGGGTATCTGAAGGATTCATTATGAACTTCTGAGGCCCTTCACCAGGTGAGGTGTTCCTAGGGAAGTGAGGAGGCAGTGATTTCTGTTCCATCCTGGGTTCATTGCAATCAGGGCTGTTTCTGCTAAAACTACATTCTGTAGCAATGTTCATCTTGCGATCTGCTATAGCTGAAACATAATTAATTATGTAATTAATGTCAGTGCAGTTCAATTGAAGGGAAACCCCCCAAACAATGCAGTACATTATGTGATTATTTACATTGGGTGATGCTCAACTAAATTTGAGTAAAACCAAATGAAATTAATGATGGGAGAAACAATGCCCCTTTGAGGTGTTAATGTGTGACTCAGGTGGTATGTACAGTGGTACCTCAGGTTACAAACACTTTGGGTTACAGACTCTGCTAACCTGGAAGTAGTACCTCGGGTTAAGACCTTTGCCCCAGGATGAGAACAGAAACCGCACGCTGGCAGCGTGGCGGCAGAGGGAGGCTCCATTAGCTAAGTTGGTACCTCAGGTTAAGAACGATTTCATGTTAAGAACGGACCTCCAGAATGAATTAAGTTCGTAAACCGAGGTACCACTGTATGTGTAAATAAACCATATATCATAACGACACCACAGTCTCTGCTGTGTATCATTTACTTTTTTTAAAAAAATTATTGTTTATTTAACATAATTGTTACAAATATAAGCAAAATATTGCAAATACATATAGTGGTACCTCAGGTTACATACGCTTCAGGTTACAGACTCCACTAACCCAGAAATAGTACCTCGGGTTAAGAACTTTGCTTCAGGATGAGAACAGAAATCGTGCTCCAGCGGTGCGGCGGCAGCAGGGGGCCCCATTAGCTAAAGTGGTGCTTCAGGTTAAGAACAGTTTCAGGTTAAGAACGGACCTCCGGAATGAATTAAGTACTTAACCCGAGGTACCACTGTACATACATATATATTTCAAATAAGCACATATACATGAAAAAGAAACAAAGGAGAAAAGAAAAGAAAAAAGAAGGGGGAAAAATAAAGAGAAAAAAGAAGAAGAAAAGTTGGAAGAATTTCTCCCAAGTTTATTCTACAAATATCTCAATATAAAAATAATAATAAAATTTCATTGATTGACTTCCATCGCTTACACTGCACTTCCTATATACATTTTAAGCAAGATTGTATCTGTTATTCCGTATTTTTCCCATACAATCTCACACAAATATTCTAATCAATAAATTTTCTAAATCTCTCATAAATCTATTCTAAACACAACCAACACCTTACATTTAATCCTCATAAATACTCATTTAAGCATTTCCAAAAGGAAACACGAACCCTGAATAAATGTCTGGAAGCCCTGGAATCTTGGACCACTTGGAGATTGAGGTGGCATGCAACAATACATTTAAACTACAGCTCCCCTACCTGCTGAATCCTGGGAATTGTGATGAAAATCATAGCTGAGTGAGGGGTAAACTACAGTTTCCAAGATTCTTTGGGGAGGAGGGAAATGTGCTTTGAATGTGTGGTGTGTCTGCAACCTTCGATAAAAGCTCCTAAGACTGGAGACAGAACATATCAAAACATCTCACCAAGTGCTGAAGGGAATCTGGACCATTGAATCCCATCCCTTTATATCTCAAAGGGAAGCAAATCAGTTGGATATTCTGCCTCGTAATTTGTTATGTTTTTCTTCTCCATATTCAAGGGATGTAACCAATGATTTATTATAATCATGGGCTCTTTAAGTCAGTATTGATAGGAGGTAGGCTCATTGCTGATCAAGCTCAGTAACAACAATAATGGAATGGGAAAGATAAATAAAAATAAAATAAAATCTAATGAAGAATGGAAACTAAAATGAAAACTTCCTGCCCAATAGCTCTGTTCTGGCCCTGTTCCCATTGTAATTCCATACCATGACCTGCACTCCATTTTAAAAAGCAAGATAGATTGCTTCTCATTCAAGCGGATAACTGCTATACTAAGCACTGGTCCAATGCAGACAAGATAATTGAACAAAATTAGCATTTAGAATATGAATGCAAAAAGGTGGCAAATGACCTATGAGATCAACATGAAGATATACAATGGTCTGAGTCACCCAAACTGTGTTTAGCTTCATGGCTAAAGAAAACAAGGGAGCCAGGATAAGTCCGTCCCCTGCTCTTCAGCCCTGAGAGTAGTAGATTTGTACAGTGGTACCTCGGGTTAAGTACTTAATTCATTCCGGAGGTCCGTTCTTAACCTGAAACTGTTCTTAACCTGAAGCACCACTTTAGCCAATGGGGCCTCCCGCTGCTGCTGCGCTGCCAGGGCACGATTTCTGTTCTCATCCTGAAGCAAAGTTCTTATCCCGAGGTACTATTTCTGGGTTAGCGGAGTCTGTAACCTGAAGCGTATGTAACCCGAAGTACCACTGTACTGGAATCTGTCCCCTAGTTTCTTGAAAAATTTCTTCCCCTTGTGAAGGAGGCTTCTGAATTTCTGCCTCATTCTCAGAGCGCTTGAAAGTTTATTTAGAATGCCAATGATTTGAAGGACTAACATGCACATACAAAACACATGTTGTATGCATGCATTTTGTATGTGCATGTTAGTCTTTCAAGTCATTTTAATGATTGATTTGTATTGCTTTCAAATGCTTTTATGTTGTTCTACACTGCCCTGGAGTTTTGCAAGAGGGCAGTATATAAATGCTTTTATAAAGAGAGCATGTGTGGTGTAGTGGTTAGAGAGACTAAGATGTGGGAGACCAGGGTTCAAATCCACACTTGGACATGAAGCCCACTGGGTGACCTTGGGCCATTTCACTGCCTCTCAGCCTAACCAAGCTCTCAGGGTTGTCATGGGGATTAAATGAGGAGGCCGGTGGAGAATCATGTGTACAAAACTGAGCTCCTTGGAGGAAAAAGTAGGATATAATTGCAATAAATAAAAAACAAACAAATGTTTCTCCAACACCCTGCAGCCTCCCCAGCTGCCCCAGCTTCCTGATAGGAAAAAACCCCATGGGAGTAGTTACCTTATGATGCTTTCCCCTGAAAGCAGTGCAGGAGAAGGTAAGCAAAGGTTGTTGTTTAGTCGTTTAGTCGTGTCCGACTCTTCCTGACCCCATGGACCAGAGCATGCCAGGCACCCCTGTCTTCCACTGCCTCCCGCAGTTTGGTCAGACTCATGTTTGTAGCTTCGAGGACACTGTCCAACCATCTCGTCCTCTGTCGTCCCCTTCTCCTTGTGCCCTCAATCTTTCCCAACATCAGGGTCTTTTCCAGGGAGTCTTCTCTTCTCATGAGGTGGTCAAAGTATTGGAGCCTCAGCTTCACGATCTGTCCTTCCAGTGAGCACTCAGGGCTGATTTCCTTAAGAATGGATGCGTTTGATCTTCTTGCAGTCCATGGGACTCTCAAGAGTCTCCTCCAGCACCATAATTTAAAGGCATCAATTCTTCAGCGATCAGCCTTCTTTATGGTCCAGCTCTCACTTCCATACATCACTACTGGAAGCAAAGGTAAGCAAAGCCAAAAGGTCAAGTCAAAGTGAATAAACAATTAAACACAGACTAACACAACACTGCAAGATGGTGAAGTCAGTTCCTCCCACCCAAGGCTGTAGAAGAGGAGTGTCCCGATAGAACACTGAAATTAGCATATTAATGAAACATATTAATGAAAAGTGGCAGCAATTTACAAAGTCAACGGGTCTTTAGCAGCTAATATTCCATAGTTAGGAGAGGGAGGAGTACAAGACAGTTAAGGGGAGAGAGATAAGTCTACTTAAGCAATGGATGGAGGAAGAGGACCAGAAGCTCCAATTTCCTAGTATGGGGAACACATCAGGATTCTTAATAGGCCGAGGCAAGCTCTTGCATAAGGAGTGTAATTAGTAGCATCTCTTATCTGAGCTGGGCAGCAAAGCAATAAACTCATCCTTTCACTCACTGCCCTTCATGGCATTTCCGAAGCCTCTGTTGGCATCCAGCCTAACCTCCTGATTAGCCAAGCTCTAAATAAACTTCCTGCCCCTGTGGAACTCTCAGTCCTGAAAAATTTCCTCAATGATTTGTTACCTGCTGCTCAAGGTGTCCTCAGGACACTCCTAATTGAATGTGCTGTGCCCTTGATTCCTGGAAATCTAGCTTCATCAAATATAGAGAGACCATGTCTTATAAAAAAAAGTCAGTCTAGCCCTGCATCTCCTGCATCAACTGGCAGCTGCTCTCCAGAGTTTAAGAAGCATTTCCCAGACCTCCTTACCCATGGCATTTTGTAATGGCAGAGTCAAGGATGGGAAGCCCGGATCTTGTATGTGTTTGATCAGTGAGTTATTCTTTGCTAGAATGTCTTCTGCTGTGGGTTAAACCACAGAGCCTAGGACTTGCCGATCAGAAGGTTGGCGGTTCGAATCCCCACCACAGGGTGAGCTCCCGTTGCTTGGTCCCTGCTCCTGCCAACCTAGCAGTTCGAAAGCACGTCAAAAGTGCAAGTAGATAAATAGGTACCGCTCCAGCGGGAAGGTAAATGGTGTTTCTGTGTGCTGCTCTGGTTCGCCAGAAGCGGCTTAGTCATGCTGGCCACATGACCTGGAAGCTGTACGCTGGCTCCCTTGGCCAATAAAGCGAGATGAGCGCCGCAACCCCAGAGTTGGCCACGACTGGACCTAATGGTCAGGGGTTCCCTTTACCTTTACCTATATCCTGGTGTCAGGATGCTGTCAGTGTCTCCTGGCTGGTTGCCCAGGAAAGTATAAAGACAAGGTAAAGTATCTTACCGTCCTTTTTTATTTCAGTCTTTACAGAGAGAGACTATGGAACGCAGTCTCTTGGATAATGGTGTTGTCCCGAGTGAATCTCCACTCTCTGTCTCTCCCACTTCCTCATTCGTCATTCTCATCATCTCCTCTACAAGTGTTGCTACATGCCCTCTGTCTTTGAGCTCTTTGCTCTCCTACTTTTAAGGCTCTTCCAGTTCTGGGAGATGGAGGGCCTGGAATGCTTTCTAATGACAACATGTCAACTGGTTGTTGTTCTAGTTCTCCCATGATTTCCCAGCTTTATCCTTCATCTACCTCTGAGCTGCTACCTCCCTCAAACCCCTGTTGTAAATCTATGCTGTCTTCTTCTTCCTCCTTCCTGGAAGGGTCAGGATAGGGAGGTGGTCTCCACCATTCCTCCTCTGCTCAGTCCCTGACACCTGGGTAGAAATATAATCATAACCACCATTTTCTCTAATCATCTAATCATCACTTCTGATGTCTAGATGGTCCAACTTTGCTCTCTGTCTTGAGACCAGTAGTAGATGGTGTACTGATGGGGCAGTGTTCACATGACCTCCTGACAGCTGATCTGCTGCTATTGCTTATGAGAAAGGGGAGAGGTGAGGAGGTTGACATGGTGCAAAGGAGCTGGCAGACCTTCTTGCCACCTCCCTCCTCTTCATTTTGTTGAAGAGCAGTGACTCAGCTGTTGGGAGGGGTTAGGTAAACACCACCCCACCCCACTGTGCCATTTGTTACTCCTTGAGACTCTCACTCATATCATTTTATTTATTTAGCAAGATTTATGTGCCAATTAATCACAGAATATGTCTAGGCCATTTTCCAGATATAGGAGTACATGATACTCCTTTTAAAAAAAGAGATAAAAACAGAATTTAAAAAAAGCAGACAAGAACATGATTAACATATGACTAAAATCAAGAGTTTAAAACACATTAATAAAATAAAATATTAGCTTTTGTTTGGGATACTGATAGCCTTTAAGCATTCAGTTGTAAAATACCCAGGGTTTGATCCAGACTGCATAATAGAAAAGGCATTTCGAAATAAGTGCGATTTACATTAATCATAACTAACCAAGTTTCATTGATTTCACTGGATCTTTTCCAGGTATGACTAAGTCGGGATTTTACCCTTTGTTGGGTACATGGCTTATTTGGGTAGCTGGTTTTTGGTGGGATGAAAGGGAAGCAGTTTGGTAGTTATTTAATGTATTGTTCTTGCTTTGTTTTTACCACCAGGGAGAAGAAAAGGTGCTTGTGGGATTCTCTGCCTCAGGTAAACCTGAGGTGCTATGTTATTGACTGGTCAGGACGGGGGGGGGGGGAGAGAAAGAGAGAGAGAGAGAATTTTGCCTCAGGCAGCAAAATGCCTTGAGCCAGCCTTGTCATCAGTGGGAAAAAATCCAACTGGTCAGTCAGTATGAGCATTGAGTCATCTGAACAGTGGTATTCCTAACAAATTGGTTCCTGTTTGCAGGATATAAACATCTCAAAAAACTCTAGCTAACTTTTCTTGAATGAAAGGCTCCTTTTTAGTCTCCTGAAATAAAATTACATTAGCAAATGTTCTGTCCTGTTTTAATGCAAAAATGATGCTGTTTTAAGGAAACTACTTCAGATTTGCTCCTATATAAAATCAACATTTTGCTCTTCCCCCCCCTTTCACGTATGACACAATATCTGCACATACAATTGCTAATTTTCACACGCTCTTATCCAATCTCCCGGATGCAGAAAGAAAGAAAGATTCATTTCCCTACAGTCAAATGCATCAGCCCTGCCCTCTCACCTAATTGAATGGGCAAACACTCATGCTGAGTGTGACAAGATTCTTTATAATTTAAAGTTGGGGAAGGGAGCATCTATGATGTTGAACAATTTTCTTGAGTAGTTTTATAGAAGAACATAAGTCTAAGTGCATTAGGAATATATTAATAGACATTAGGAATGTATATTAATCATGGACATTCATAATGCACCATCATTTTTATAAAAATAAAATATCTGCTGTGTTATATTTGATTATATTACTAAGTATTACTTTTAATTTTGTATTTGTGTGCTGTTTTTGTGTTTTAGATACCCTGTTGCTGATTTTCTCCTCTTTTCATGCTGTTACTGTTACATAAATCTGTATTATGTACTACTTATTATAATAGTTTTTGTATAATTGTTTTAATTTTTATGTTGTGTAGATACTATGTTATGTGGTAATAATAATAATAAAATAAATTTTATTTATATCCCGCCCTCCCCAGCCGAAGCTGGGCTCAGGGCGGCTAACAACAATAAAACAATACAAAAGTAGAACACAAACAACACTCTAAAATCATTCATTATAAAATTAATTAAATTCAAGCCACTGGCCACCATTGGGCCAGAGCTCCGCGAAGATTGCCGAGGGAGGGAGTCAGGCTGTGCCCTGGCCAAAGGCCTGGCGGAACAGCTCTGTCTTGCAGGCCCTGCGGAAAGATGTCAAGTCCCGCAGGGCCCTAGTCTCTTGTGACAGAGTGTTCCACCAGGTCAGAGCCACAGCCGAAAAAGCCCTGGCTCTAGTTGAGGCCAGCCTAACTTCTCTGTGGCTTGGGACCTTCAAGATATTTTTATTTGAAGACCGTAAGTTTCTCTGTGGGGCATACCAGGAGAGGCGGTCCCGTAGGTACGAGGGTCCTAGGCCGTATAGGGCTTTAAAGGTTAAAACCAGCACCTTAAACCTGATCCTGTACTCCACCGGGAGCCAGTGCAGTTGATATAGCACCGGATGAATGTGATCTCGCAGCGAAGACCCCGTAAGGAGTCTCGCTGCAGCATTCTGCACCCGCTGGAGTTTCTGGGTCAGTCTTAAGGGCAGCCCCACGTAGAGCGAGTTACAATAATCCAGTCTGGAGGTGACCGTCGCGTGGATCACAGTGGCTAGGTCAGGGCGAGAGAGGTAAGGAGCCAACTGCTTAGCTTGGCGGAGATGGAAAAATGCCGCCTTTGTTATAGCTGCAATCTGCGCCTCCATGGAAAGGGAGGTGTCGAAGATTACACCCAGACTCTTAACGGACGGTGCTGGCACTAACTGCGCCCCCGCAAGAGATGGGAGTTGCCCCCCCAATCCCATATCGTCCCGTCCCAGCCACAGGACCTCTGTCTTCGAAGGATTTAGCTTCAACCGGCTCCCACGTAACCATCCAGCCACAGCTTCCAGACATCTGGTCAGTGTGTCTGGGGCCAAGTCAGGATGGCCATCCATCAACAGATAGAGTTGGGTGTCATCGGCATACTGATGGCAACCCAGCCCAAAACTCCGGACAAGCTGGGCGAGGGGGCGCATAAAGATGTTGAAAAGCATTGGGGAGAGTATCGCACCCTGAGGTACTCCACACACCAAGGAGTGGCGCGATGACAATTCCCCCCCAAGCGCCACCCTCTGTCCCCGACCAGAGAGAAACGAGCGCAGCCATTGAAGGACTGTGCCCTTCAATGTAACATCTATTTATTAATTAAATTTCTATACCACGCTTCATCTGAGGAACATATGGCAGCTTACAACATGAAAACACAAAAATACATAATATAGTAACAAACAAAAACAATACCCTTCCTCTGTATTTGTGTTGTATGTTGTAAACTGTCCTGTGTTTTCTGAAGAAGGGTAGTATATAAATCAGGCATAGGCAAACTTGGCCCTCCAGATATTTTAGGACTACAACTTCCATCATCTCTGACCACTAGTCCTGTTAGCTAGGTATGATGGGAGTCGTAGTCCCAAAACATCTGGAGGGCTGAGTTTGCCTATGCCCAAATTTAATAAATGAAATGAATGAACTAATGAATCTATTAATATTGCACTCTTCAAAATTTTGAATTTCTTACACTAGTCATCTCCTTAGCAAGATAAAAAATTGTAAATTATACTGCTACTTCATATAAATAATAATAAAAATAATTTATTCTTTTATTGCTTGCCTTTTAGAAAAAATATAATTGACCAGCATATTATTGCATTTTCTCCCCAATTAGTTTTATACTAGTTAAATTATCCATTTTATTGATTTGGGGAGTCAACACAATGGCTTTTATGATCTAATGCTTCATCTTGCTATGTGCCCCCTTGACACAGAACAATTTTTCTCTCATCCATCCCTTTTCTCCTCCTCATCCTTCATTTTGCTCTCCTTTTTCTACTTTTCTTACTTACCTGGATGAAGACAGAAGCTTAGGCTGCAAATTCACAGAGATAAATGACTTACAACCAGAGTAAGGTAATTATTAGAAACTTATCTTCTGGAAAATGTTGTAGCACCCAGAAATATAATGGATGCCAATGTTTCTTTTTCTTTAATGCATTTTTGCTTTGTTTTATTGTTAGAAGGACATTTTCTAAATATATAGATAAAATATATAAAAGACAGAAAGGAAATGCATTCAGGAGAGTTAAAAAAATGGTATGATCATTGCTATCAGTTAACTAAGACTTAGTCTACAGAGACAGAGAAGAACAAGGTGGCATTTCATAGTATTTTGTGGAACTAATGCACTATGTATTTGAGCATGGATTGAGCCAGATAGTGGAAGTTAGGCGTCTGCTTTATTTTAGAGATGAGAGGGCAATGGTCCAAATTAGAAAAGGAAGCAAAAAAAGAAATGGAACTCCAGATTTCTTCACTTGGTGGTCTCTCTATTGGCTTCCTTTTACCTCAGGGACCCCCAATATCTCTCTGTGGTGGACCTCTGAGCTTGGGCTGCTTCAAATTCCCATGGATGGGACTGAATGTTGTGTTGTTGGAGTTTTCCCTCCACACACTGAAAACACCTCTGGTCACTAATGCAGCAAAAGCAATGTGGGAGGCAGCAGTTATGAATTATAAGCTCAACCCGCTTATTGGGGAAGATCACTGTGTCTTACTTATCAGTCAATGCCCGCCTTAAGCAACCTGCTTCAATGGAGCTCAGAGCATCACTTGACAAGTAATATAACAACAACAACAACAACAACAACAACAACAACAACAACAACAACAACAATTTATTATTTATACCATCTGGCTGGGTTTCCCAGCCACTCTGGGTGGCTTCCAACAAAATACTAAAAATACATTAAAACATCAGTCATTAAAAATTTCCCTAAACAGGGCTGCCTTCAGATGTCTTCTAAAAGTCAGATAGTTGTTTATTTCCTTGACATCCTTGACTACCAAGAAGGCCCTTTGCCTGGTTCCCTGTAACCTCATTTCTTGCAGTGAGGGAACCGCCAGAAGGCCCTCGGCACTGGACCTCAGTGTCCAGGCTGAACAATGGGGGTGGAGATGCTCCTTCAGGTATACTGGGCCGAGGCCCTTTAGGGCTTTAAAGGTCAGCACCAACACTTTGAATTGTGCTCAGAAATGTACTGGGTGCCAATGTAGGTCTTTCGAGACCGGTGTTATATGGTCTCAGCAGCCACTCCTAGTCACCAGTCTAGCTGCTGCATTCTGGATTAGTTGTAGTTTCTGGGTCACCTTCAAACGTAGCTCCATGTAAAGTGCATTGCAATAGTCCAAGCAGGAGATAACCAGAGCATGTACCCCTCTTGCGAGACAGTCTGCGGGCAGGTAGGGTCTTAGCCTGTGTACCAGATGGTGGACTGAGCCACTGTACCATGCAAAGCAGATAGAAAAAAGATGTATAATAACACAGAATGTTGAAAATGGGACAAACCACACATGCATGTAACTTCTTTCTCAGATTAAGGGAAAGGTTTTCTACCTACCCCTTTATCCATAGGAAAGAGATCCTAATCATTCTCAATGTGTGCTTTGTTTATGACCTCCAGTCACATGGCTCAACATATGCTTATTGTGTTGTCCTTCTCTCTCATCGCCTTCCCCTCCTCAGCTACTGGTTGCTGTGGAGAAACATCTTTTAACTCCAACTCATCATTAACAGCACACACATATCCCAGAATGTAGCCACCTACAATGAAAGGTATTGTGGTTTAAATCCACTTAAAAGCTAAGCCCCTTAACCTTTGGATCATGGTGCTAGGATGCTCAGAGGCACTTCTAGGAGGAGCAAAAAAGGATCAAAATAATCTTAAAACAGAAACTGAATTGTTAGGTTTTGCCTCTGATACACAAACTAGTTTCTGCAGCTAGGTTATCTCTGGCTCAATTCAAGTCCTTGATAGGTGGGATAAGAATGAAATAAATTAAGTAAATCAAACACTCTGGTAACCAGTTTTCCATCCAGGCTGCAGGTAAAGTTTGCAGACCTTCTACACTCTTCCATTTATCTCACATAATTGGCTGAAATGTTTTGACGTTATCAGAAGTGAACCTCCGAAGGATTTAGATACTTCCTCGTTACTGGGGTTGAAACAATGGCTGCAATTACTGCAGCTGTTATTGGCTGATCTAAAAATATGTTTTTCATCTCAGCCATGAGACTTGAATATTGCCATATTTCTCTCCCATATATCACTAATTTCCCTTAAAAGAGTCTGGAGATAAAAGATGTAAAAAGTCATGAAGTTAAGAAATAGGGCATTTCCACCCATCAACATCTTGGCGCTTCTGTATTTTTAATTTTTTTAATCACAAACTCTGACTAGCATCAGTACTGGAAACATAGTATTATAAAAGGATTAAGTCTCAGGGTCCTTCAAACACAAGAATTAGGAGTTTGAAATCTATGTAATATGATATCCAATTTGCAGTCTATGGGCTGACTATTATACTGAAGAGGCACTGAGAGACAGGCTGGTTCTGAAAATGTCACTATCTGACAGCTGGTTTCTACTCAAGTATACCAACATTTAAATATGATTCCATGACTGAAGGAAAACTAGCAAAATAAAAGAAGAAAGAAGCAACAGAGCAACTTAGCTAAAAAACATACACTTGCTTTTTTGACTGCTTGTGATTCAATCTACTTAGAACATATGAAGAACGCTTCTAGGTCAGGTTAGTGGCCCATCTTGTCCAGCATCCTCTGGACTAGTGTGGTGTAGTGGTTAAGAGCGGTAGATTTGTAATCTGGTGAACCAGGTTTGCGTCTCCACTCCTCCACATGTAGCTGCTGGGTGACCTTGGGCTAGTCACACTTCTCTGAAGTCTCTCAGCCTCACTCACCTCACATAGTGTTTGTTGTGGGGGAGGAAGGGAAAGGAGAATGTTAGCCGCTTTGAGACTCCTTCGGGTAGTGATAAAGCGGGATATCAAATGCAAACTCTTCTTCTTCTCATAATGGCCAACCAAATGTTTATGGAAAGGCCAGAAGTGGGACAACTCTTTGCCCATTTGTGATTTCCAGCAACTGGTATTCAGACCCATACTGTCTCCAACAGTGTTGGTAGAAAAAATCCACTGTGGCTGGTAGCCATGAATACTAAGCTGAACTCCTTCATTTTCTTTTTTCCCCCTTTTTTGGAGGTGGAGCAATCTTTTAATATCTGTCTAGCAGAAATCACGCCAAGTCCTCAAAAGGCTGTGCTAAACCATGTCTAAGGGAACCCCCAACCGTGCTCTACTTCAGATATTTTTTTTCTGTTTAGAACTATTGTTAATCACTTTTCTACTGAAAGGTAGAAAGAAAACAGTATACAGCAGGAGGTCTGGGTTTGCCTATAACAAATCCAGGTTTGCCATTCAGCAAGAGATGCCGTCTACAGTGGTACCTCGTGTTAAGAACTTAATTCGTTCTGGAGGCCCGTTCTTAACCTGAAACTGTTCTTAACCTGAGATACTACTTTAGCTAATGGGGCCTCCCGCTGCTGCCGTGCCACCGCCACACAATTTCTGTTCTCATCCTGAAGCAAAGTTCTTAACCCGAGGTACTATTTCTGGGTTAGCGGAGTCTGTAACCTGAAGCGTCTGTAATCCGAAGCATCTGTAACCTGAGGTAGCACTGTATTCTGGTCACCAAATAGTCCATCTTTTATGATGCATGTGTATTCCTTCCTGTCCCATTCACACTCCCATTTTTAGATGTATACCTAGAAACATGGTGTGAGATTCAACATTAATCAGAATAGACCCACTGAAATCCCATTATATTACTTAAGTGAATGAATTTTAAGTCGGTTTTTTTTTCTGAATATGACTGGCATTATCACTCATAATGTGCTAAAAGGCTCTAAAGAGTTGCAGTTGCAAGAACAAAATATTGTACAGTATTTTTAAATCACTGGCCTTGATTTCTGTGAAGAACGCATCATATGCCTGGTATCTCTCATAATTGCACTGCCCAGTATATTACAAAAACTGGCCTTCTTTAAAGAATGCCTAGATTGCTTGCACCCTGCTGAGCCAGGTCCATAGAGCTGCTCACTGTATACTGTTGCTAACGCTAGACTAGTGTTCTGCTGTGCAGCCTCCTGTGGAACCTCATGAAGCCTCAGTAATTCATACCATAATTTCCTGTTACCTTTAGAAAATTATGCCTGAGCCTTAAGTGACTCTGATCAGGAATCAGTGAAATATTCAGTCTGTGCCGCTGAATAATGAACACAATAACTTCATAGCAAAAAACATCATTCAGTGCACAATGCCTTTAATGTCAGAGAACAGAGCAAATGTTATTTCCTTTAGAAAGCAACTATCAAGGTCATTGTGGTTCTTGTGTGAAGACCAGTGTAATTAACCAGAAGTTCTGAAGTATAATAATCAAACCAGCAGAACCCATCACTCAAAATGTCCTCAGATAGAATCGTCACGATGGGAACTTCCTATTGGTAAGGTTTTCAGTTGTTGCTGTTGTTATCCCACAGTAGCTGTTGTTGAATTCTACTCAGTATTGATCCAGAGTAGATTCCAGTGTATAGTTAGCAGAGCAAAAACTTAAACACGTTTCAGGCAATTGTATTTCATCCAGCAGAGCTTTACTGCTATTGAAGGCAAATGAGCATAATGGTCACAAATCCAATACAGTGGTACCTTGGGTTACATACGCTTCAGGTTACATACGCTTCAGGTTACATACGCTTCAGGTTATAGACTCCGCTAACGCAGAAATAGTACCTCGGGTTAAGAACTTTGCTTCAGGATGAGAACAGAAATCATGCTCCGGCAGCGTGGCGGCAGTGGGAGGCCCCATTAGCTAAAGTGGTGCTTCAGGTTAAGAACAGTTTCAGGTTAAGAATGGACCTCTGGAACGAATTAAGTACTTAACCTGAGGTACCACTGTACATACATTCAGAATTGGCACTGTCCATAAGAAATCCAGTTGCAGCAGACTTAACTTACACTAACTTATAACAAGACTAAACCTTAACACCACACCAGAAGAAAGAGGAGAGAAAGGCTCCTTCTAGCCTTACTTTTATAGTCAGCATGACCTTGACTGAAAGAGATAACAGAACCAGTTTAAGCCAGCTGTACCCAGCTTCTCTGAAGGAATAACCCAAACATCATGAACCTTCTGCTTGTTTGTTTCACACAGAGAAGCTTCCAGAACCCTCTTGAATTAAGTAGAATAGGAAAGATCTCTGCACATCAGATCAATACTTTCTGTACTAAAGGGCTTTCATAGATGAGCTCCGCATCCAGGTGGGCGCATGGGGATGGAAGGAACCACTCAGGTAATCTGTTCCCAAGCCATTAAGGGCTTTCAGTCTCAACCCCCCCCCCCAAAAAAAACCCCCAGCCCTTTGATTTGACCCTGAAACTGGCCTAGGACCTAGTGAAGATGATAGAGCATAGCTATCAATCTTGGGTTCAAATCATTCAGTATCTGCTAATATTTAATCTTGCAGATCAAGTTTGGACAAGCTGAAGTTTCCAAACCATTTTCAAAGACAATCCACAGGCAATGCATCACGTAATTTAATCTAAGCAGGAGGTTACCAGAGCCTGGAGTTCTAAAAAAAAAACCTAAAAAAGGTTATTATTAAATGCCAAGCGTTTAATATTATTTTGTTGACTTACTGACAGAAACATGAAGAAATATTTAATGAATTCTTGACTAGGGAAAATAATTTTGAAATTCATGGATGGACATGTAAGCAGTAAAATAAAATAAAGGACCAGTGCTTTTACCCAGAACCACACATACCTTGACAACTGTGGACCAAGGGGCAGAGCATTTTACAAATAGAGACTTGCAGTCTATTGCCACGGGTGCTCAAAACACAGAAGGGAGAAGCTGGCCACAGTTGTCCAAAGATAAATGCTGACATAAGGTTACCATAAAGGTAAAGGACCCCTGACAGTTAAGTCCAGTCATGAACAACTCTAGGGTTGCGGTGCTCATCTTGGTTTACTGGCCGAGGGAGCCTACGTTTGTCCGCAGACAGTTTTTCTGGTTTATGTGGCCAGCATGACTTAGCCGCTTCTGGCGAACCAAAGCAGCGCATGGAAACGCCATTTACCATAGAAAAGCTTAAATAATTATTTCATTTCTATTCACACATTCTGTTTTTCAAGTGCAGGGTCAGAGGAAATGAGAATGAGACATTCAAACAGCTGGAAAGGAAAGAGCTCCATGTAAATGGTCACATTTCACTCTCCTTGACTATGAGAAGGATTGCAAATAAAAGTTTAAAAGGGTCATAAATGCTCCTTTCCTTGCTATCATCCTAATTTGTGCAGTGACAAGTTAATTTAAAATAAACAGGGCCTGTGACCACTTGGCCTAGTTTTTAATTCAACTGTGACACAAATAGGGAAAACAAATGCAAGCAATCCAAGCCTCACACGCAGGAAGAAATCCATGCAAACAAAACGGAGTCCAGCTTCTTGCCTGACTCAACCTAATCTGGGATGGCTGAAGCAGTGCATTGTCAGCAAAATGCATCTGAAGCTATTGCCACACCTTATCCTAACAAATTCCTCTTCCCCATAGCTGACAGCTGATTGCTGCTCCCCTTTAATAGTTCTGTTCATATTCTAGACCATTCAAACATAGTCAAGAGCCAGAGTGCCAAAAAGCATTTAAGGATGTTTTGTTACAAAGTTAAATGCAGATCTGGGGGGAAATGTGAATGTTTTGATTGAGAAGCATTTCAGATACAAAAATGCAAATGCATTTAGTCCAGCTACTGTTTCAGCTTATTAGTTGCTTCTCTGTAAAATCCCTGAAGCAGCATTATGTACAACTGCATAAGTTCTGAATGTGTTTTCGGAAACTCAGTATACTCTCATAACTAATGCCATGACTGACGCCTGTCAGAGGTGTCAATCTAAATCAGCTGGCTTGGCCGCTGCTCTTGACTCAGATGAGAACATTCCACTTCATATTTTGCTTTGAAAGCATAAAATTTTGAAGAAGAATTCTGTGCAGTGGAGAAGTTTACGTTTTCTGCATTAGATGATCACATTCCCTGTCCTTTTAAGACCTGGACCTACAACACCCCCAGTGGTGACAAAGAGTCACTGAGGTAGAAGAATGCAAACTGTTCAGGCTGTGCTATAAGAAGGCAGCTTTTCCCTGCACTTTTCCAATACTGTAACTGTCTGTTTTTATGAAATTGCATTGATTCCAATAAGTTCTGAGCATTTACACGAAAAGACAGAAATCTTAAATGAATTAGTAAACGGCATTCTATGAATTGCTGCAATAAATAAATAGCACAGCTGGCTCATGAAGGGGGGGGGGGACACATTGGGGCATATACCTTTATTAGGCCAACCAAAATGTTACAAAAGAATGTACAAGCTTTAAGAGTTTTTCAGAATGCTTTGTCAGTCTGGAGAAGACAGCTTGAAAAGCTTGCACACACTTTAACTTTAAGGACACATTGCTCCCATCATTTTGAATTGCACAAGTTACCTGTTCATCCCTAGACTCAATTGACAATGCTGTTTTTGATATTTTAAGCCCTAAATGGCTTGAGACCTGGTACTCTAGGGACCACCTTCTTCTGTATGTTCCGTCCCTCAATGTACATGCAAGATGATAGAAAGTGTGCTGGAGTTTTAAGAAATAATTGCTTTATTTTGATGTGACATTTCCTAGGCAACATCACACTTCGTTTGATGTATGAAATGGGCAAACAGGAGAATATATATTGACATTAGGCTGGAGAACAGTGAAAGAACAGAGAAGAACAGAATTTTTTTTAACACATACCTTGATTCAAGGAGGGTGCGTGTTTTGAATTTCCATTATAAGGGTTAACTAATTCATAACCCTAAAAGCAAGTTAATTACATGTAGATTAGTTTACTTTTGAGGCATTCTAAAAACTCATTTAGGCAATCCAAATATAGATTAAAAGTGTCCTTCACAGTTAAATTTACACCTGCTGCACATGTTTACCTCACAAATAGGCAAACTAGATAAGGTGACTTCCTGAGCCAAAGAACTGTAATTTTCTCAGGTCAAGCAAATCTCTCCTCAGATCATTCAGTATTCATCTTAATTATATACACTGGAGGACCCAACACTTCCCTACCCCCCTTTGCAAACTGATGTGGAAATGTAGACAACTGAACTTAGGACAAGAAAAATAAGAAATAGAGAGAAATCAACCTTTGCCTTTCCCTAATAGGGAAAGGTAAAGGGACCCCTGACCATTAGGTCCAGTCGTGACCATACAGCTTCCAGGTCATGTGGCCAGCATGACTAAGCCACTTCTGGCGAACCAGAGCAGCGCACAGAAACGCTGTTTACCTTCCCACTGGAGCGGTACCTATTTATCTACTTGCGCTTTGTGCTTTTGAACTGCTAGGTTGGCAGGAGCAGGGACCGAGCAACAGGAGCTCACCCCATCATGGGGATTTGAACCACCGACCTTCTGATCGGCAAGCCCTAGGCTCTGTGGTTTAACCCACAGCGCCACCCGCGTCCCCTCCTTTCCCTAATACTGAATGCCAAATAGAGAAAGAAAAAGGCCAACCCAACGTCTCTCACCACCAAGGAAATATAACAAGCAAATAGACAGAGTGACGCTGACACAAAACTCCACACATACACTAAGCAGAAGAATAGCTTTCCAACCCCACCCCCTCTTTCCCCCTCTTTTCTTTCCAACCTTACACTGCACGCAACACTAACGTCTTACAACAAATGAAACTGATCTGCAGAAAACACAACCTGAAAAAAGAGACAATGCACGTACTTTTGTAAACTAGGAAATCTTTAATAAAAAATTATTCAAAAAGAAAAGAAAAATCAAAATCAGACATAACCCATTGTATTCACCCTTTGTATTCCTATGGCAGGGGTCACTGTATATATGAATGCTCCCAAATTCCTTCACTAAGCAGATAGAGGAAAGCACATTTTGGTAGAAGTTCACAAATTTTTGAAAGAACCCATAGCAACATAGAGTTAAACTACAAATAGCCATCTATTTTAGTCTGTTCATTAAAATAGTCTTCAGCTAGCAGGGTATAATTAAACTGTGAACATTCCATCCTTCTTGAGTGAACCATCAGCAAATTATATAGTTGCACATGTTGTTTACAGAGAGCACTTCCCATTGGCATTCAGACACTGATTTTATGAGGCAAGAGTGTCAGAATTGACTTTTCTTTTACAAATAAATGCAGTATTGCCAAACAGATTTTTTCTAAAATAACGGGGTGAAATGTGCACCTTGCTTTCCTGATCTTATCAAAATGCTCTTGGAAATATTTATCATTATACTCCACAACAAGCCAAACTTTTGTCTCCGATGCAAATCCGCTGAAACAAGAAACTTCTTTCTGCTTTTAATCCACTCTACATTCTTCCCAGTCTTTGAGAGCATTCGCTGAGCCTTTATTTTTCGGCACTATTAAGATACGCAGCTACCAATTCAAGTTCCCCAGAGATACAGAGGAATAAACAGACAGGTGGGTTTGAAGAAGTGAACTTTTAAAACAGCCTTTGAATGTGGTAGTCAGGCTGTTTGGTGTAAAACTGACAACCTTGGCCTGCTAACCCCAAGGACGTCATGTCTTCTGCAGTAAATCACATGACCATCTCCCACAGAGCCTTGCTGCACTACAGTTGCCATAGCACTGAGAGGCAAACCTAGCAACAGGCACATCAACTTCCAAAGCATACAACTCCAAATGACATTTTTAAAATACAATTAGTTACCCAGACTTGCCTGTTCCAAAATATATTGTACTGTTTCAAGAGGGGAGGTCAAGGCCCTTAGATGTCTTTTGTTATTGGGAAAAAAGTATACTGAATAGAATGGTTAATTGCTATTCAAATTAACAAGAAAGGCTGCATAATGCAAAGAAAGGTTTTGCTAATCCAATTCATTTTGATATGTTTACAGTGCAAACTTCTGCTCTCATTTTACTGTGACTCAAGCACTTGAAACACACACACACACACAAAATGCAAAATCACTAATTGAAATTAAAACATTCTATGTATACTGCTTTATTGCAATTGTATCTCTGGGTCCTTCTTAACACCTCCTGTTACACAGTATTTAAGGATAGAGACATATACAATCCTTTGTTCAATTACCAAGCTCATGTGAAAAAATTTCAAAGCACTGAAAGGAAAAATACGATTTAATGCATGCTCTCAAGATCTCTCACATCTGTCAAATATAGTTATAGAGTATTGTTCCAATCAAGTAGTTTCACTACAGAATGATCCTTGAAAATGGTGGGCCCCCAATTGCACAAAATACAGGTTATGTGGCGTGGCATTGCTAAAAAGCGTCTGTGTGCTGTGATGCAAAAGATTAAAAAAAGCCTTCCCTAACACAGAACATGAAGTTCTGGACCCTATCCAGAACAGAAGTCTTAATATGTTCAGTTAATTACTAACTACTGTATATTTCAATCAACAATTATTACCTCTGAGAAAACTGTTTTCTTTTCAGCAAGTATGTTATTGTTGTTTCTATAGATATAATGACTTGCTCAAAGCAACTGGTGTGAGTCAGGGCTCTACAAGATTAAAACTAGGGCTGGATCTAGACACATCAAAGAAGCATTTCAGTTTAAAGAGTTTGTAAATTTAACCAGGGAAAACAGGTAGAGAAAAACAGGACTCCACATCGCCATCTGGTGACACAATTTTATATTGCATATGGAATGCATATACAGTGGTACCTAGGGTTAAGTACTTAACTCGTTCCGGAGGTCCGTACTTAACCTGAAACTGTTCTTAACCTGAAGCACCACTTTAGCTAATGGGGCCTCCTGCTGCTGCTGCACTGCCGGAGGCCAATTTCTGTTCTTACCCTGAAGCAAAGTTCTTAACCTGAAGCACTGTTTCTGGGTTAGCGGAGTGTGTAACCTGAAGCGTCTGTAACCTGAAGTGTATGTAACCCGAGGTACCACTGTACTGTAAATCACTTTTCTTTTTAACCAGTCTAGCTGAGTCGTAGGTCTCTCATGCCCAAACCAAGAATATGGGTGCTCTTCCTGCTGGATGAATTTAGCTACACCTGCATTTTCAGACTTTCCAAGTGTCCCTATTTTCCAGGGACAGTTTTGGATTTACAGAAGCCGTCCTAGTTTCTGATTTGATCCCAGAATGTCCCGCTTTTCCTTAGGCTGTCCCTATTTTACCTGGAGAAATGTTGGAGGGTAAGGAGTTCTGTGACCTCCCGAGCCAAGGAGATCAGTAACTATATAACTGTTAGAAGACATCTGAAGACAGCCTTGCATATGGAAGTTTTAAAAAATGTTTAATGTTTTATTATGCCTTTATATATGTTGGAAGCCACCCAGACTGGCTGGGGCAACCCAGTCAGATGGATGGGATATAAATAATCAAATTATTGAATAGGATGTCCCTATTTTCATTGGAGAAATGTTGGAGGGTATGCATTTTGCCCTGGTGCAATTTATGTTTTCAGTAATTCTTGTTTTTATCGGTAAGTTGCCTTGAGTTCTGTCAGGGAAAAAGGTAGGGTATAAATAAATACAGAATAATAACAATAATTGTAATAATAATTTACACCAGGCTCATTAAGCGGGAAAAGTCAATGGAGTTTGGGTGCAGAACTCCACACCATTACCCCCCCCCTTTGCCCCAGCATAAGTTCAACCAATTTAACTTCTGGAAGCAGCACTTTTCCTGAGCCAGTGTAAGTAGATAACAGAGCCATGCTGGAGGAGGTCAATAACCCACCTGCACCCTCTTTTCATAATGGCCACCCAGATGCCTGTGGGAAACTCGCAAGCAGGACTGGAGCACAAGAGCACTCCCTCCTCCAGCATCCAACACCTGTATTCAGAAGTGTTACTGCCTCTAACTGCGGGTAAGTCATTTGCACCTGCTTAGGGCTAGCTCGGGACGTGGGTGGCACTGTGGGTTAAACCACAGAGCCTAGGACTTCCCGATCAGAAGTTTGGCGGTTTGAATCCCCGTGACGGTGTGAGCTCCCATTGCTCGGTCCCTGCTCCTGCCAACCTAGCAGTTTGAAAGCACATCAAAGTGCAAGTAGATAAATAGGTACCACTCTGGCAGGAAGGTAAACGGCGTTTCCGTGCGCTGCTCTGGTTTGCCAGAAGCGGCTTAGTCATGCTGGCCACATGACCCAGAAGTTATACGCCGGCTCCTTCGGCCAATAAAGCGAGATGAGCGCTGCAACCCCAGAGTCGGACATGACTGGACCTAATGGTCAGGGGTTCCTTTACCTTTACCTTAGGGCTAGCTCAGCCACAGGGTTGGGAGATGAAGCACATCCTAATCTCTCCTAGCCAGCATATCTGGAGGCTCCGATTGCACAGTCAGTCCCCTTTTGCCTTCACTGCCTGCCTTTGGTATCTGCTCCCCTGTCAGTTCTTTGCCTTTTTCACCCTGTCTGATTCATCCACTCTGCCTTCTTGCCCTCTCACTGCTCCTGATCATAGTGAGAGGTAGTGAGAGTTCCTAAAATGCTTAAACTGGGCCTCCTCATCTTTATGATGCTAACTATTCTGCTCTTAAATTACTTCAGTGTATTTGGTTCTGTTATTTCCACAACTGAAGGATCCCCTCTGAGTGAGCATTACAGAATGATGGCAAGCCGTTAAAATAATTTGTATGCTCTCATTTTATGACTCTGCTCACCTCCCTTAGAGATGCTTTGGATTAAGAGTGTGTGGATGAGGTCAATTTCTTTTTCTTTAAGAATAATTAAAACAGTGTAACTTGCTCTGAGCTTTAGGGATTTTTTAAAAAAGAATAAAATAAGGTGAGAAAAACTGAACTTTGGGTAATATGGATCCAAATCAGTCTAGAAATTGATTTTTCTCAAGATCTTTGAGGTGGAGGAAGTGGAAATACCTTTTTTTGGGCGGGGGAACACTACTATTGCTATGTGCTAGTTATTTAATTATGACTCTCCCACTAAACCTAAATATATATTCTTGGAAATAAGCAGATCTATGCTAATGTGCTTAGGATCATAATGTGGTGTCAGGCTTCAGGGACTCAGTTGAAGTTTGTCAGGAGATAAACAGAACAAAGTGAAAGGAGTCTCTTACTAGTTAGAAATTTTAATGATCACAGCGAGAGAACAAGGAAACCATTCCTAGGAATGAAGGTGCTCACAATTGTGGATTCCACCCACTTCCCCCCTTGTCACCCACGTCACTTCCTCATCTTGCAAATTGATCTCACAACCACTGTGCTTTCTGTGCTGCTACCTTATCTGCTCTCCTTGACCTTGGGCTGAGCAGATGGATGCTTTCCAGAGACCATGAGTCTATTTACTCTCCCCCCCCCCAGTTCTCCTCCTTCTAGCTCAGGCTTCCTTACCCTCGGCCCTCCAGTTTTGAAACTACAATTCCCATCATCCCTGACCACTGGTGCTGCTAGCTATGGGTCCTGGGAGTTGTAGGCCAAAAACATCTGGAGGGCCAAGGTTGAGGAAGCCTGTCCTAGCTGTTCCCCACCCAGTACTTCCCAGCTTCTGCCTTCTGAGCTATGACCCTCTGCAAACCACTGTTCCAAATCTATACTGTCCCACTGCTCCGGGGAAGATTCAGGATCCCGCTCAGGAGCAGGGGGAGGGGAAGTCTCCCACCATTCCTCAGTGCAGCCCTCCTCAGCACGATCCCTGACATATAGCTGCAGAGCCATCTCTATCATACAACAGAGTGTGCTGACCTGCTTTAGGGGTTACCATTGGGGGCACAGAACCACTTGATCATCAGGGCTTACATAGCTCTGTGCACCGTGGTTTGCAAGCAATGTCAACCAGAAGATCACCAGTGCCTTGAGCACAGGGCTTTGTAGGTGCTGCCAGTCCTGAGTGGGGGAACCTGCAAACTTCCTTTGGCCAAGCAGCATCCTTACCTGTCCTGCACCCAACATCATACATGACATCAAGCGCAGGTATGACTTGACCATAATGGTTTTGTGGCCCAGATGAGGAAGCCTGGGGAGCTTCATTAGACCCATGGGCCACAAGTTCCCCATCCTTGGCATAGGTGAAAGGGTGTGTGTGCGGGTCACTTGGTCTCTGCTTCAGGCAGAAGTCATGGCCAGCCTTGCCTGTGTTCCTAATCCACACAAAATTAGTTATAGCTAAGACCCACTAAAACAAATAGGCAAGTTAGTCATGGCTAAGTTTAAGTCCTATTGCTGACTAAAGTCCCATTGGCACATTCTGAGTAAATAGTCAGAAGTTGCAGGATGGATTCAAGTTTCACTAATAGAAATCAAGGTAAAGGAGCGCACTGGGGATTTCTTCCCCTCTCCCCCCATACCTCCCCAAAATCTACTCTGGAGAGTGGGTAGAACCCCCAGAACAGTGTAAAGGGGGAGGAGAGGGCAGATCATTCCACTGGGCAAGCAGAAATACTTGAGCTGATGGAACTATCTCCTTGGTGCTACATTGAATTCCACCATGTGTCAACAATATTGGGGTGGATGGATCAGTCTATTTCTGGTCTGTGTCAACTGTGCATGTGTTAAGTCATAAGCCTATGCTGTTTCTGTATTAGGTTGCCATTTCTTAAAGGTGTAAAATATTCATAATTAAATAGGTTGCATAATTTCCCCCATCCCCACCTCCCCCCAAAATATGTATTTAAATATGCATTTTAACTCAGCATGGTTAATCACAAAATACACATTCTAATGCATTTTGAGATGTCCTTTGAGCTGAGGACTGCAGTGTAAAGTCTGGAGAAGTGCAAAATCTGAAAAATAATTATATTCTCATCCTACATCTGTCTAGGAAGTGCTGCTTAGAAATGCAGACCAAATGAAATTATTCTCCCTATGAGAGTCCTGACAAGACTCTTAGTTCCAAACAAGCACCTTAACTTTCATTCAACCTTGTCATTTTAGCCACCTTTAAATGAGAAAAATGCACCTTCTTCATTATTTTCTTCCAGGCTGGTATTAGAATGAGGTAATTAATGGGAAACCACATACATATAAAAATTATACCATCTGGCACAATTAGTCAGCCTGAAGGGTGGTTAATGAACTGTATTAGGCACAATCAAGTGTGTGTGTGTGTGCACGTCTATGTATATATCCTATAAAGTACACTCATACATTAGTCCATAAATGGTGGCTTCATCTCTTTTTACACACACTGGATTGCCCCCAAAACTTCTTCTTTTAAATCCCAAGCTAGCTTTATGTTTGTTGACATCTTGGAGAACAAATGCGCAGAAGAATGAGCTTTCTAAATGTCATGAAGGAGTTTGATAACTGACATGAGGGAGCCTTAAAAACAAGCCATAGCAAGGTTCGAATGGATTTGTGGTCTTTTTGTGCATGCATAACGTACACTGGTGGAGGAAAACCCTGATTAAAATTCAACTATTCAACTCTAATTTGAATGTGGAGGTTCTCCGTAATGCATCAACTATGACAGATGCTGCCATTTCCTGAAACTCATTCTTTTACATATACTCATTAAGGGTGCCGGAGGAATTCATCTTAATCTGTTTGTCCACTGAGAGAAATGAGCAGCTGTTAATGTTCCCTCATAGACATCTTTGTAGCCTTCCCGTAGCCAACTGCTAGAGAGAAAATGAACATCTAACATATGTAATTTTATAGAGTCTCCTCCTGCTACCGTTGTGCAGGCATTTCTTCGCAACAGCAAGCCACGGTTCCCAAGGGGTTGCCTGTTTACAAAGAAAACTTTGAACACAGCCTTTAGCAATTGACTGAAATGAATTCCTTCATAACATTTCAAGGAAATAACAAACCATTATACATATCCTATTTCAAGACTATACCAGTTTTAACCTACAATATCCTAGCTGGCTGGCATCCCTTAGAAACAGCCTAATTTGAATCTAGGAATCTTTGCCTTATACCAAATCAGAGACCTGATCTGTGTTGTCTACACTGTTGGTGAGACTTCTCCAAGATTTTTTCTCTCCCCCACAAACAGGAGTCTTTCTTGGCTGTACCTAGAGAGGTCAGGAACTGAGCCTTGGATCTCTTGCATGCAACTCTTGCCCATAAATCTGATATCTCCAGCCACTTGTTGGCATCCGTCAATCTCAAGAGACAATGGAGTGTTTAAAAATGCACAAAAATAAACATTTCTCTTTACATTTTGGGCACATTTTAAGCTACAAAATGGGCATTTCTGTAAGAATTTTCACCTAAAATACACATTTTCATATGCACTTGGGTATGTTTTTGAACCAAAAACTGTATAGTGAAATTCAAAGACAGGTGAAAACCAAAGAATAGCTGCATTCTATTCCACGTATCACATATTAGGCTGAATTATGGACAGTTTGCTTGAAAATGTAGACAAAACAAAATCCTAGGGCACCCCTATTTATGATCTCACACTCCACCATTTTATTGTAATATCACAACAATATGTTATATTATTTCCTTAATATGAATGGGAAATCCTGTCTAATTCAGAATTATTCTGAACCACCAGATTTATTGGCATCATCTAGTCCATCAGTTTGTTTGGTTACCAAGGCTGCAAATAACACCTTTTCATTTCCCATGGCTATCTTGGAAACTTGAATTTTTTGTTAAGAGCAATCTAAATAATTGTTAATCTGAATGCTATTGTGGGGGGAATGCAACTCGTGTGAACTGCTTCCATGCAATGTCCCATCTGGTCTGACAGGACATGGAGACATCCACACTGGAAGTAGATTGCATGAGGGCAATTAACTTAAGGAGGAAATAATACATGCACAGCCTCACAATAAAATGCAGCCCAGTGGGAACAAGAGAAGACAAAGGGGGAGGAGGAAGGGTAGAACATAGGGGGGAAACTGTATCCGTACACAGGCATAGGCAAACTCCGGCCCTCCAGATGTTTGGGACTTCAATTCCCATCATCGCTAGCTAACAGGACCAGTGGTCAGGGATGATGGGAGTTGTAGTCCCAAACATCTGGAGGGCCAGAGTTTGCCTATGCCTCTCCTTACATTAAGAAGTAACCTATGATGAAATGGGGTAACCAAACCTTCTGAGCAAGACCCCACCAGAGCATCTCGGAAAATAAGAGACCATCTGGAGAGTTGATGGTCCTTGGGATGTTAGGCAGCGCAACCTTGAGAGCAATCATTTGAAATCGTGGTATATTTCACAATAAATCTTGCTTTGGCTCTTTGCTGTTTAGCCCTTCTGGCAGCAAAGGAAGAGGCAAAATCTCCAGCTGGTACTGAGTGGGAAAAATCTCTTTATCAAATAACAACAGCCCTAGAGTCTTAATAAACATTTATGTTTCTTCAGCAGGAGGACGTTAGTCTTGTGCCCCTGGGGAGGTTTGTCATCAACTGAAACATTCTGGATATTTTATTTTATTTTTAATTAGGACTATTATTATTTGATAAAAATATTTTTTTCTAGTACCACTTTGAGGCTTTGCCTTTCCTTTTGCTTCCTTTGCTTTTGGGTGCTGCTACCTTCCCCAGAAAACACAAATTCTCCACTAAATTTTGGCAATCAGTCCAATGCAGAGGAGAACAGGCACTGTATTGTAAAGTGGCCTGCATGCTGCAAGCTTTGATGCAAATCTTCTAAGCGCTGTGGGTTCCTATCCTCCTAGGTGTAAAGAAAGGAATGGGTGAACACAGCTACACACAGATCAATGCCAGGCTATCTAAAACCCTCCATATTAGCCTAAAATTCCACAATGCAGCATGCTATCAGAAACATTTCATTCTAAAGGCTCACTGGAGGCTTAGCCTTTGCCTTGAAGCCAAAGAACCGATAGCCTTTGCCATTTATCACAAGTAAAATTACACTGCAAGTGCTTTCTGTTCATTCAGAGCATATTTCATTGCAGCATTTGCCATTTGAGTTGGGAATACCATGGGGGAAAGCGAGTTTCAGTTCAGAGCCATTCAGAATGACTATGTGACATTTTAGACTGGTATAGGAGTTTTCCCACTGGTTGTGGTATGAGTGATCCCAGAACCATGTCAGTCCCCACAAAAGGCAGAGGTTTCACAAGGGACTGAACTCAACTCTCAGTTACACTCTGACCTCAGCTTTTCCATTACACCTCGACTTTAGATTCAGGAAATATCTCCACTGCTGGCATTTGTGGAAAATGTTAATGTCGATTTCCTTAGATTGCTACACACAATTAAACACGGAACTCACATTGTATGCAGTGAATGAACTTTCCTGTCAGTATCGCCTTAGTTTAGCAAGTGGTCACACATAACATTACTACATTTGGTTGAAAGCATGACCGATTATCGCCTGGGTGCCACCTGTCAAACTGACCCATAAATATTTATTTGCATCATCACCTCTGATACATTTCCTCTTTCTTCTTATAATTGATATCTACTGCAGGTGGATTTGAGTCTGAAGTTTATCCTGTTTCCCTTTTTCATTTACCCACTGTACTTCTTTAGGCTCTCTAGGAAGTTTGCAATAAAAGTTAAAACTGTAAAATGGAACAGTACCTTCACTCTAAAGCAGGCTAAAAAACAGTACAAAATAAAAACAGAATAAAATGAGCGACAGAGGATAACAGCTGCTGAAAATATCTAAGGAATTCTAAAGACCCCCCGAGAGACTAAAAAGGTCCTCACAGGGTGCCCCAAAGACCACAGTTTGGCCACCAGGTGAGCATCTCTATGGAAGGCATTGAACTACCAGGGCGCTACCTAGTGGAGGTGGGGATTTTTCTCAGTTGAGGCAAGGCTTGAATAAGAAAAGAAACAGAATACAGTCGTACGTTGGAAGTCAAACAGAATCCGTTCCAGAAGTTCATTTGACTTCCAAAACGTTCAGAAACCAAAGCACAGCTTCTGATTGGCTGCAGGAATTCGGGTTCCAAAGAACGTTTGCAAACCGAAACACTCACTTCCGGGTTTGCAATGTTCGGGAGATAAATGTCTAAGTACCAAGGCGTTTGGGATCCAAGGTACAACTGTATACATTTCTGCCCCTGCCTCTTACCTTACCTACACTTTTGTGCAAATGAAGTAAGACGCTTTCTCTCATAGCCACAGTCTCTCTGCTTCTCTGCTTCAGGTGGAGGGGAAACATCTGGAAACCTGAGGGTTACATTTTTGGGGGTTTTTTCTTCATTTTTCCTTGCTATTGTTCTACTTTTCAGTTCTCACTTATTTCCTCAGATTATATAATGATGCCTGAATGGCATGGTGGTGATGATTCGTGTTACAATTTAAATGGTTGCCATTCCTGAGTGTGTTTTAAGGTTAATCTCCTTTTAAAAAAAATACTTCTAAGTAGCAATTTACAATGATAGCTTTCACCGAGAATGCTCAAGAAAGGAGTTATAGACTCATATGTTGCTCAGCTCTGCTGGCACAGAAGCCAGTGTCACTATTGTGTAGATCCTCATACACCAAGCCAAAGGGTTATTAGTGCTGTCCCGCAATTAGCCAACTCAGCATTCCAGGACATACAGAGGCTAAATGCCGATCCAATATTTGAACGAGGAACATTGCTTGGTCTTCCTGCTGAAAAGCTCTGACATTCCTTTCTCCGCAGATCTCGGGAGACCATGTGGTGCCTTTAATTGTGAACAAGCAAACATTAGTCTGGTGGCTCGAGAATTCGGCAGATGAAATGAAACAGAAGCTGTCGCTGCAGGTGGGTTAACAGCTGCTGCCAAGTACCTCTCCATCTTCCGATCTTAGAGAACAAGCTCACACGGAGGAAGAGGATATCTTCCAATGTCAATGGAGGAGCAATGGGTGAGATGTAATCTGCTTCACCCGAGGTGGTGGAAGAGATATTGTGAATGGCATGTGTTCCTTAAAGGATCGAAATTGAGAGACAGAGATGAATCCCTCTTCTTAAAAGGGGGCTTTATATAGCTTAATTTGCACCTTCACCTTTGGAAAAGGTTGAACTGCACCGCCACCTTGAAGCTTAAACTGAAATTCATTTCTGAGGTAATTCAGCTATCCAAAGACTCTGAGCTGATATTTTATGGAAAAGCAGCAGCAGCTGTGTGCCTCCCAGGCAGCTGCCTCGGGTGCAAGAAACCCGCAGGTGCCCTGCCCACCCCTAGTGCTGCTGGAGTTGCACAGTGGCAGTTTCTTTTGGTGAGATCTCACAAGTAAGTAAGACTTTGGCAGGTGCAGCTTCCCGCCTCAGGTGGTATACAGGACAGGCAACCCCTCGCACTTCTCTCCAGTCTATCTCTGTCTTTGGCTACATTTAAAGCACTATTGTACAATTATTATTTTTTAAATTGGGTTTTATAAACAAGAATAATGTTATACAAAGTATGCCAAATTTTCTCATGTCATTTGTATATCACATACTAAATGTGGATGTGGAGACTTTTGAGGAAGCTGAATGTCTTTTGCACAAAGGAGCAGTTAACAGTCAACCATTCTAAAACTGAAGTGGTGATTTTGGGGAAGAAGAGAAAACCTCACAGATGGAGCTTGGACAATAAACTTATTGAGCAACAATGCTATTATAAGTACCTGGGCTTGGGCTTTAATTCAAAACTGTCCTAGAAGCCACACCTCCTCGCAGCTAAATTGAAATTCTCTCACTCTACTCATTCTTTATAATGGGTTTCCAGAGATCGGGGGGGGGGGATGAGTTTAGTTGCCCCCAAAGTTGAGGTATTTCAAAAGAAGATTGTGTCACAATTATTGTACGGTGCAGAGATTTGGGGATATAGTAATGTCCTCCCCTTAGAAGTGGTGCAGAACTCTTTCCTGAAATCGCTGTTGATTGTCCCCAAAGGTACACACTCCCCCTTTTTAAGAGCTGAAACAGGGCTAATCTCCACACTAAATGTGGAGTAATATCAACAACTTAGTCATGGTTTCCGCCAAGGAATCCTAAGAACTGTAGTTTGTTAAGGGTGCTGAGAGTTATTTGTAGACTCCTACTTTTCTCCGAGCGCTACAATTCTCACAGTGGTTTAATTATCAATCTCTCTTCCCAAAATACTCTGGGAATAAGTTCTATGTAAAAATCAAAGCCACGACAAATACTTTTCTGTATAATTGTGCTTTTTTATAGATGCTGTAAAATGGGTTTGTTTGTTTATTGTTTGTTTTGTAGGGGGCGGGGCTAATCGATAAGAAAGCATGCCTAATTATTCCTGAGTAAATCAAGAGAGGGAATTAGCTGCTTACAAACCTTAAGAAGATACTATATCCTGTGGGAAGCCTGACACCTGATCCTATGCATCATGGGCTACATGCAGCAAAGCATAGATTTACTTGACAGGTAGAGGTTCCCAGCCTTGTTTCTATAGGCAAATTCTTATTCTTAGGATAGGATGGAATCAAAATGTAAATGAAAAGGAAGGATTAAATATTCCTGAATTATAGATGCAAAAACTTCATTTTAGATCTTTGAATATGTATAACAGCAACCACTGTTTATGGCAGTTTGCTAATTTTAGCTTTATTTGGAGATTTTGGCTACTGTATCATACATTACATTTCAATCATATTAAGATTGAAAAAGTACTGTTAAAACACTCACTCTGTGTATTTCTTCTTTACAAACCCTCTGCCATTCACCTAAATCCCTTGGACTAGGGAGCTATGGCGATTATTCTTCATGATAAACTGCTCCTGCTTTATCTTCTATAATCTCATTTTCAGCCTCTAATTTTATCTAGCACGTCCTCCCTTATCTAATCTTTCCTTATCCTCAGATCCTGATCATTTATATCTCACTTGACACCCAGACACATGACCACATACATAAATTACAAAAGAGCAGACTTGTTTATATTCTAGGGATACTGAAACAGTTTGCAGGCTTCGCGGTTCAAGGAGAACACAGCAGATTTTAAGCACCTCTCCTATTTGGAAATCTGGGCATGCTAAACCTTAAGAGTGCAAATTTGCAATGCTCACATTGTGTCTTGCTTCTTTCTGATCTCTGCCATGTTGCTATAACTCTTTTGTTTTGATCAATCTATTATTATTATTATTATTATTATTATTATTATTATTATTATTACCCCATATTTCCTCCCAACAGGACTCAATCAATCAAATTTGGTCTGACTGATTAATTAATTAATTGTGCTCCAATTGATTGATTCATGTTGTTTACATAAATTAACCCTGTTGCTGTCTTATATTTGTTCATGACTTCTCATGAAACACCTCAAAGCAACTTACATTTTTAAATACAGAATTTGTCAAGTGCTTAAAATCCAAAACACAAAGTAAAACGTAAGAATGATGAAAGTTTTCATTCATCAAACAAATAAAAAAGATGACTCCTACCCTACCACCACTAAAAGATGAATACTAAAAACTGGCCATTTTATATAAATCTATATGAACGTTCTTTTGTGGGGAGGAGGGCAAAGCCATTCCTATCATTAGACAGAGTGAGGCGAATTCTTCAGGCAGCTGATGGGGCCAGGGGCAATTGTACCAGTTCCTAGCTGTTCCTCCAAAGCCACTCAGCTCTGTTAAACTACAGAGCTATGTAAGCCCATGGCCTGTCCTTGGCCTTCTAAACTAGTCAGCTGCCTCAGGTGTGGTGGAGGAGACTATCTCTTCACCTGGCTTCTGGGTGTGGAACAGGGAGGGGTCTCGCCTTGTCCCTCACCTCTGGCAACATAATGTCTCAGTCAAGTGCTCATAGGATGGTGTTCAATTAAGTTTGAGTCAGAGCAGACTGAAATTACTGAACACAGTCTGAATTTAGTCTGAAATTACTGAACTTTGTCATGTTAGGCCCATGTAAGGACCAGGACAGTCACAAGGAAACCAAAATGCTTGTTTACAAACCTATTGTACTACCAACCTTACTGTACGCTTGTGAAACATGGACCACTTATAAACACCATCTCCAACTCCTTGAAAGATTCCATCAATGGTGTCTTCGAAAAATCACTTGGGAAGACAGGTGAACTAATGCCAGTGTACTGGAAGAAGCAAAGATCACCAGTGTCGAAGCAATGATTCTTCATCATCAACTTCATTGGACTGATCATGTTGTGCAGATGCCTGATTATCATCTTCCAAAGCAACTACTCTATTCTGAACTTAAAAATGGAAAGTGTAATGGTGGTAGTCAACATAAGATGTTTAAAGATTCTCTCAAGACAAATCAGAAAAAATGTAGTATAAACACTGACAACTGGGAAACACTGGCCTGCAAACACTCCAATTGGAGAACAGCCTTTACCAAAGGTGTCATGGGTTTGGAAGACGCCTGAACTCAGGACGAAAGGGAGAAACACACTAAGAGGAAGGCACGCTTGGCAAGCCCTCACCATGATCAACTCCCACTCGGAAATCCATGTCTCCACTGTGGAAGGATGTGTGGATCCAGAATTCGCCTCCGCAGTCACTTATGGACTCACTGTTAAGACCGTGTTCACAGAAGACCATCTTACTCAGCTACAAGTGATCACCAAAGAAGTAGAAGATTCATTCCAATAGGTTTCCTCTGTATAAAACTTAGTTTAATACCAGCCATAATTATTTAAATATGACCCTGACACACAGTGTATTTGGTTGATACAGCATCACACATGAAAACCATTAAAAGGGGGGGGGGGTTAAAAATAGCCATCACGAATAACAGATAAACTGGAAGCAATGACAAGACCCTCACTGGGATGGTGGAGATTCATTTCAGTGTTGTTGTTTTTTTAACAGGTAATAAATCACAACCCTTTCCTTTCAGCTGCAGACAGCTTGTGGGGAGGGAGAAATGTCTAGTGACAAATGCGGAAAAGCAGCTTTTCTGGGGATGATATTTACTATTTGGTATTTCAAAAACCCAATGGAGAGGAAAAGACCAGCCCCTTAGATGAGTTTCTCTCTAGACAATTGCTGAGAGAGTTCTCTGCAGTTTCCCATTGCTGCAAGAATGCTTTGCCCAGCTCAAATAAAGGCCTATGTTAAAGGAAACCTATTTACCAGGCTTTGTTAAGCCACAGGAACAGGCAGACTAATATGTCTATATTATAAAAGGCAGACAATGCCTTTCAGAAAGCAAACAAAGACATTCCTATTAGGAGCCCAGACCTACAAAATCTCAGCTGTTTGCTGGGGAACAGAAGGTGTTAGCCGAGAATTTCTAGCCCTGTAGGGAAACCCATAATATCATTTGCATTTGAGTTTACACTGCTCCCTCCCACCACATAAAACTAAATACATAGCTGCACCCCTCAACTTGTCCCCCCCTCCCAAATCACATACCCGCTGCCTGCATCCATTTTATTTGAGGCTCCTAGCTGCCCATTAGAAACACAGGCATGATAAAACTTACAAAAGAAAACAGTTTTGTGCCTCTGAAGTTCAATCAGCATTTTCTAAAAATAACTCTTGCCAATGGGGAAGGGTTGAAAATTGAATAAATGAGCACAAGCTGGTGTCCTGGCTGTGATTCAGACATAAAAAGCTTTTTAAAAACAGCACAGTCCCCTGAAGGCCACCGCCACACACATTTATAGCTAGTTCGGTGTTTATAATTTCATTTATATCTGGTATATCCACAACTCAAAGTGATAAGAAAACAACAGGACAGAGACAAGATATCGGAGTTCTGTTTTCAGCTGCACAAGGTAAAGCGCCACAGAAATTTGCAGCCTATGAAGCTAAAACATACTGGTCGCCTGTCCTGAGGGTGGGTTCAAACATTACTATTCCCAGGGTGAACCAAAAGTTCTTCCCCCTGACATCGCAGTAGTGATGAACATGACCTTCCCTATGGTAGCTCACCAACTTTGGAAGAGCTCCCTAAGAAAGACTGACTGCCATTGACATTATCAACTTTTCTTAAGATTTCCTTGCTTGCCCAATAATCTTGAACGTGTTACATTTGGTGTTTAGCTGTTGCCTTGTTTTCATTGTTTCATGGTGGTTTATATTCTGCTTTTATTGCATAGTGGAACCTCGGTTGTCAAACGTAATCCGTTCCGGAAGACCGTTTGACTTCCAAAACGTTTGACAACCGAGGCTCAATTGCCTATTGGAAAAATCCATTGGAAAAAAATGGAGAAATGCACCTCGGAAGCCGTTCGACTTCTGAGGCATGTTTGAAAACGGAAGCATTCACTTCCGGGTTGTCGGTGTTCGAAAGCCGAAACCTTTGACTTCCAAAGCGTTTGACAACCGAGGTTCCACTGTATTTTATTATTGTTGCTGTTATTGGCCTACAATGCCCTAGGACCCATTTATAGGAAGGGCAGGTCTAAATCTAGCATGAATGAATTAAATCTAATAAATACTCCTTACTCCACATGTCTGCACATCAGCATCTAAAGATCAGAAGCAGCAGTTCCCTGATTCCCACCAAAAAAAGGATGGTTCCCACATGGGAGAATCAGGGTTCATGCCCATGTTACCTAATCAATATGGAAATGTAGGAGTGCTGTCAGGACTCAGCATTAGGACACAAAGCCTTGGAGCTGCACAGAAGACAGCCAGCAGCATTGCAGGAGCAATACACTAGAAAGTGAAAAATTGTATCAGCTGCCAGCCATATCAGTTCAAATCCATTTCGATGCTAGGGTGAAAGTAGCTGTGATCTCAGCCAATCTTATGCTACCTTTGGGTTTGCAAAGCCAATGAGAAACCTAGAGAATGGAAGGGCTAAGGCAAACCCACTCAGTCGTCCCCCTTCCCTTCAGTACCTCAACACTCACACACTTCTTCCTGTTCCGGAGGATCTCATAGCCAGTCTACGTGGGTAGAATCAGGCCAGATCCTCAAGCGACTTCACTGAAGAGTTGTGAACTTTCAGTCCAGTAGTTCACCACATTGGCCAGTTTGATAATGGAACAGAACTGCTTTCCCCAGAGACAATGGGATGCCTCCCCCCCCCACCTTCTTAATGCAGCAACTGTTTGGTATTCATGTTTTCATGCTCCTGCAGATATTTAAATTTCGTAGGATACTTGTATTGTGACTTTGTTTTATTTTTTAAAAGAACTTTCCAGGATTGGTTGCTTTGTGTTCTCATTACAGCCAGCTATCTTCTTATTAACTCAATTTATCTTCCAGCGCACCTCATATTTATTTATTTTTATATATTGTGGTGTCCCCCCACCACACACAGAAGAAAAAATGCAGAGTATTTTCTTTATGGAGTTCCCAACCATCTCCCAGCTGTGAACTGATCAGATTGTCACCCTCTTAGCTTCAACAAAGCTGAACTCTCAGGTGCTCTCAGGCATGTATATACTGTACACACACAACACATGTCTACCACCTTCTCTTTCAATCCGGCTGATAAAATAGGCTGTTGGCTCACAAAAGCTCATGCTTCAGCCAATCAGGCGATCTCTGAAGTGCCATGGCACTCCTTTTCGTACGCACACATCAAATCATGCCATATACAACCTCCCAGAGCAGACACTCTTGCCATCAAAGGCTATTGAAGTCGGTTTATTTATTCCCCTTTGTTCACTGTACATTTCCAGGACTTGATGTAATAGCTTTCGAAAGCAAAACGACTTTGCTAAATTCTGCAGGTCGGGGCTAAGGCACAGAGCTCCTCTCAGCTGTCACCCTCTTTGTCTCCCAGACAATTTCAAGATACGCGGTCAGCTTTTCATGCTGCTAACGCAAAAAAAGAGGAGCTTTCAAGAGCGACTTTCAGAAGCCTGCGGCTAAGATGAGAGAGAGACCCCAAATCACAACGGCTCACAGACCCACAGCTTGCAGAGTTGTTGCATAGGGGCAGTGGGAGAGAATGAAACGCCAGTGTTCCCCTGTTTAAAGCCAAGCGGTTCTGTTGTACGCTCTTTAGTCAACCGGAACCCCACCGTGGCACACAATTACAAATGATCCTTCCAGATAAATAAACATTCTAACCACCAGCCTCGAATGAGAGACACCGTTGTCCTGTGCTATTAAAGAGAATTAATCAAAGTCTCAAAGTGGTTTAGAGAAAACAATTTGATAGAGCAGGATTACCAAGCGGCTCCTCAGTTAACACTAAGCATTAAGACACCTGCCAATGTCCTAAGGAGCGCATTCTGCTGGGAAGCTGTTTCTCCCCAAATCTCCATCTTTCTTGTGCTCATGCTAGAGACATTAGCATGAAAACAGAAGGGCTTAAAAAAGAAAGAAAGAAGGAAAGCAAAGCCCAATTTTGCAGCTCTTTCCCCCAGTATAATCAAACATGCATAGTTGCCACACAACCCATTATTTGGGGCTTTGTTTCCATTTTCCTTTCTGTTTTCTCCAGTGTAACATAAATCTCTTTGAGGCAGGACTGGGCCCCATTTGCAATACACATTTAAAGCAGTATACCATGGCTACCAATGTTTGGCACCGGATTTAAAGTGGTGCAGGTGGTTGCCCCACTTAGGGAACTGAGCTGAGGGGGCACCAAACTAAGAAGATCCATAACTGAAAAGATCCATTTGGGGGGCACAAATTTTTGTGCTCTCACCGGGTGCCATATTACAAAAGGTTACCAAACTCTACCCCTGCCAATGGTCATGGCTTCCTCTCAAAGAATACTGAGAACCCTAGTATGTAAAGGGTCCCAAGAGTTGCTAGGATTCCCTGCACAGAGCTGCAGTTCCCAGAGTTCCCTGGGAAGAGGGATGAATCCTTAGACTATGCTGGGAATTGTAATTCTTGTGGGATGTAATCTACTGAGAGCAGTCAAGTATAACATTCCTTGTTTTCCTAGAGTGGACATGCAAGGGAATGTTTGGTCCAGCCAGTTGAAACTTCCTGCTCCTCCTGGCCTGGAGCACCCTTCCTTGCATGTGACTAGTGGGTGACCTATCCAGACCTGGTAAAAGACCAAGATATGCTGCCACTCTCTCTCTTTTCCATCTTCCTTTCATTCTGTGAACTGCTGGACTGCTAGCCTGCAGTCACTAGGTAAATCTCCCTTATGGGGTAAACCTGTATGTATATGTTTGAAACTTTAAGCCTAAAGCCTGTCTTCAGGGATCACACTGTGCTCTGCCTGATCGTGAGTAAACTTTCTTTTTGTTACTTATGAACAAGACTGTGGTGCCTTTATTCTTTTAGGAGGGATTCAAGGGGTCTTACCAGGAAAATGTTAGAACACGTTTCAATCTGAACAATCCAGATTGAATTGCATGTTGTCTTAAGAAACTCATATGAGTTTGCAAATAGTTTTCTGCTGTGTAAAGGGAAATGCACTCTACTAAGTAAAGAAGCATGTTAATGCAAGTTAGGAAGGATATTAATAAACAATATATCCTCTCCTGCCACCATGAACATTCCCACAGTTTTGTGAGGGGAATAATGGTCTCCTAATAATGCTCAACACCCTTGACAAACTACAGCTCCCAGGATGCTTTGGGGGATGCTGTTTCTGTTTAAAGTGGTACTGCTTTAAATGTATAGTGCAGGTGGGCCCCAGAATTGCAGAGCGGAAGCTGGAAGTTTCAAACTATGTGTCATTTCCAAGGGAGCATTTTCACCTCACTTGGTTTTATATCATGGTATTTCTCTCTCTCTCTCTCTCTCTCTCTCTCTCTCTCTCTCTCTCTCTCTCTCCTGTGGTTAACAATTGTTGCAATTGTGTGGTACTGAGCTCCTGCTTATCACTGCTGTGTTGCATCACTTTGAACAGCTACATTGGTAAAGAAAAAGCACTTTATATGCATTGTTTATACATTCTAACAACCTAGACAGCATCTTAAAAAACAGAGACATCACCTTACTGACAAAGGTCCATATAGTTAAAGTTTGGTTTTCCCAGTAGTGATGTATGGAAGTGAGAGCTGGACCATAAAGAAGGCTGAATGCCAAAGAATTGATGCTTTTGAATTATGGTGCTGGAGGAGACTCTTGAGAGTCCCATGGACTGCAAGAAGATCAAACCTATCCATTCTGAAGGAAATCAGCCCTGAGTGCTCACTGGAAGGACAGATCGTGAAGCTGAGGCTCCAATACTTTGGCCCCCTCATGAGAAGAGAACAACTCCCTGGAAAAGACCCTGATGTTGGGAAAGATGGAGGGCACAAGGAGAAGGGGACGACAGAGGACAAGATGGTTGGACAGTGTTCTCGAAGCTACCAGCATGAGTTTGACCAAACTGCAGGAGGCAGTGGAAGACAAGAGTGCCTGGCGTCCATGGGGTCATGAAGAGACGGACACGACTAAACGACTAAACGACTAAACAACAACATGCATTCTAACACTGTGACACCAGATGGAGCTGTGGAGTTCCATTTTTACCAACCCAATTTCTCAAAGTTCTTTGCTGTGTCTAGATCCAGCCTTTGACAGTGCCCCTGTCAGTCTCTGTTGAGATTCTCTTCTATTGCCTTACTTGTGCTAAGGATTGAGGTGTTAAGGCAGTATCCAACAAACCAGTGCCGCCAGTTGGCAGTGGTGGACCTTGGGGGTCTCAAATTTCAATAGCACCCTGTGCAATACCAAAATCTGGTGCCCCCTGCCTCTCACCTTCCATTCTACAACATAGCTGCAGCGCCCCCTGCAGCACCCCCGAGTCTCTATGCCCAATGTGACCAAACCATCCACCTCTGCTTTGGGCTATGTAATGGAACTTCCTCACCTTCTCATCTCCCTGCCCAATGCCTCCAAATCCATACTGTACATGGGAAGAGGAGAAGGAGGAGAGGTTGCATTGCATAGCCAAAAGTGCTGGCAGCAGCAGAATTATTGAGATAGATAGTGCCCTTAGTCTTATATTACCATCAATGAGGCCCAAGTGCCGTTACGGACAATAATTAATTGTGCAAAGACATTGCTGGGTTCAAGCTGTTTGTCCAGGGAAGAGATCTGCAGAAAGGAAACCAGAATTACAAACAACGAACTTCTTCCATACTACAGAAAACCATCTTAGCTTTGGTCTCCTGTGCATTTTTCAATAAAGCCCATTCCCCACCCCCACCCCAGACAGTGACAACACTAAATTCTGTAATAAAAATATCTGACAATCTTTAACGTATCAGAATGATTCAAGTATATATACTGTAACCTAATTGGGATTTTTATTGCCTTTGTCCCCACATTTATTTTGGGGAGCCTTTTCCTCATTTCTCTGAAGGTATTTGGTTTATGAACAACAGCATAATTTGGAGCTTAAAATTGTTGTTGTTTTATTTCACTAGCCCAAGATGATGGATGAAGTCAATATTAAATAAATGAATCAATTTCTAGACAGTCTGGGTTTGTTGTGGTGGTTGAGGTTGTTTTTTCCTCTTTCCAGAATGCACATGTATTGAATCCATAATTTCTCTCACTCAGAAAACTATGCATGACCAATAAGCAATAAGCAAATGGCAGAAAGCTGAAAACCTATTAAGGGATTTGCTGTGGCATTGGGGTTTATATAAGTCACTTATATATGTAGAATTTATTCATTTTACTTACTATGTTTTATACAGCACCTTTCTGCAAAAGTTTCCAGTGCATATTGTAGTTTAAAATAAAGGCTCATCGTCTAAGGCTGCAGTTCTTAGCATACTTACCTGGAAGTCTCATTGAACTCAGTGAGATTCACTTTGTGCAGACTTACACAGAATTGTAGAGTTGGAACAAACCATAAGGCTCACTGATCCAACCAGTAGATTGTGATCTACCGGAAGATCCCCAGCTGATCCTGGTAGATTGTGGGATCCCTATCGTGCACAAAAAGCTATGGGGGGAGCTAAAAAAACTCTGTGCAATCCTCCCCCCAAAAGCTCAACAACTCTGGGCAATCCACCAACCTGACACATGCTCCTTTTCCCTCCAATGACAATGGGTAGATCACTGCCAGTTTTTTTATACTGTGAGTAGATCACAGTCTCTTGGGAGTTGGACATGCCTGATCTAGTGCAACCACCTGAAACGCAAGAATCTTTTGCCCAACGTGGGGCTCAAACCCACAGCCCTGAGATCAAGAGTCCCATGTTCTATCAGCTGAGCTATCCAAAGGGTCTTGGGAATGCACTGTGAAAAGACATGACATGAAAATGTGGGGTGCAGAAATGGCAAAATGAGTGGCAAATAGCCAGTTTTAGGTACCAACTCTTTCATGTAGGGCTAGGCAAGTCTGGAAATCCCGGAGAGCTTGACAACACAAAGCTAGATGAACCAGTGGTCTGACAGTTTCTTATACTGTGGAAATGAACTTAACACAATGATCAAACTGAATGGTAACTGCAGAAGGCAGTTCTGGGTAGGGAGGAGACCATTGGGAGTTGATCCCAGCCAGGCCCATTGAGAAGGACTTGCTGTCTAACCTCTCCTTCTGATCCAGGGTGGAACGGATGCTGGCCAGCTGGGGACAGTTGGCCCTAGTTGAGCACCGACAGAGAGGGTCTTGCTGCCTCATTTCTCATTCAGATGTAGCACGGAATGGTTGCTAATGGACACTGATGTGCTTCAAACACACTTTAAAGGTTCAGTGTATGCACCCCCCAAAACTTGCCCTAGCTAAAAGTTATGGATGGTGTCCTCGCCATGTAACAGCCATGATTCTTAGTAGGAGTGGACAAATCAGACTATGGGCACATCTGCACCTTGCACTAAAAGCATTATATTGTTACTTTAGCCATCAGGGCTTCCTCAAAAGGATCCCTGGGAATTCTGGTTTGTTAAGAGTGCTGAGAGTTGTTTAGGAGACCCCTGTTCCCCTCACAGCTATAAGGTGAAAACTGTTGAACCAACCAAACCAGTTATTTTGTTAAGGTATTGGCTGGCAAGTTAAGTCGGAAGAGGTTGCCCTGTTGCTATAGAGACAAATGGGTCCTTGTGCAACCTCACCTGTCATCCTATGAGGAAGAACAGTAGGTCAAAGGGTCTGTATGTGAGAAAGAATTTTTGTGAGAAAGAAAGTTTTGACTAATGCTGGAAGCTGGACGCCTAAGAGCTTGTCTTGCTTTGTGCTGAACCCAAAGCTATGGCTTGCGGATATTCCTGGAAACTTATTGGAAAGGCGAGCCCCCTGTTTATGCCAGGGGTCAGCAAGGTTTCTCTTGCCTGGGCCAGATTGGTCCCGTAGAGATCCTTGCATGAGCCGGATCACGCACGCACCTGCGATTTCCGGCACCGTAGAAGTGAGCTCCCACGCTGCACTGTGCCGGTTTAGCACAGTGCGCGAGTGGGCAACTAGGTTCGGGGGCAGCTCGGGGGCTGGTCAAATGGCCTCTGCAGGCCACTTCCAGCCCATGGGTCTTAGGTTGCTGACCCCTGGTTTATGCTGTGCATCCATCCTATTCTCAGGTTGTATACATCTGTAAATAAAACCATATACCCCAAAGGCAGCACAGTCTACAATGACCTTCATTCCAAGGAACCGAACCCCAGTTAAGAACTGGAACCCTGAAGTTCTTTGCCAATCGGAGATTGGGATGCATGCAACAATGTGTTCATTAGAAACTTTCAGAGCAGGCAGCTTGATAAACTGCTTGATAATATTTATATTTACACTGTCCGTTTTCACTCTTGTGAAGCAATGCAGCCATAAAAATGGATTTGCTAGAATGAGCAGCCTTGCCACTTGAACGCCACATGTAATTGAAAGTCTCTTATGGTAGCCAGTTTTGATCCAATTCCGTCAGGATGCTGCTTTCCACGCTGCTGAAACCTCACATAGTATTGCGGCAGAATCGTCAAAGGGCACATGGGAGAAGTACACTCATGTAAAAACAGCCCTGTGAACACCAAATAACACCCCTCAGTTAAGCTCTGTCACAACTGTCTGTGACATATTTCACCCACCTACCATTTAAACTGTCAGAAAAGGCTAATCAGTGCTCTCCGAGGAGGCAATTAAATAGGCTGGAAAATATATTTTCCAAATAATCTGGCCTTTTAAAGTTGGTAAATCAAGAAAGCAAGCGCTTAATGACTTTAACTGAAATAACATATTTACTAATTGACAGGGTTAGAGCTAGTGCCTCTCATCCTCTGTTGGTTAAATAGATAGGAACAGTACACGTAGCACCGTCTTGTTTTGCACGTAGTGAATTAGATCCCACACTAACACTCTGCAAAAGGCTGCCTTGGTTACAACATCCTTACTGAACCGGATAGAGTAAGTACAGGGTTTGCAAGAAAGGAGAAATGGGTCTCCAGAAATGTCTAACTTGCCCCTGACGCGGAGGACACAATAGGAAGTATCTCAAACCGGAAAATGAACCTACATTTATGGATTCATTTTTTGTGTTTCTAGCTCACCTTTTCTCCAAGGAGCTCAAGGTGGTGCGCATGATTCTCCACCTCCACATTTAATTCCAGTAACAACCCTGTGGGGCCACCCTGTGAGCTTCATGGCTGAGTGGGGATTTGAACCCAAGCCCTTGTCCAGCGCTCCAACCTCTCCACCAAACTGGATCATTAGTTCCTCTTACAAAGGTCCTGCCCCATCTCTATTTTCTTCTTTCTCACCTTCTTCCTGAGCATCTTGGTAATGTCCCATTCAAAACTCTAAAGTGAGGAACCTCAGGCTCTGGAGCTGAATGCATCCATCTGGGCTTCCACAAAGGTGCGCATCCATCGCTCTGTCTACCTATGCCTCTGGCTCCTCCCATTTTTGTCTCAGGCCTCACTCACCCTGGGAAGGTTAGCCAAGAGGGAATGTGGCCCTCGGACTGATGAAGGTTCCCCACCTTCATCAGCCCTGAATGGACAAACTTCTCAAAGCAAAGTACAGAACAAAGTGCCTCTCTCTATTTTCAAAACAGTGATATGTACGTATGGAGTTGATCACACATAGTGGCTATTATCAGAGCTGACAACAGCAGCCACCTGTTCAGCAACATACTTAAAGTTCCCAGTGCAATGTTGTAGAACCCAAAAGTTGTCTGCCCCAAAAGTTGAAGGCAGAGATCCAACTGCAAGAAACCAATGCATAAAATATTTTATGCACAGCTTGAAAATTGCTTCTAGGTCAGCGTGGGGAATTCTAGTAACGTACACACACACCCCAACAAGGGCTGCTGTGCATGCCTCTAGTATCTCACTGAAAGAAGGCAAACGTCTTCAGAATCAGGGCATTAATGGCATTAAATGACACTGCTGTTTTTTGAAGTCACATTTTCTCTGCTAAATTGTGAGCAATGTTTCCTATGCTTAATTGTGTCTTCCTAATTATGAAGCCGTTGTCAAGTGCAGTTTGCTACTTTGGTCTGGAAACATTTCCTGTTGATGTTGATACTAAGAACCAATTCGCACAACCATTACACCAGTTTAGATTTTCTGTTTAGGGAGAGTAGGAGACTCCCTTCCCAGTTCAGACAGCGTATATTTGTTTCTCAAAATCATCTGAGCCAGGTTCTCAGAAACAGCACATAAAAAGGTAAAGTAGAGCCTGGAATGTACCTCTTTAGACCACAGCTGAGGACTCACACCACTGAATGCAATAGGAGAGTTTTTACACATAGAGCTAAATGCAAGGGAAGATAGAACCCTTCACCATAAGGCCTACTTCATTATGTGTAGGGAAATGGTTATTAGTAGTGGTATTATTAGATTATATTATTAGTGGACGCAGATGGTGCTGTGGTCTAAATCACTGAGCCTCTTGGGTTTGCTGATCAGAAGGTCGGTGATTCGAATCCCCATGACGGGGTGAGCTCCCGTTGCTCTATCCCAGCTCCTGCCAACCTAGCAGTTTGAAAGCACGCCAGTGCAAGTAGATAAATAGGTACCGCTGCACAACCTCCCGAGAGAGTCTGTTCCCCTGCTAAATGACTCTTACCATCAAAACTATTTTCCTAAAATTCACCACTTATTTTTGCATTTTAATCTCACGTATAACCCCAGATCACAATTTGCTGCAAATGACATCATGCCACACACATCTCTTTTCCTGGCTGGCTTCAATCTGAAGTAGTGTTCCTGCCTTAAGCATATCATTGGCCCTTTATGTTTTAAGGGTTCCATATTGCAGCGAGTTATGGTTGGTGCCAGCAATGCAGTGGTGCTAGCTACAAGTGCATTTTAGACCATTACCTTAGACAGAAAGTAAGTGATTAGCTACACACTGTGAAATGCTGTACTGTGTATGATTTTCTGAGTAAAGCAAATGACCCCTCTATCTAGAGTTATATGACAAGAAGTGACAGGGCATTATTTCACTGCCATGCATGCTCATTCAAACAAAAATGTCAACATAAATGTGTTTTTTGGTGTGAGGGCACAATGAGGGATCTTTATGGACAAAGCACCCAGTCACCTTCTAATGTTCATGCATAAAAGCAGAGAAAACTGCAGAAAACATGAAGGTCTATGCACTCTGGTCTTCTTCTTCTTCTTTGGTGATCACTCGTAGCCGAGTAAAATTGTCTTCCGCACTCTAGCATTAGTGGGAGGGAAGACACGAGCTCTCTCAATTTAAAGACATACTTTACAAGATGCCACAGTAAAATTTGGCAACCGGTCCTAATCATGAATTCATAATATATCTTAAGAACTCAAAAGAGAGTTACATAAAAGAAAAAGATAATGTGGAGATTATCTACATTAGCTGCTTTCAAACAGGGCTGTAGCATCACATTTACAGCATACTCCCTATTGTATTATTAGGGCCTCATTATATTCTCTTTTCTGGCTTCTATCTTATTTGAAAGAAAAATATATTTCAAGAGAAAGGTTTTGGATAGACTTCATCTTGCACAATAGAGCCATCAAGGGAGCTTTAGATTTCAATTGGACGTTATATAGGATAGTTGGCAACTAGTCATAGCATATCAAAAAATGCTGAGCCGCAACTTTCAAGCTGTACCATGTTCCACACTACATATATCACAACAATGACAAATGTTAGTGTTTAGCCCAACATTAACCAACATGGTGCCCCCAGATGTGGTTGAACTGCAACTCCCAAGAGCTCCAGCCTGCATGGCTAATGGTCAGGGGTGATGGGAATCAAATTTTGAAATATCTGGAAGGTGTTGGATATCCCCTATGGGGGTCTGCCAGATGGGGTCTGCCAGATGTGGTGGGACTATCAATCCCATCATCCCTGACCATTAGCTATGCTTGGTTGAGGCTGATGGAAGCTGGCTTTCAACAACAACATCTGGAGGTTCACAAGATTCCTACTACAAGACAGTTTTCAAAGGCCTAGGATAACAAGGTAAGAAAAATGTGGCAATCCTACATGAAGAGAGAAAGAAAGAATCCTACCAAGAGAAAAAAAGGTGGGCTGAGATGGACAATTGGGGCCTCAAGTCATCCAGCCACCCAAAGGCAGCCCTCTTCTATGGTACCATTTTATAACAAGCTCAGACAGTTACAGTGCAATTCTGTAGCTTTCACTCAAAATAAAGTCCCATTGGCATCATTGGGGCTTCCTCCCAGGTTTATCAAAAGGAAAACTGGGATGATGTTCACACACACACTCAGCTAGAATGCACCTATGTGGCCAAACTTATGTACATATTTGTGTAGACCACTTTGGGGTACATTTGTTTTTATTGAATGGTCTATGCGTTTTGCCAAATAATTCAACATCCATTCCATTTAGTGAGCACCATTCTAGTCCTAGATAAAGTTGCCTAGCCAGTTACAGTTACTAGCTAGATACAGTTGCCTAGCCAGGTGTGGAGAACCTACAACTCTCAAGATAGTGTCAGCCTCCAGCTCCATTATCTCCAGTCCGCATGGTGAATCATCAGGGCTGATGGGAGTTGGAGTCCACCTGTGAGAGATGATGGTTTCCTGGCCTATTTTGGTCATAGGCCCAAGGTCCTGCTGGTAAGCTCCCAGGGGACAGTCAAGCATCTGTTTTTAGAAGCAGTCTTGTGTCACCCAAGAAATGGGTCCTGAAACTCAGGGCAACTCAGAAGCAGCCTACAGCATGTATTTACACCTCTCTCTCTCTCTCTCTCTCTCTCTCTCTCTCTCTCTCTCTCTGTGTGTGTGTGTGTGTGTGAGAGAGAGAGAGAGAGAGAGAGAGAGAGAGAGAGATTAAATCTCACACAGATGTCTGGTGGGAAGTGACATCAGACCGACTGCAAACAGTGCTGAAAGCTAACTACATTTTGGACTTTATTTTCGCTAACAAAAAAGAACCCAGGCTCTTTATTAGTTTTCATCTATCTCTCTGTTCTAAACTTTATGGTGCAGTCGCACCTGTCACTCTTGATGATTAAACACTGTCTCCATTAGATCATTTCAACGAGATATTTTTGAAAGGGCAAAAAGTACACTTGATGGAGCTAAGCCTGAAAAGGGCTTTGCAATATTGAGTTCTTCTTTCAATACCAGGTTATTGGCAGACGGAAGATAAACGGCACAGAAAACTCTCCTGAAGCTGGAATCTTCCTGGGGGTTTTGGGGCTTGCTTAAGTATATCGTTAAAAATCTTTCTTTAAAAACTACCCTTTACTGAATAGCTCAATCATAAATTGATAAACTGGGATTCCCCCAAATAGGCAGATATTCAAAGAGGGAAGAGGGTCTACTTTAAGCTTTGGTGATGTGAACCAGTTTCCCTATTTGCACATTAAGATATCACATGCATTTCCAAAGGACTTCCTTTTCATTCATTCTAAATTTCTTGGGAAGACTGATGCCTGCGATCATTGTAAGCAAAAGAAAATGTGGAAAAGAATCCCAGTGCTTATTAAAAATCAAAATAAAGCTGCCGTCCTCTACCCACTTACCTGGGAGTAAGCATCATTGGACTATTCATGAGTAGTTATTTATAGCATTGCACTGTAAGGAAATTTTCACCCTCAATAATGGATCTTTTAAATCATTTCATATCGTTTTATAACTCTTTTTATTGATTTCCATTTATGAAACAATTTACAAATGCAATTTCAGATAATAGCAAGGGTAAGTGAGAATTGGTTCAATACATAACCAGTTCTCACTTATGCCCAATTCAGATACCTATTCAGTTTTTGATGTACGTTGATTTAGTCCTAGTGAGTTCAGCTTAATTGTACTGCCCATTTCTGTGAGTCTCATAGGAGCCCAAAACCAATATTTTCAGGTGAAACTTGCTCTCCTTTGACAATCATGATGGGCTTTCTAAATGTAAAAATAAATGCTGAACTTGTTCGTTCTCTCTCTCTCTCTCTCCCTCCCCCCCCCACTCTTCCTAGGGGTGGTGTTAATGATCTCTGCTCCTCTCACATTGCTGAAGGAAGGTTTGTGAATAATTACATAATTAAGGCACATTGTTTCAGTTAATTAAGTGGTGTCCTAAACTGCACTGAAAAATACTTGAGATGCTGGCATATATAGCTGTGATAAAGCGTACACCTTATAAACCAGGGATGGGCAGTCATGCAGATAAATACAGTTCCAGAGGCTGCTTTTTCAGCAGTTTTAACACTCTGAGTAATAGCCAAAGAAAATATTCTGACATCTATGTGTATGTACTGCAAGAAAGTACAAAGGCAATATAAATTGAACAGTGGACACTGTACGTATTATTTTGTTTTCCAAGACTTGAAATTGCAGACTTAAAAACCTGTGAATACTCTTGGCTAGTTGAACAGGAGTCTAGACATCACTTAATAAAAATCCACTGAAATCACTGGATAAAACATTTTTACAGCCTCTCTTTCTGTTTCTCTGCATTGGAATAGTGCATAATATTTCATTACCTTGGTATTGCATGGGCATTCCAAATACTCATTCTGGATGACTCTGCACAGTGGAGCCTGACAAATATAGCAAATAACTCTTATATTTCTCTTCATATTGATAATCTCAGTATAAGGAAACATGTCTTCCTTATTTAGGACTGTTTAGGTTTAATTACCATCATGGGCAAGAGTAGTTGTTGGTCCCAACAGTGATTCCATGTGGGCCCATCTTGGCTGTGAGACTGTGTTTGACCCTACTTCTTCCAAAGTGACAGGCAGACGTTGTCTGGTGTGTCATGTAGAAGTTGCATAGGAACTGCACTGTACAGAAGTAGAGTAGGAAGAAATATGGCATGGAGACTCGGGAAAGAGTCATACACACACACACACTGCTGCCATGCAGATAAGTTAGCACCACTGCAGACAATTTAGAGCTAGGACTTCCTTTGTATTTACTTGTAGTGCCACCCCAGCCATTAGGCAGTTGCCTCAGGTGGCAGCTGCTGGCTGAATGGAATATTGATGAACAAAGCTATATGTGCTACACTGCCTGCGTCTCCTGTGTCTCTTATGCTAGCCTGCTGTCCTTAGGTGTGATGGAGACTGCTGTCCTATAGCAGCAGATGCAACCGAGTCTGGCTGAGTTTCTGTTTGCTCTTTGCCTTCAGGTAGGAAGAGCTGCATGGACTTCCCCCATTCACCACAGATTTATCCCTGTCAGATGTTTGGAATCCCTGTGAGGAGAGGTGACAGAAGAGCCTAGCAAGGTGAGGATAAAAGGGCCAACTGCCCTCTGCTTCTAATTTATTGAGGCAGATGAAAGGAATATGCTGTGCCATTTCCCCCCCCATCCAGTCTGCATCACTTAATAAGAAAAGAAATTACATGCAAGATTATCAAAGGGAAAATAAAATTTCAGAGAAATTCTTGTGGGTCCCAAGGTATCTGTTGCACTTACTGTAATTTTTCAGATGGAGGTGCTTAGTTTTCGGTGGGTGATCTGCTTCAGTAAACCTTCCATTCCAAAAAAGGGTGTCTCCAAATTAAGTGAATGGGGGGTAAAATAGCAAATGAATAGTAAACGGGTGTAAAGTGATGCAAATTAAGTGAATGGGGGGTAAAATAACAAATGAATAGTAAACGGGTGTAAAGTGATGCATGACAACAACAATTTCGTGTATGGTATCTGAACTGATGGTGACTGACCAGGAACAAGACCTTGGGGCTACAGTGGATAGCCCAGTGAAGATGCTTCTATACAAATCTATAGTAGGGCAACATTTGGAATGCAGTTCTGGTCCCCTCATCTAAAAAAGGATATTGTAAATAGTTTAGAAAATGGCAAGCAAAATGATCAAGGGGGTGGAGTGACAGCCCTATAAGGAGAGGTTATAGCACTGGGGACTTTAGTTTAAAACTTTAAACTATGAACCATGAAACTTTAATTAGTTTAATGTTAAGTAAACGTCCAGTGCGCTTCCAACGCCATAAATCTTATCTCAGCAGAGAATTTCGTGCAGTGGTTGAAGAAGGCAGGAGAGTCAGTACCTTTCAATGAAGAATCCTGGAGCAAGCACTTTGGAACTCAGGAAAAAACTTTATTTACAAAAGAAAAAACCCTGGCAATAAAGCACACATGCTTTTATCTCCGGCATAAAGAAAACTTTACTCTAAACTTAACTCATATCAGCAAACACGCCCATGGCCGCAAACTGAGTCTGCGAGTCAGGTCAAGGGGGAAAAAAACACACGGGTGAACTGACTATTTATACAAGCTAACTCACATTCCTGGATGCTTAATGTCTTCCAGCTGCTCAGTGATTAGAGCGACTTGTTACCTCTTAACCCTTTAGTACCAACAGAACAGGCAAGAAAGAGGTGACATGATGGAAGAATATAAAATTATGCACGTCATGGGAAAAGTGGGTAGATTTTTTTTCTTAGGGTGGTTTAACAATCAACCCTTCTTCATTGGGAACTCTGGGAATTGTGTCTCTGTGAAGGTAATAAAAAGGTAAAGGGACCCCTGACCATTAGTTCCAGTCGTGACCAACTCTGGGGTTGCGACGCTCGTCTCGCTTTATTGGCCGAGGAAGCCGGCGTACAGCTTCCGGGTCATGTGGCCAGCATGACTAAGCTGCTTCTGGCGAACCAGAGCAGCACACGGAAATGCCGTTTACCTTCCCACCGGAGTGGTACCTATTTATCTACTTGCACTTTGACGTGCTTTCAAACTGCTAGGTTGGCAGGAGCAGGGACCGAGCAACGGGAGCTCACCCCGTCACAGGGATTTGAACCGCCGACCTTCTGATCAGCTAGTCCTAGGCTCTTGTTATTTAACCCACAGCGCCACCCGTGTCCCTGTGAAGGTAATAGGGATCTCTTAACACCCTTCTGACCAAACTGCGGGAGGCAGTGGAAGACAGGAGTGCCTGGAGTGCTCTGGTCCATGGGGTCACGAAGAGTCGGACACGACTAAACGACTAAACAACAACAACAACACCCTTCAGCACCCTTAACAAAGCACAGGTCTCAAAATTCTTTGGGAGAAGCCCTGATTGTTTAACATAGTGTTTTAAATGTATGGTGTGACTATGGCCCTAACTGAGGTCCAACATCTCTTGCAGGAAGCCTAAGCAGAAAAAACCCACCATGGCAAATGACGCCATCTTTTAAGACATATTTTCTACATGAGTACATTTTAACTAATAAAATATGTTGGTTTTGAATGTTCAAAACATGTTCTGAGTTGCTAAGATTGTAATGTGCAATGCATAAACCAAGCATGACATTAGAACAAGGTATGCAGTGATTGTTTCTGCTGTTTTTGTAAATTAGAACTGTTTGTAATGAAGCAGCGTAATGGAAATATCAAACCTGGTGATGCCTCTATTAACTTTTCTCAAATCAACGGACGAGAAAGTTAATTTGAGCTTTATGTAAGACATTTGCTGGATGAAAAGAAAGCTACTTCAAGAATCAGATAAACAGTCTGGAGCTGGGGGGGGGGCATTCCTTGCCCCTGCATGAATCACAGTGACTAAGCTATTTGTACCCAGGAAAGGGCATAGTTGGTCTACCAGCTTAAGCTGATATTAGGTGCTTCTAGTCAGAGAGCTAACCTGGGCCTCCAGTGACAGAAATGGATCTACCACGCACCTTTTCCTTCAGAGGGAGTGCAAGCCTGTCCAGAACTGGTGGACTCTCCCACTCCCTGATCCATTCCAAGCAGTGGTTGTGTATCTGGAAGTGACATAGTGGGAGCGACTGTTGTGCTTATACACTGTAGCATTAGAAGTAGGACAATTTCAACATTATACAGGGATCTGACTGGTTTGCATTTTATTAATGTCTCATAGGAGCCAACTCCTAGGGGCTGTAGGGGCTTTGGCCCTGAGAATAAATATTTGAGGGGGCCTGGGCCCCACAAAGTTGATGGACATTCCCATTCAAATGGCATGTGTGCACTGCGTCATGTGATCAGTTATGAGAGGCGGGGCTTACCTGGGCTGCCACAATATATTATTCAAGTTGGCACCCATGGTTATGGCACAGTCAGATTATGATGAAGACAAGTTATGCTTCACCAAGTCCCCCTTTAACATTGAAGGGCACAGGAGCAATTTTGGATTCGAAGGGACCACCTTGTAGCATGAAGGCCACAGGTGATGAGCACAGTCCATCTGTTGCAAAAACATAAGGACACAGGAAGTCTCCTTATACCGGTCTCGCTCAGCATTGGCCCATCTAGCTCAGTATTGTGTACATCAACTTGCAGTGGGTCTCCAGGGTTTCAGATGGGGGACATTCTCAGCCCCACCAAAGATGCCAGGATCGAATCTGGGGCTATCCAAGCACAAAGCAAATGCTCTATCAATAAGCTATGGCTCTTCTCATGGGAAGGCAAACAAGGAAAGACAAAGTGGGCAGAGAAACGTTTTATGTGTGCAAGGATATATGCCATTCACACAACACAAAACATGGGAGGCTGAGACTTGCTTTTGCACTGTATTACATGTGCAAGTGGCCTAAGCAAACAGCCCCCAAATATCACACTGTTGCTTTCTGTTATATGCATGCAATATGTAGTGTAAATAATTCACTTACTAACTTCTTCTGAATGCAACTAAAGTTACAGGGATAGCCAAGTGTGCTAAAAAACCCCCACCATGTATCTGGAAGGGTCAGTTCTGTGTCCAGGTGAAAGAGAAGATAGCATAGCAATCAGGGAACAGGAAAAGTGCAAAAGCATAAATTGAACTTTCCCAGCGCTGAAGGGTAAAAGGGATCAGACACACTTTATGTCAGAGCTGCCACAATGTTACGAGACACTGAAAATGATGCCAGGAGAATACAACAGTGTCAATTTCCAAAAGCTTACAATGATGCCCCTAAGGCACAGAATCAACTTTTGCTAGCAAGATGCTTTGGTACGCTGACTCAGAGGACACCTTTGAAGTATTAGGATGATCTGCACAGCAAATGCGAGATAACAGAAGGAGTTAATTAAAATGCTTATGCCACCACACATGTATTACATTATGCTACTAAAAGGACAAAGCACTTGAGGCTACAATCCTAGGGACACATATCTGTGCACATTGAGTGGAATGGAACTTACTGCTGAGTGATAATAATAATAATAATAATAATAATAATAATAATAATAATAATATAATATTATTTATACCCTGCCCATCTGACTGGGTTTCCCCAGCCACTCTGGGAAGCTTCCAACAAAAGATTAAAAATACATTAAAATATCAGTCATTAAAAACTTCCCTAAACAGGGCTGAAAACTTGTAAATGATAGCCATATAAGGGATAGCACCATAAGACTTTTTTTTTAAAAAAAAGAACAGCAGCCCTTTGATAACTGGAATTTGATTAGCTGAAGCATTTATCAGAGGTGCTGTACTCACATTCAGCAAAATACACACTCTTGTGCATCATGTTGGCAGCAGTAATGGGGACATTTCTCCAGGCACAGAGCTTTGTACTATTAGTGTGAAGCAGCAATATTTACGTAATATATGTTCATGGTGGCTTGGCAAACTGTCAAGTGATGGTGGTAGTTGATCCAATCTCTCCAGCCCCATTTTAAATTAAATCATCATCTTGGTAAAATTCCCACACTGTAACACAGGCATACAACGAAAAGCATGATATAACACACTTTCCCTAAGTATGTCGTCTAGACTGATCATAACTTTCAAAATTTAAACCAAATCTTATTATGTGGCACATAATTGCACATATGCTGCTCCGCACACATTCTCAGACTAATGTGCCTTATGCTGTGAAAAGGATTATTATGTGGCTTTCAAGAAATCTGATTCAATATGTGGATCAAAATGCTGCCCATTTTCTTCCCTTAATGCAACAGCAAGGTGTCCTCTGTAGAGTTCACACAGGGTCGTTCTTTCCCCCATTGAGAAACCATTATTTAAGTAGCACATTTAAAGATTTATTTTTTATTTTTTTACTTTTTTGATATTAGCCTCTGATTTACCTGACTTGCCTTTGTTTAGCATGAAGAACTTGAAACAGCATTCATAAGGAATACGTATTGGTAAAAGAACAATTCACTGTCTTCCATGTTGTAAAGCAATGGGTTTTTTTGAGACATCACAGATGAGAAACCAGATCTTTGGTGGTACAAAAGGGTTTAATTTAGAGGAATTCTATGGCCTGGCAGAAAGGAAAGGCATTTGCAGATATGCTTTGAAGTCTATAGTGTCCTTTTGATAACAATGAAGCTCTTGCGTGCAAAATAAAGACCACCAGTGGGTCGCTTCCCTCCCGTTCAGACACATGTCAATACGAATAGATAAATGTCTCTCCTATTGCCACTGACACATTACACAATTTTCTCATCACAGCAGCCCATGGAACAAGGGAGGATCCTAGTGGCAAATGACTGGACCAATAAATTCCTTTATCTATCAACCCTATGCTACAGAACAACAAACTGGGAGGCAGATGAGATTGATATGCTTCTTAAATGTAGTTGATAATAGGATACAACAGCCTGATTGTTATACTGTATTGGCACTGAGAGGCTGTAGTTACTTTGTAGAATTCTTGGGATGGGGAAGACAGCATCTCACACTTACAGAAAACAACGTGAAACCCACTGTGGGGATCCACCAGAGCACAACAGGGCCAGGAGTGCATTGGGAAGAAGTTGAGATGTCCAAGCATATTCAGTATGTTCCTCAGTTGTTGCTGCATTCAGTCTTCCAAGCTGGCTTCACCTAGCCCTGAAGCCAGGATGGGGCAAATGGAAACACAGTCTCTCCTTGACATGTGCTTCACCACCATCCCCTAGCAATTTATTGGAATATTATCTTATTTTAATTTGTGGTGGGACAGACAATGAGTGCTTACATTTAAAGAATGACAGCTTGTTTTAAGAACAGGAATAGGAACATTGCTTTGCACACTATGGTTAGCTGACTGGCTGGCTACAGAGTCCTAATTTCTTATTTCCCCAATGTGTGAAGCTCAGCATGAGGCCTTTTCAGGGTTTCTGCTCAGAAGAATCAACCCAGCAACCAGTAAAACAAATCCCAATAGGTTTCCATTTGCTTAGCCTTTTATATAGCAACCAGTGGAAACATTTCCCCTTGATTACCCAAGAAGGAGGAAAAGCTAAAGGGCCCTTTCCTTGTAGAAGAGGTAGGGGCAAATTTTACTGACTCTCAGATTCCCAGACCATTGGAGTGAGAGTTAGGAAAAGGAGAATACACTCAATTCTTGTGTTTTGAGTGGTGACCAAACCATACATGCACTGAAATGAATCTAGCTTTCAAAATTCACATTTCTCTGAATTTTGTGGCACAACTCTGTACCCAAAACCTGTTATTAAAATGTTTTATATTGGGAGTGGCAGGGCAGGTGGAATGTGCATAAAAATGCATATATGTATTAATAAAACAACACAAAAATTTAATACACAAATGATATCCTGATAAAAGGGAATTCATGATAAAAAGAGAATCCATTTTCATTTGTGATGTCAAGGAGGGTTAGCTCCAGGGCCTGCAAAGGATAAACATGAATGGGTACATTGCTGCTTCAGTCTTTCACAGCAGTTATTACTTTCCTGGTATGGCATTTAATCCCAATCCTGGGAAATTTACACCCAAGGTGATGTGCAAATTGGGGGGGGGGAATCAGGTCATACTGGGTTTATATATATATACACACACAGAGAGAGAACATACTGGAAGAAAAACTAAGAAACCATCCATTTTTGTTTTACTGAAATGGACTTTAAACCATTTCTTTTTTAAAAAACAAGCTCATTATTTCTTTGTAAATAATTATTTTATTTACCCGTAAAATATGTAGTCAGTAACAAAACTGATATAAGACAGCATTACCTGGTTGCCAGTCTTATAAACAGTAAACTTTCAGCTGAAATAAAATAGGAGAAGACTTGAGAGAAGGCCATCTCCACTTTACATTGTAGAGAGTTGTTGTTGTTTGCAATGATTTAACTAAATCTTAGCTGGAAATTTGGCTGGTGGAGCCAGAGATTCAAAAAAGGCCTTTTAATTTTCCTTCAGAGAAGAAAGAATGCAGGTGACACGCTAAGGCAAGTAAACACTGTTCGAAAGGCCCAGCTGCAAAACATCTTTTAAGACAGGCCTCCGCCTCACAAGCTTGCAATTCAAACTGAGGACAGGTGCACAAACAAGAGCAGGAAGGTTGCATGAGTGGGCTGCGGAAGGAGACGGGGCAAGGGGCTGCTGCTTCATGACCCAAGCTAGGTTTTTTAAAATACTGTTTGCTACAGTTTCCATTTCAATAGAGCCACCCCTGGGGTCCTGGCAAACTTCCCTCCGTCTCAGCAAAGCAGCTTGTAAAGTCCATGACTCTGTATGGCCTACTGCTGAGTCAAATAATGGCAGTGGCGTTTGCCTGCGCAATTGCTGCAGCTTATTGTGTTCTGCGCCACTGATGAAATCTGCTACTGTACATCAACCCCCCGAGAGAACAATTACCTGTTACATCTTCCCCGCTCCTCAACCCAAAGTATTTGGTTGAGTTTATAGTTCAGTCAGCAAGCAGCCATATCCACCCTTTATCTTAAAAATAAAGCATCTCTTGTTTTTGTGTATGCGCTGGAGATGGTGCTGTTCGTTAATCGGGAACTTCTGTTCCTCAAAGCCCATGGAAATGAATGGGAGTGAGACAACTGGGCTTTTGGATAACCTCTGTTCATTTCGGAACGATTCAGTACCAACCTCTGATCAACTGTACCCCTTTTGCCGTGATCAAAACCTCCATCAAGTTCTGCTGTGTATGTGTGCAAAGAGGGCACCTTTCTCTGCAGGGACTTTGCTGTTGTGTCTGCAAAATGTTCTTTGATATTGAGAAGGCAGGAGAGTAGGGCAAACCCAGCCCAGGCAGAGGTCCATGGTCTAATTTTCTGCAGCCCTGGGGTACGCTGGGAGCACAGAAGGCTTAGAAAAATCACAAGGTGACATGTTTGCCAAACTGCAGGACAAAAGTATTTATATATTTGAAATGAAACAGGAAAGATCTGTGGAACACAAGCTGCAGCAGCAACACTTTTAGTGATATTAATGTTTGAAAGTAAAAGTCTTTTATGAATTGATGGATAATGGGATTCTAGATTAAGAAACTGTGCTTTAAATGTGCACTGCTAGAATAATTTAGGAAGGCAGAGAGAGGCCTCTGGCAATGCTTCCTTGCAGCCAAATCCTTAAGCCGATTAGGAGGTGCTGGCCTTTCCCTGTTCTTTATTTTCACTTCTAAAAGAATTCAGTGCCACATGCCCCAGACAAAAGTGTATGAGATCCCTCTATTGACACCTTAGCCTCGGATGCATCTCTCTGGCAGACCATTGCTCGTAGCTGGAGGAAGAATATAGATCTTGGCCATCTCTTAATGCAGAGCCAAGTCATCCAGCCTGAGCTTCCACAGCTGCTGCCCTTCAGCAGAATTGGCAGCAACAGCAGCAGATACTGTTCTATGCTAATGATAATATGTTATTCTATTGTCAATTCTGCTGTTTTAAATGTGCATTTTATATTTGACTTCCTTTAGTAATGCTTTCTTTAGAAATGGTTGAGATGATTTTTAAAAAACAAAAAACTTTGCAATGTTTTATTTTGAAATATTTTAGTTTCTGGTTTAATTAGGTTGCTGTGAATGTACACTTCACATTTGACTTTCTTTAGTGTTTTTTTGTTCTGGATTGTTTTATTTGATGTTTTAATGTAGCTTGTAAAGCACAGTATAGAAATAAAATGAATAAATTAATGATGATGATGATGTTAGCCAAGGTCCTAGGCGAGATCAATCTGTAGCCCTGTTCAAGAAGCTCTTTGTAAATCTATAACTGCGAGACCTCCAGAATATATTTCAGGTTTCTCTCTGTCTTTTACAATGCCTAATAGCACTTGGATTATAAAAGAATACTAAAAATTTCCATGGCGTATAATGATTCAGGTGTAATGAACAAATTAGGCTGTAAAAGGATAGGTCTGCATTGCAGATTGCCATACTTCAATCTGGCTCTTGGGGTGAGTAGGGCTAGGTAGGAAATTGTACAAACTGGGCCATTCATTATTTCATGCTGTTAGCCCTGCACCTCAGTAGCTCTCACTTAAATGTGAGCATGTATCAAAAATGAAGCTGCTGTGACTTTGTAATGATTATAGGAAGCACACCCCACCCTGAAAACACTCTGATGTCACTTTAATCGCCAGGGCTTCTGGCAAAGAATCCTGGGAACCATACTTTGTGAAGGATGCTTGGAATTGTCGCTCTGTGATGCTGCAGGACAAGTCAGTGGTCAGGACTACAGGGCGTGTCAGGAGTTACAGACAAACCTGGAGGCAGGGTCAAGGAGGAAGCCAGAGCAGGACTGAAGACTAACCAGGAAATATTGCAGCACACATGAAGAACATGGTGCTCAAGAAAGGATCAGCTGGAACAAGAAGCCCTTTACACTTTGTTCTCTCTGAAAGTATCCAGTGTGCTGGAGACAGTCTAGTCCCTGTAGATACTTCTCTGAGAAGACTCTCATGTGTGGTTCAGCACGTTAGAGAACTGCACTCAAATCCAGCAGTGGGTGGACCTAAATAAATCAAAGATATAAGTGCTTTTGAGGAATAATAGTTGCCTTTGCATAACCCTCAGTGATGTTCCCAACTTCTAAAATAAGGATGGTTGAAGATCCTCCAGAAAGAGGCACCTAATTGTTGGTGTTCATTTGAAGGCATAGTCTAGTTCATGTCCCTCTGTGTGGCAGCATTATCAGCACAGCCTTTGTCACCTAGGCTCTTAGTGATATACCTGCACCTTA